>NC_134736.1:11285000-11588030 GCF_049634645.1 Pelodiscus sinensis
ACTCATGTGAAGCCCCTGACTGTTTTTTCTGTGGGTCAGACCCAAAAAAGGTTCCCTACCCCTGAGTTAAACAGTCAGTAAAACATCCCTAGTTTGCCCCGATGCTGATTTAGTTCCCAGTATAGTGGGATCTTGGAGAAGGAGAGAAATAAGTGCAAATATTGTTCCAGCAGTTACACATTTCTAACTATGTAAGATGAGAAAGGTTTCTATGTGAAGGCTAATTGCCAATGTCAAAATATTTGAAGCCCTGAAGTCCTTTGTTCGCTATGCATTTCACATCCAAACAGATTATTTCAATTATGGCAACCCAACACATGTGAGACCCATTTAGTAAAACAAAACAGAGGCTGCCATTTCCCCACAGATGTAAAGTGCTTTGGAACACAGCAATCCCGAGCGGTGAAACGTTCATTTTTCAAACAATAAACGAGGGCTTTAAAAATAACCGTAGTGATGTGCCTTATGCCGACGTAAAATGACTTTCACCAAAGAAGAGTTCGCTGGGTCACTTCGATCTAAGCACTGGTGATAGTTTTAAGAAGTTCTGAGACAGCCTGGAGTCTCCAGAACTAAAGAAAACACTGATGGCCCAAAACATCTGCTTTTGCTGTTTAATTTAAAATAAAAATAAATCAGAAATAAATCAGAAAGAACAGAGCCACCACACAGCTGCAATGCCACATATTTCAAGGCGTGGCAGCATGTTAGATGTCACAGCAACTCCTGTGCACATAGATACTTTGCCTCCAGCCTCAAGCTCTACAAGGTACAACAGGTTTGCTGGAAAGAGACTAGTCTAAGCACCAATCTGAAAACCCTGATCCCACTGAAGCTAATGACAACACTCGTCAGTGTCAAGGGGACGAAAATTTGGCTCTGTATTGCCATGCTCTCAGGTAACAGTCCTGGATCCTCCTGGCTGCAGCCCACGGAACTTTCTATGCCTGCATGGAACTCCACAAAGTCGAAAGGGCTCTACGCAGGAGCAGTGGCCTACCCCATACAGAGTACTCTGCAGGACTATTAATCACACATGGTAGATCTTCAAATCCTTCCTCAGTCGAGGCTCTTACTGGCTCCAAACTGAGTTGTCAAAAAGATGTATTTTTTTTAAAAAAGGCACAGAAACTACATATTTTTAGTAACTTCCACAAAATTCTTACATGAGGCAAGGCTGCAACAGGCAGAGTACAATTCCTCCCTCCCTTCCCAATGCCTATATTCATCTCCCCAATGCTGGGAATCACTTTAAAAAAATGCACAAATTCTACTGCCAGCATCTGAGGCAGAAAATAATGAGTCTTGAAAGGCTGCGGCGCCAATGCCTACATGATGAGAATGCCACAAAATTAACCTTGGAGCATGTTATTCTCCTTATTTATTGTTTAATTGCTCCGTTCCCATGTCACATACAGGAGATTAAGATTTTTATGCTGTCTTCAGCAATATCTTGCAGCCAATACAAAACCAACCAGCCAACCAGTGTAGATTCCCTGATGAGATATTGGGTGAAATCCTAGACTTGCTAACCACAGTGTCAAAAACACACCATTGACTCCAATGGGGCAATAATTTCACCCATGGTGTCCCTTTTCTCATCTCTCTATTTTCAGTTTTAAAGGAGTATAGATCCAGATTTACAGACAGAACAGATTGTGCTCTGTGTGCCTGAAATAGCTTTGAGTTTTCCTCTTCACCCTTTTTCAGTCACAGGGCTTATGGAAAGGCAGCATTCGCTTCCTGATACCAAGAGTCACGTTTTTTCATCACTCGTGCCTTTGCAGCGATGGTTACAGCCAATGGCATAAGTGGCCTGGGATATGAAGCAATAGGCATACTCCAGCACCGTAATGCATGCTCTCCACATAGATGAAGTTTAACAGAGAGGGTTGGTTATACTTGTTTGATTCAAATAGCCTCCAGCAACCACACACGTAATTTTTCTGTCCCAATGTTCCGAAGCGATGCACCCGTTTCCTCCAAGCAGATAATTTTGGAGACAAATGAATCCTTCAAATGATAAACGATTGAGTACGAGGTTTGAAACCGGAGAAGGAATGCTACCTGCTTTCACAAAGAGCCTGGCTAAAGTATTTTAATCAACCAGATTTCAGTTCCAAGGAGGTTTTTTTTTTTAAACAGGTAACCTAGAATGAAAAATACCAAGAAAAAGATCTTGTCTTTTTATTTAAGCTTTCTGAAGCTCCTTCTAAGATGGCCCTAACACGCATATTTTATTTTTATAAAACCCAAAGCAATTTTGGATTTATAGATATAAATTTACTATTCCAGATACTATTTCCTCCTTCAAAACATTTCAGCCCTTTTCCATTCTTAGCAAATCTTCACTGCTGAAGTTAAGTCAGTAAATATCTACGCCACTGAAAAAGTTTCCAAAAATACAAGAATTCTGATCTAAGTAATTGATAGTACAGGACGTATTAAGAGTCTTTGCATTCTCCATAACCATTCTGCATTGAGAAGTGTAGTAATTTATACCAATTTGCAAAGCACTTTCCTTCACTAAGGTGATGAGGAAAAAACAGTTACTTTGAGATGTGTTGCTTATGTCCCTTCCACCTAGGTGTGCATGCACCGCAAGCACGAGTTCTGGGAGCTTTCTACCCTTAGCCGTACCCATTGGGCCAGCCAGGGAGTCCTCTGGAGTAGCACTGCTATATCAGCGCATATATACCCCTGCTGGCCCTCTACCCCCTCAGTTCCTTCTTGTAGGACGTTCCGACAAATGGGAGGTGGGTGGGATTTGGAATGGCCATAAGCAACACATCTTGAAGAACAACAGTTACCAGGTAAGTAACTGTTTTTTCTTCTTCGAGTGCTTGCTCATGTCCATTCCACATAGGTGATTCCCAAGCTATACCCATTGAGGGGGTCCCCAGCAGATAGGTGGCCCGGAATGACAGCCACAGGGGGGGATGTGTGAGAGTCTCTGCCATGCAGTGCCAGGCCCAGTGAAGACGTGAGCTCATTTACCTCATGGGCCGTGGCAAACGTGTCCAGGGTCGATGGTTCAGGGACCTCCTCCACCAACAGGTCCTGGATTGGAGCAATGTTATGCTTGTGCCTGGGCGAGGATGGAGCTGCCGTGTGTCCCCCCTGCGCACGCTCCCGGTGCTCCCATCTTGATGGAGATTTTCCCCTCCACACCGTCTCGGATGTCCTCATTCCTGGGACCGGTGCCGCTGAGCAGCCTGCCTCGTGTGCCAATGCCAGCACACTTCTCACGGATGGTGCAGGGCCCAGCGCCGTGGATTGGAGCACCGACTCCACTAGTAGTTTCGGCTTAGAATCGAGCTCTCATTTGGTCATAGGCTTGAATGAGCTGCAGATCTTGCAGGAGTCGGTCAAATGTCCCTCTCTGAGGCACTTAAGACTGTCTACATGAGGGTCCCCCCAGGACCTTGGCTTCTGGCATCACCCACAGGGTTTGAAGCTGTGGGGCCCTGGCATTCCTCCCATGAGGGGGGTGGGAATGAGGTGTGAACTAACTTTAACTCAACAGCTTCAGAGGGGTAGCCGAGTTAGTCTGTACAGCAGGGGTCTCCAACCTTTTTAATCACAAGATCACTTATTTCAATTTAAGTGCAATGTAAGATCTACCTGAACCCCAAATACCCTTGCCTGGCTTCCTTCCCCGAGGCCTTGCCTTGCTTGCTCTCTTGCCCTTTCTCCCCAAATCTCATTCACTTTCACCAGGCTGGGGTGGGGGTGTAGGCCCTAGTCTTGGCCATCTGGTAAATTCCCTGTCTCCTTGGCCACCCCAGGGTCCACACCCTGCACAGCAAGCAGGAGGCTTCCAAGGGGCAGCTCCAAGGCAGACAGGAGCAGCATGACAGTGGGTTGAGAGGCAACTGAAGTGCCAGCACTTGACAGGTTCCTAGCCAGACAGTCAGGATCACCTGTCAGAGGCTCCAAGATCTACCGGTGGATCCTGATCTACTGGCTGGTGACCACTGCTGTACAGGATAAACTTAAAAAATAACAAATAGTCTGGTAGCACTTTATAGACTAACAAAACAGATAACACTATTTACAAAAGACCGAACTATTCACAGGTGATTCTGAGAAGAAAGGGCTAAGGGCGCACTTGTAAAGTAACAAGCCAAGTGTTCCAGCAACCATCAGGGGCGCTAAGGAGGAACTGAGGGGGTGAGGGGCCAGCAGGGGTGTATATGTGCTGATACGGTGGCACCACTCCAGCGGGCTCCCAACAGATACTGCTAAAAAGCTTCCAGGACTTGTGTTTGCGGCATGCGCACACTTAGGTGGAATGGACATAAACAAGCACTAGAAGAAGACTGTGTTGTTCCATCCAGTTACTTTTCTAATCAACTCCCAGAATCTAATTCAGAATCCAGAAAACTTCTGCATTTTAAAAGCTATGAAGAAAACCCAAACTCTCCTCTGATCAGATGTAGTTAGTTCTGAGCTTCATCAATGATGCAACTACTACTAATGTTTGTAGTTTACCTCTGGACTGTCCTTCAGGGCATCGGAGCGGGGTAGCTCTGAGAGCTGAGAGAAACGCCGGTCATAGATACATAGATGGAGATGTTTATCTAGTACTCTGAAATCTTCATAGCTCCGTTTCACAATCCAGCTCTTGCCCTACATGGAGAGAGAAAAGAATCCCATTAGGCCACTTTGATCAACAGCAAAATAAGACAATCCAAGCAGAAAGGGAGATGCCCTTTTCTTTGCTGCCTGTCTTCCCCTATGCAATACATGGGTGTAAATACAAGATGCCCAGTTATTTTTATCTTTAGTTTGGAAACAAATTCATGCCTGGGGTTATTCCTCCCACTTCAGTGGGCTTGTCTACACTTTAAGACACTAAAACGGCACATGCTTCTGTGCAGATACAACCTATGCCAATGGAAGGGGCTCACTCGTCCTTGTAGATAATCCATATTCCTAAAAGGCAGTAGGGTAGGCCAATAGAAGAATTCTTATGTTGATCTAGCACTGTCAACATAGGGACTTAGGTCAATTTAATTATGCTGCTCAGGGGTGTGGATTATTCACTCCCCTAAGAGATGTATTTAAACTGACCTCATTTTCTAGTGTAGACCAGGCCAGTAACATTATAGCAGGGCTAAATGTGGCTTACTAATGCCAAAAGACCTGCAAAAAAACCCATCTCCTTCCTCTGCCTACCTAACAAGGTTTTCATGCTGTACTTGCCACCCAGGCGAGCTGACTGTGTGCTGGTGAGAAAGTACATGACAAGAAGCAGTCAGAGCTATTAGAGCTGACTGTCTTCCAGACTCAAGAGTCCACCAGCACAGGTCTGATGCCAAGACTAGGGCCTGAACTATTGTGGTGGAGTTTACTGAGCTCAGCTGAAGTAAGCTCAGCCAAGATAACTTAATCAGCGCATGGTCCGCCCCTAAAGGTAGCATTTCCCCAGTTTACAAGAAGGCTGTTAAGGAAGGGGTAGTGTGTAGTCAATACAATCTGTACTGACTACATGATTATTCAGTAAGGGGGAGGCTCGCTCCGGGACTGCTGGTGGCTCTTACTACATTTAAAATGCAGAGACGCAGCAGTCCCAGACCTGCGCCAGGTCTAGCAGTCCCTGTTTGCAGCGGCCTGGCTGCCCATGGGCAGGGGCTGCTCTGTTTGTGGGGCTGGTGCTGGCCATGGATAAGGTCTGCTGCCAGAGCAGCCCCTACCTGTGGCCAACCTGGGCTGCCGCAAACAGGGACTGCTTTGCAGCAGCTGCCCCTGTCTGTGGGAGGCAGTGCAGCTCCCCACTGGGACCCGCACGGACAGGGGATGATAGAGGAAGCAGGGATGGGGGGAGAGTGGCACCATGGAGACAGTGCTGGGGGGAACCAGCTTTTAAGCAGGCTCCCTCCAGCACTGGCGCCTGTCTCTCATCCCTCCCCCCCGCTTGCTGCCTCTCATACAGTGGCAGGAAGTGGTGGGCGGGAAGCAAGTATTCGAGTACTCCATACTTAGGATTATCGGGTAGTCAAGTAGCTGACTACTCACTTACATCCCTGGTTCAAAATACTGACATGATACATTTCATAACCATGCAAAAAACTGGGAAATACAGTTCTAATGGTTATGTTCCATTACTTTGCATCAGGAGACAAGAAAGCAAAAAGCAACCATAGTAATGAAGTATGATTTACATTTGTGAAGCCTTTAATACACAAGTCCCATATTCCAAATGTTTCATGGCCTATAACAAGCAGTAACAACTGCTGTACTAATACACAAGTTTACAGCTTCAAAACACCTTATGAACCATAATTAATTCTCTCAACACCCCCCTCTTCCCGAGGGAGGAAAGGTTATGTTACCCCTGGTTTATAGACAGGAAAACTGAAGCAGGGACTAAGAATCAATTCAAACCACACTATGTCCCATTCCATGTGTAAGGCATGGTTCTTTGACCTGCCTTTTCCAATGCATACAAAATGCACACATTTAAAAAAAAAACAACCCTACAAAACAAAACACATCACTGAGCACGGAATTCTCCCCCTGGGGAGAGGAGGAGAAAAACAATGAACATATGGCAGATGTTAGTCCTGTCGCTTAATGCATGACTGGAAAGAGCTCACATACTACAGTGATGAAGGCAGTGTAAGAATTGAGTAGAAGATACTGAGAGAGGAGAAGTGAATTACCCAAGGTCGCTAGCAGGCTCTTATACAGTGCTTCTCATCAGCAGATCTCAAAGAACTTTACTGATGTACCCCGTGAGGAAGTGAAGAGCTAATATCCCCATGGCACAGAGGGGGGACAGAGGCACAGAGAGGCTAAGTACACTATCTACAATCACACAGGAAGCACGTGACTGAACACAGAATTGAACACAGATCTCCGAAGATCTAGATTAATGCCCTTGCCACTGAATCAGCAAGCCCACATGAGACAGCCAGGGATTCCTAGTGGAAAAGGCCAATATACACAACGGCAAACTATGTGGTACAGCAGGAGAAGAGGGATTCTAGAAACCATCACCAGAACAAATCAGAACTCGTCACCTTATTTATGTTTTTAAATCAAAGAGGCGCATTTGCAGATCTACAGGAATTAAGTGTCCGAAATACGGCCAACGGGCCAAACACAGCCCATGGAGATCTAGATTCCAGACTGTGGCTTTCCTCCCCTGTAGCACAAAAGGGGCAGCCAACACAGAATAGAGACAACTCCATACAAGCAGCCGTATACTCAGATGAAGATAGAACTGCCTACAAGGATCTGTAGTCTCCACACATCCAACAGCTCTCTATTAAAGATTAAGCTGGGTAAAACAAATGAAAAATCAATAAAAGCTGCAGAATACTTATTAGCAGTGCTCCCTGTAAGCTGGGCACTTGTGTGACTGCTCAGGAGAGATTCAAATGCTGCCCAGCTGATTAGCAGGGTGCCCACAGCTAGGTTTTTTGTTTCTACTGGTGGTGCACATTCACACATGCCTCGGTGCACATAAAAATTATTCAGCGCGTGGATGGAAAAAATGTGCACAGGGATAGAAAAGATTAGCAGGAACGTTGCTTCCTTGTATCCCACATTGTTTCTTTCTCAAAAACATTTTTATGATTATGGCTGTGTTTTATATCAGCCAAAATAAGAGATCGAAAGAGTTCTTACTGCCTTAAAACACCTCATCCTGTCCTAAAGATTATTAAGATGGTCTCAGATGGTACTGAGCCAGCTGAGGATAAAGTCTACTCTGCAACCCAAGGATTGGCCTCATTTTTCCAGTATCATAATTTGCTATTTTTAGCTGTTAATTCCAAATTTTATTTGCCAAGGAAGTGCAGGTATCACTTTTATAGCAGTTAATACACAGAGGTTCTGCAGAAGCCACAAATCCAGCCCCAGAATCTCATCCATTGCACTAGCTATTTTCTGTCTAAATCATTTACACCATTCACAGCTCCAAACACCACACATATTACTGAAAACTCCACTTTCATACCACAGCCTTCAGACAGTATTTCAGAGGCCCAAAAATCCACTACATTTGTATTTTTCTTCTTCTCTTCTGTCTGCATATAAAAGTTGTTTGTTTTATTTTGTTGCATTATAGATAAAATATTTGCAATTTGTTCCATTTTATACAAATCAGTTATGGCCCTATCTTTCTCAGTAAATTAACAATATGATCCTCAGCTAAACAATGTCTGGTCACCTCATATGAAAAAAAAGATCCAGAAATTGTTGCAGTTCTGTATTTTGCTTTTTGCCAGACATTCCAATCAAGTCCTAAATGCTATTTGTTCAAATGACAAGTCATCACAACATCTATCACCTCTTGTTTATTACAGTGTCATTAAAGGCAATGCCTATATAATCTCTTATCCTTAAATATTGGCCTTCCGTAACTATGCAGTGTCCCTCTGTTGTACTTAAGACGAATTTACAAGACAGGAATTGATGAGGTCAGCAACCACCACTGTACAGGCAGTCCCCGGGTTACGTACAAGATAGGGACTGTAGGTTTGTTCTTAAGTTGAATCTGTATGTAAGTCGGAACTGGCGTCCAGATTCAGCCGCTGCTGAAACTGACCGCCAGTTCTGACTTACATACAGATTCAACTTAAGAACCCCAAGCTTCCCCAAGTCAGCTGCTGCTGAAACTGATGAGCGCTGATTCCAGGAAGCCTGGGGCAGAGCAACTCTACCTCGGGCTTCCTGTAGTCAGCGCTGGTCAGTTTCAGCAGTGGCTGAATCAGGACGCCTGGGGCAGAGCAGCTGGGGTGCTGCTGGGTTGCTCCAGTAGCACCGCTCCTCGTCGCTACTGGACCAACCCAGCAGCACCCCAGCTGCTCTGCCCCAGGCGTCCTGATTCAGCCACTGCTGAAACTGACCAGCAGCGGCTGAATCAGGACCTGGGGCAGAGCAGCTGGGGTGCTTCCGGGTTTGTCCAGTAGTGCCCAGAACGGGTGCTGTAGGACCAATCCGCAGCGCCCCACCTGCTCTGCTCCAGGGTCCAAAACAAAAGCCTGGTCTGCTGGGGGGGGGGGGGCACACTATCCGCGCCCCCCCCCCCCAGCAGACCAGGGACACGGGGAGCAGAGCAGCAGCGGCAGCGGGGTGCCGCGCCTCTGAGGCTTTGCTCTGGCAAAGTCTCAGAGGCGCGGGACCCCCCCCCCCCCCGCGGCTGCGGCTTCAGTCCCGGTGCCTGTGGTCTGCTGGGGACCGTCCCCAGCAGACCACAGGCACCGGGTCTCAAGCGGCAGCAGCGGCGGTTCCCGCGCTTCTGAGGCTTTGCTCTGGCAAAGCCTCAGAAACGCGGGAACCCGCCCGGTGCCCCTGGTCTGCTGGAGACGGTCTCCAGCAGACCAGGGGCACCGGAGCAGCTTACGAACGGGGCTTTCTCGCCCCGGAGCTCGCAGGTAGCAATCCGCTACCTCGACCTCCGGGGTGAGAAAGCCCCGTTCGTAAGTGCGGATCCGACATAAGTCGGATCCGCGTAAGTCGGGGACTGCCTGTACTGAGCAGCAGTGTGCGCTAACTTGGAAGAAAACAAACTGTTGTTTTTAACGGAACAGATTCTATACCCTGAAAGTTACTAGGCTGCCGGTAGTCACTAAATTCATCAGATGAATGTATGGAAGGATTCCACACCCACTGGACTCTCTCAGATCTCACCCTGAGTGAGAAAAAGAGTGCTTCTGATGTGTAAATACAGAACGGCTTGTTAGGACAGTGCTTTACAGGTGCCTGGGTTATACCTGTTCCAATGTAGCAAAAGCAAATATTTCCTTAAATGTATACAATCACAAAATACTAGAACTGCAAGGGACCTCGAGAGGTCATCAAGTCCAGTCTCCTGTCCTCAGGGCAGGACCAAGCTACGCCATCCTTGACAGGTGTTTTATCTAACCTGCCCATAAACATCTCCAGTGATGGAGAGTCTACAACCTCCCTAGGAAATTTATTCCAGTGCTGAACCATCCTGATAGTAAGGAAGTTTTCCCTAATGTCCAACCTAAACTTCCCTTGCTGCAATTTAAGTCCATTGCTTCTTGTCCTATCATCAGAGGTTAAGGAGAATAATTTTGTTCCCTCCTCCTGCCTTTTAAATACTTGAAAGCTCTTGTGTCTTCTCTCAGTCTTCTATTTTCCAGACTAAACAAACCCAATTTTTTCAATCATCCCTCATAGGTCATGGTTTTTAAACCTTTAATCATGTTTGTTGCTCTTCTCTGAACTTTTTCCAATTTGTCCACATCTTTCCTGAAATGTGGTGTTCAGAACTGGGAACTTTGAGTCTGCAAAAGCTTGCATATGTTAATTTTTACTACAGTGACTAATTCTTTGCAGGAGTGGGGCCTAAATAGTTAAGGTTTAAGAAAAAAAATACAAAAGCATGTTTCTTCAGAATGCAGTTTAATTTCACAGGCCGGAAATCTATTCATCTGGCTAGCAAGGAACTGAACACCATTGAGCAAGGATGTGTGCCTTTACTGCATCTGATCACATCTCCAGTGGGTGGTCAATACAAATTAAATCAACTTCCTGGACTGTTTTCCCAGGATAAAACAAGTAGTAAAGTATTTGACTTAAGCTCCCAGCCAGACTTCTAGAATTACAGGAGGATGGTGAACCAGTGATACATTAATTAAATCAAAAATAGCATTATGATCTTCAATATTGAAAAAATAAAGAAATTGCATGTTTTATTTTGCTTCACTTCTTCATTGCCAGAAGGGTTTGCAGAAGTAAATTGTTTTATTCAGAAATGTATTAAAGCAATAGAAACCAAAGACAGACAGTAACTATTATATCAACCTCACGGTGCCAACCTCACGTTTGTCAGTGCAGGTTTTACAGTTAAGGGTGCTGATAATCATAGAATACTAGAACTGGAAGGGTCCTGAATCTATCCTGCACTCACGGCAGAACCAAGCGCCATCTAGATCAGGGGTGGGCAATATTTTTTGGTGGGGGACCACTCCAAGATTTTGGTAAATGATCAAGGGCCGCACTTTTCTGTGGAGGGGGATGGAGAGTCTTAAGTTGGAGGTTGGGTGCCGAAGGGCGCAACCTGTGGAGGTTGGGTGCAGTAAGGGACTGGGGTGCAGGAGATGCTGTCAGGTCTCTGAGGGTGTTTGGGTGGAGAAGGGGGTTGTGACCTGGGTTAAGGGATTGGGATGTAGGGTCAGGGAGGGGGTGTGGGTGCAGGAGAGGATTCTGGCTTGGGGGAGGGGTATAGGAGCGGGTACAGAGTCTGGGAGGGAGTTGTGACCTGGGGCAGGGGTTGCAGAAGGTTGGATGGTGATCTGGGGGAGGAAGTTGGGAGTGCAGGAGGGGTTGGGGTGCCAGAGGCAGGCGCTGGCTGGGAGGAGTTTATCTAAGTGTCTCCTGGCCGGCAGCCCCATCCTGCTTGAAAATACAGGCTGCTCCGCCCAGGTGGCTCTCAAGTCTGGCTGCCCCAGTCTCTCAGGCCAATCTCTCAGCTGCGATTGGCTGGCTGTTTCCAGTCAATAGCAGCTGGGGATTGGGCTGGGGGCAGGGAGATCACACAAAGCTTCCCCCTCTCTGCAGAGCAGAGAAATGCAGGACAGTGTTAAAAGCTGCAGCTGCATGTGCCTGAGGGTCCCGGAAGGGTGGCCCACGGGCCTGATCCTGTGGTTTGGCGGCCAGAGCTGGCCCCCAGGCCGTATTTTGCCCAGCCCTGATCTAGATCATCCCTGATAGATATCTACCTAGTCTGCTCTTAAATATCTCCAGTGATGGAGATTCTACAACTGCCTTATTTCATTGTAGCCGGTCTTCCTAAATTGCTCCTCAGTGACAATTCCCTGGCACTTGCTAGTTTCCCCATAACCAACTTGTTTTTCAATTTGATTCCTGGCTGACCCTGATTCAGAAAAGCATCCTTGCTCAGAACACTGAAAGCATATGGTTAACTTTAAACACATGGTTGAGTCCTACTGAAATTAAGGGAACATAGGCATGTGCTTAAGTATTTTCCTGGATCAGGGCCTGTTCATTTCCAAGGAGTCATGCCTGTTCAGAAATCGCAACCTCGCCCTTCCCCACACACTGCTGTGTGCTCTGAGGATAGGATGAAATGTCAGGGCATTGCAGGAAGCTCTTATTTTCTCTCACTTTAGCCCAGTGAGAATATCATGCTAAACATGATTATAGATTACTGAATTGACTTTTTTTTACCCACTGTGCCAGAGACCTGACCCTTCCATTAGCGAGACTGTTTACGCTGTATGTTGGGTACATCATGCAGGATAGATTCAGAGGGACAAAAATTCCCAGCCGCTGCCCCTCATACCAATATCTTTAGCTCCTCGGATGAATGGCACGAAATAGATGCTAGGCAGGCAAATAGCCAGAAGGGGCTGTGCATATTCTCATAACCCCAGCTCATTTGGTGATATTTCCACTACGTCGTCAAAACAGCAGCAGCTTCTTTCCTTTTTATTTTGCAGTGTAGTATACACAATTCTGGAGGGAGGGGCTACAGCTTGTTTCATTAAGGATGGAATAACACTGCTGGGCAGGGGGGAAAATCAACGGGTCCTTTTTTCTCTCCTATTTGCATGCCCATTTCACAGTAAAGCAGCACCTCATGTGGCTGGTCTCTTTCCCACAGAGGATCTGATTGCTGCTGAGAGCAGCTCCCACAAGGAAAGTTACAGACAGGAATAGTTTTAGTGCTGGTTTGGCTGCCTTCACATAGAATCTGGCAAGCTGCAGAACTCCCCCATCTGTATGCTGAACGGTCTATAGCCAAGGTAAAACTTAAAAAACCACAAATGGTCTGGTAGCACTTTATAGGCTAACAAAACATGACCAGTCATCTGAAGAAGTGGGCTGTGCCCACCAAATCTCATGATCCCATCTACATGTTTTGTTAGCCTATAAAGAGCTACCAGACCATTTGTTGTTTTTTAAATTTATCCTGTACAGACTAACTCGGCTACCCCCAGTCTATAACCAGTTCTGCTTTTGCTGAGTTCTATGGTGAAGTGACCCAGCAAGAAGGAAACCAACAGAACGGGGCACCATTCTCCACATATGTGAAATACACTGCCAGAAATAAAAGCACAGCCTTTCCAACAGCGCTGTTATTTGGGAAAGATCTCGTTCGCAACAAACAATAACACTAATTACACTAGGAACTTTTTATTATAATTTCTTCAAGCTTATACACATAAAACATCGAGGTGCCCAAGCATTAAAACAGAGACCGGGACCCGCCTACCGATTTCTGACCACATCACATATTATCATGTGCTTCCAGCTGGGGCAGTTGGGATGGGATTCCTTTTATTCCCATCAATACAACAACTCCAAATCAATCAGATAGGGTGCGACTGAGCCCCAGGATATGCTGTCCCAGGGATTTGGACATCTGCTCTCTGTAATGTGTACGTGAATGGTTTTTGCTTTATTTTGTTTTTGCAGATGGGAAGCATCTTCCTTTTCAGGTTCAGAGTCTCAAACATCCTGAATTCCTGATAGAAATCATTGTAATGAAGTTACATTACACGGACACCCTTGTAGAGTGTCAATCAACGTGGAGATAGCGCCTGGAAAATGAAAAGGGGAAAAAAAGAGGTAACAGACAGTTGGCTCTGACTCTAGAGTAAGAAAGCTGAGTAAGGAGCTGGAAAGATGCCAGAATTTATCTGGAAGGTTTAGGTCTGCCATGGGGGTAACTGACTGTAATCTGGGCTTTAGGATCCAGGTGTTGTTCCACCATAACCCTTCCTCCTTTTTTTGCAAATCACAGTGGAAAATGGCTTAGAAAATTAGTCAAAACACAGAACAATCTGATAAAATCCACTACTTATAGATGGATCCAGGAAGTGTTTCCATCTGGTGCTATAGGTGGCTTTATCTAGGTATAAATCTGTGTACTGAAATCTCTCAGATGAGTTCACAGTTTTTAGTGGGTTACTACAACTTTCTAAAAAATTAAAAATAATTGTAAAACTACCACAGCATGGAGCTCGACTGAGGTGGATGAAGTTGCTTGTCACTAAAGTCTATCCTCTGCGCCGAAAAGAATATAAAGAACTTGCTCTCAATTTTCTGCGTGTGAAATTATGTTGAACGTTGTGCCATGAATTGAGAAACAGATATAAAATTCCTTATTCCGGCATTAATGGCTGGGCATGGAGTAAAGTTCCACTTACCTGTCTCTGCTTCCCACTTAGCACTTGCCTACACAGGAATTCCAGAGTGAGTTACGCCCAACTGAACTAAGGCCGTTTTACTTCTGAATGAGACCATCCACACAAAGATGTAATGTGCATCGACTAACACACTTTAAACTCATACCTTTAGTTAGGTGAGTTTAACTTTCTTGAGGGCCAGTACTATAGTAGACTACAAAGTTAGGCCAGATTAACTACTTTGCTCAGAACTGAGAAAAATGTCAGGCCTTGTGTAAGTCATTAAGCTGCCCTAAACCCCAGAGTACACAACACTAGGTCAACGGAATAATTCTGTCAACCCAGCTACTGCTAGGGGTGTAAAATTGTTTTAAAAGGTAGCTGTGTAATCAGGGGCGGATGAGAGTGCCGCGGGGCCCAGAGCAGCGCCGCGGGGCCCCGGGCAGCAAAATTTCGCGCCCCCCCCCTTTGACACAGCGTATGCGCCGTGGTGCCAAGGCGCATGCATGGGGCTTCAGGAAGCACAGGGCCCGGGGCAGCCGCCCCGCTCGCCCTGCCCTAAATCCGCCGCTGTGTGTAATTTTTAAAAATCTTAGCAGTTACACATGCTGCGGGCTCTGCAGTATATGGGGGCGGCCCGTGAGCCTAGGCAAAGTAGGCAGTTGCCTAGGGCGCCACCAGCCCGGACGCCCGATGATGACATCACAGCGCATCGGTGCGCCCCGTGATTACGTCACGGCCATTGACGGCAGTGCAGGCGGGGGCGCCAATCGCGCCTTCCGCCTGGGGCGCCAGCTGCCGCAGCCAGCCTCAGGCCACTCCTGGCAGTACATAAAGCTTAATTTATACTGCAGACCCCACAGTCAAGGTTCTTTGGGGGAGGGGCTGCCAGCCCCATTCCCGGGATCAAGGGTTCGCTGCCGCAGCTAAGCCATCTCCCCAGAAGCAGGGCCGCCAGGGGCTGCCGGCTCCACTCCGGGGAGGCTTTGCTACAGGCTCTGCAGCCAGCTCTGTAGGAGCAGGCTGGCACCCCATTCGAGCCCCACTTCTGGGGAGCCACAGCATGCAACCTGTGGTGGGGGGCCGGGCTGGGTCCATCATGGACAGGGGCTGCTTTGAACAGCCAGCAAGAGCTGCCCCCTGGTTAAGGATAAGGCTTACTGGTTAACCTTTTACATCCCTTGCTACCACCTCACATAGAGGTGGATCTATTACAGTAACAAAAGAACCCCTCCCATCACTGTAGTAAGTGTCTACACTACAGCAGGACAGCAGCAGCAGTCTCTGCTGTTTCCAGGGTAGCTGTACCCTTAGTGTCCCCTTGCAGACATGCCCTTGATCTCTGCAGCAGCCCCTGCAGGACAGTTTAGAAATAATAACGTTAACATACTCTAGTCGAGATTCCCATGCTGACACTGGGAGGCTGTGATGTATCATGTTCAGAGAAACTGACAAGCTTTACAAAGGACTGAATGATGACAAACCTCAGGACTACAGTGCAGGATAAGAACATAAGAACCGACATACTGGGTAGAGCAAAAGTCCATCTAGCCCAGAATCCTGTCTTCCCACAGTGGCCAGTGCCAGGTTCCCCAGAGGGAACGAACACAACAGGGAACCAGCAAATGATTCCACCCCAGTTGCCCATTCCCAGCTTCTGACAAACAGAGGCTAGAAACACCATTCCTACCTGTCCTGGCTAATAAATATTGATGGATCTACCCCCATGAATTTATCTAGCTCTTTTCTGAACCCTGAAATCCTGGCCTTCATGCCATCTACGGCAACGAGCTCCACAGGTTGACTGTGCATTGCATGAAGAAAAACTTCCTTTTGTTTGTTTTAAACCTGCTACCTATTAATTTCATTTGGTGCCCCCTAGTTCTTATGTTATGTGAACAAGTAAATAACTTTTCCTCGCTTACTTTCTCCATACCTGTCATGATTTTATAGACCTCTATCGTATCCCCCCTGGGAAGGAAGCTATTGCAAGGTGGGAAAAGGGAATGCTCACATCACTCAAACCATCAGAAATGGAAGGAACGTAAGAGACATTTGTCTGAAGCATCCTGAGCGGTTTTATTCCATGGCAAAATGTAACGCTCTATTAATTCCTTAACATATTAGTCCTGGGAGAATTCTACATTTGTTCTATTTAGAGCATAGTAAAATTGCAGAATTCTCCCAGGACTGACATATGAACAACACAGAAAAGTTAATTAATTAAAAAACAACCAAATGTGAAGATTTTAATATGAACCATTGTAACTACTGTCTGACACGCTCCCCCAAAACACCTCCTCTTTATATTCTCCAGCCTCTCATGAACCCATTTCTAAGCACCTCTTGATTCCACATGGGAGCAGTAGATAGATTAAGAAGATACTAGGATGACAAACAAAAAACAGGACTATGTAGCACTTTAAAGACTAACAAGATGGTTTACTCTCCCATTATTTCTGGCCAAAATGAAAGCAACAGAAAACTATACAAGACTGTTCTCTGAGTTCCAACCCATTCTGGAGAAAAACCGGGTCAGATAAGCGAGGGCAAGTAAGCAGAGTTAAGCGTGCTAATCTGAAATGAGAACCTGAGCCTTTTGGGGATTCCCCCATCTCTTGAAGGAGTAAACTACCAAGAAATACCCAGCCAACAACAGGCAAATGTTGTATCCATTGTTTTCTGGGAGTAGTAATTAATTTGCAGAGCATCAGAGGAACAGGAGAATGTAAACAGAAGAACATACAAATAATGTTGCTTTCTGATAAGCCTGTTTCTAAAAGACAAAGACTTAAAGCTCTTGCAATTTGAAAGGGGATTTACATCTCTCACCAACAATAAAACTCCCTTCCCTCTCTATGACTTGTAATTTAAACAATCCAATACCAATCATCATCTCCTTAGTGAAATTATATGGTAAGAGCAATGGGTCAGAGAGATGAGGGGTAGGGGAAAACGGGGGAGAGAGAAAGCTGTGGCAGGAGACATTTCTGCACAGCAGAAAATTAACTCATAACCCAGTGTGAGTTTGCACCACAAAGGAAATGCTTCAAAGCCACCAACAAGACTGACTACTAAGTAATGGGAATGAAAACCCTACCATTCCAAAGGTAGCAGGGCAGTGAATGAATGAATAATCTATTTATAGATTTCACTACACACATTTTTATTACATACATTTAAACAGAACAATGAATGTACCCTGTCTTTTCTCCTGGACATGTCCGACACTGCAAGAGTAATTACTCAGCATTTTTCAATCAAAGACCATAACATGCTTTACCAAGGTAAAATAAGCACCATTACATTACCAGCTATTTGAAAATGGGTAGCTTTAAAAGTGACCTGCCCAAGGTGACCCACGAGACAGTGGCAGAGCTGCACATGGTACTTGTATTTTGCGATTCTCACTTCGGTGTCTCATCCACTCAACCCTGCCTCCCTTTCCCCCACCCCTGTTGTCCTCTGTGACAGGGCTAGCAAGCCCCGCACTATTGACAGCACCGTCCCGGCGCTATAGGGAAAACAGGTGGAGGTCTGCCGGTGCAGACGTGTGACATCACCCGTCGAAGGGGCGGCGGGACACCGGCCTCTGTCTAGTGCGGGAGAGTGACATCACCTGCCGAAGCGGCAGCAGGAGGCTTAAAAGGGTCAGGGAGGACCCAAGAGGGGGAAGAGCGAGGAGCACAGCCCCGGGGAGGAGGACCAGTGGAGCAGCAAGGAAGCTGGAGGCACAGCCAGATGGAGTATGGTATCCAGCGGAGGTACGTCGGCACTCGTAGGCAGGTAGGAAGTGGCCCAGGGCGGGGTCGTGGAGCCCGCGGGCCAGTGAGTTTAGGGGAACTCCCGTCAGCCAGGCACGGGAAGTGGGAGTCCCTGCCTTAGGGCTCTGGGCTGGGACCAAGGAGTGGGAACGGGCCTGGGTCCCCCTACCCCGCCACCCACAATTGTCTCTCGGTACTATGAAGGCGGGGAGCCTTGAAAATGGTATCGGAGACTGTGGGGAAACTGGTGGAGGGCTTTGGACTCGGCCCATTTAGATCAGAGCGGGCAGCAGCTCACGGGGGTAAAGAGTTATCAAGGAGATGGCTTTTGAGTTCCCTTAGAGCTAAATAAAAGGGGAACACTCCTGAGTCTGATGATTTACACCCTCCCCTGAAACAACGCAGCACTGTCAAGGAGAAAATCAACTAAAGAGAGTTTATCATTCAAAAAATGTTTGTTTCAAAAAAATCAGTAACGGTTGCTAGGTTTAGGCACTGCTTTCACTTATCACATCATTTACAAACCCCAAGCACTGAAATGCATGGAAATGATTAGACAGGCTATATTTGCCCACGCTCACGTCATTCACACACAAACTATTCCCGTCAAGCACAAATAAGTGCACATTTCATTATAACAAAACTGAAAAAAAGGATTTTCAAACTGTTTGCCAGACATTATCACCATTGTCCCTCTAGCCTGATTTCCCAAAGATATTCCACAAGCTAACAGAGATAAAAATAAATTAGGCTGAAATAAACATGATGTGCTGTCACCACAATCTACAGTCAGTGAGTACCTGCCTCTATCTGCATTTAGAAAACATGAACAACAGGAACAAACACTAACCATTTGTGTACCCACTATCCTTCCTCAAAGGCCACTCCTTTTACTTGCCATTCTGTTTTGGCCACTCATAGGTCCTTACTCCTGCATGTTCTCCATGAGCGAGCCCTAAAGGGTCAACGGGGTACCAGGCAAGCTCAGAGGTTCACCTGCGCAGCACTCCTTGCAGAAGCTGAGATCTACGACTGGATGGTAAACTCTTCACCGCAGTGTCTGTGTCCTCCGAAGAAGAGCCCTATGAAGCTTCACCAGCACAACGTTGGTCCAATAAAAGATATTATTTCACTTGTCTCTGCCATGTTTTGAGCATACAATAAAAATAAATAAATTAGCTGAAGCACCCATATTAATTAATGAGGGATGCTGCACAGAATGGCCCCTTTATAGGGCATATTAAAAGCCAAAAAGCATCACCAGTTACCATCTCTTTCAAAGCTGTCTATGATAAGTCAAGAAAAGAGGCAGTGGAAGAAATCTAGGAAAGTTCGCAGAAGTTTTGTAACTGAACCAGGGAAGTAGCCACGTTGGAAAAATAGCTGTTTTTTTGGCAGTCGTGCATATTGGTTTTTAAGAAGAAACAGATTGAATAGCAGCACTAAGACCTACAAGATGGAACATTTAAGGTATGTAATTTTTAATGGGCAACACCACAAATGGGGACTTTTTAAAGGTGGACCACAAAGCTTAAATTAAATTAATAAAAATGTACATTTAAAAAAAAACTTAAAAAGAATTTCAGTTTCTTCTCCCCTTACCTGTTTATGCCTGAACTTCCAAAAAGGGCTAGAGCATTAGGTGTTTTCTCAAACCATCATCCAAATACCATTTATTTTTTCAGGCTTATCTATGACTGTCTTTGGGCTCCCTCCCTTTTACTTTTCAGATTTGCAATCCTGTTTTTATCCCCTTTGTTTTGTATTAATTGGCTCTTTGGAGGAAAAGGGGAGTCAAACAGAGGGAAAAGAAGATATTTCAAGGCTCAGGTGGACTATTCTTTTGCAAGATTTTTAGGTTTAGAATGTCATATTTGTGCTAGCTATTTCAATTTCCATGTTTTCATTAAATATTTCTTAGGTCCCTATCAATAGGCACCGTATCAACAGCTAACTTGACTCAATCAGAGAATCATAGGATTGGAAGAGACCCCAGGAGGTCATCGAGTCCAACCCCCTGCCCTACACTACACTACACTACATAACACTACACCAAGGGTACGTCTTGACTACAGGCTTTTGTTGACAGAGGCTTTGTCAACAGATACTGTCAACAAAGCTTCTGTCGACAAAGAGCATCTAGACTACATCCAGTTCTGTCAACAAAGCAAGCCGCTTTGTCGACATGAGAGTGTAGACGCAAAGGACAGTGTAGATTAAATAACACCTCCTGTTGACAGAAATCTGCCGACAAAAGGTGTTATTCCTCATAGAATGAGGTTTACCACCATTGACAAAGCTGCCGAGTTCTGTCGACATTATGTCGACAGAACTCGGTGGTAGTGTAGACGCAAGTATAATTTTGTCGACAAAAGTCCACTTTTGTCAACAAAACCCTGTAGTCTAGACACACCCCAAGAGGGGAGACTTAATTCATTTCCCTGCAGGGGACTTATTCGGAAACCAACTAGCTTCTATAGCACTGTGAACATACTGGAAGATTTGCTACTGGTCAGTTTGAGGGACAGTATTGCTTCATGGCCAGACACAAGCTATTTAGCTCCTGCTCTTTTTCTCAGCTGACCCTAACTATGCAGCCTGTGACTGCTCCACAACTTCCCTTTGCTCTTCTAAACAAGTAAGCTTCTATCCAATCAGCAATGGGGAATGGATGGAATGTGACAATGACAATCACACCAGCATTCTTTCCTTTCTTTGTTCAAGTCCAAACACATTCTTCCTCACATAGAATCACAGACTGGAAGAGACCTCAGGAGTCATAGAGTCCAGCCCCCTGCCCAAAGCCAGACCACCCCAACTAAGCTATCCCAGCCTGGGCTTTGTCAAGCTGGGACTTAAACACTTCTAGGGATTGAGATTCCACCACCTCCCTACGGAACCCATACCAGTGCTTCACCACCCTCCTGGGAAATAGTTTTTCCTAATAGCTAATCTAGACCTCCCCCACTGCAACTTGAGACCATTGCTCCTTGTTCTGTCATCAGTCACTACTAAGAGAGCCTCTCTCCATCCTCTTTGGAACCTCCCTTAAGGTAGTTGAAGGCTGCTATCAAATCCCCCCTCACTAGTCTCTTCTGCAGATTAAATAAGACCAAATCCCTCAGCCTCTCCTCGTAGATCATGTGCTCCAGTCCCCTAATCATTTTGGTTGCCCTCCACTGGACCTTCTACAATGCATCCACATCCTTTCTGTAGTGGTGGGCCCAGAACTGGACGCAATACTCCAGATGTGGCCTCACCAACGAACTATGCTGTACAAGAGGGATGTCTTGGTTATATAGCTGTGGTGTCCAACATGTAAGCCACTCGCCACACGTGGTTATTTGGCTGGTTGAGTGGTAGCTAGTTAGCTCACAAAATGATTTACGTTTTCAGAACCATGTACTTACTGTAGCTAGTTCACTATAGCAGTACAGAACTAGCACTATAGTGGCTATTGTTTCAGAACTAGTTGGACACCACGGTTATATAGTATAAAGAGATGCTTTATAGTAACCCCAAGCAAGGCTATCTGGAAAGCTGTTTCCCAAAGTACAAATAGTGATATCTCCCTAAAAGAAAACTGATTATACTGTTTAAGGTGCTTGTTGGCCTGACAGCCAGAGTAAAAGAAAGTGCAAGCTGCCCAGGGTAACATGTCCTCTGCACAATTGTGAAACACTCCTAGGTCACCATGCTTCAAGGATATACTGCTCTTCCTGATTTTCATGGGACAGTCCCAGCTTTGATGGTTCCACCGTGTAACCTTGTCCTGGAAGCTGTTGGCTATCAAGTCACCTCGTGGCCAACGCATCCTCATAACATCAGCTGCACCTTGGTGCACTTGCTCATGAAGTCAAAAGGAAGAAAGTAGCAACCCCACCGCACGCAATCCAAGTATACAGTGTTAGCTGCTACTCACAGGAACATAATGAATTTTTAATTACATACATATTTTACCTGAAATCTCATCCACATCAACATACTTTACCTATCTTAAGGACTGCTCTGGCTCTGTGACAAACATGAGAGAAACTGATCAGCATTAGCTGCTCCACTATGTGTTAGCTCTTCTGGAATAACTATCTTGTGTGGACACTATCTCAGAACAAAAGTGATTTTATTCCAGATTAATTAATTACTCGGCTTCATAAATGCAGTAAATATTCTTGTATAAAGTCACTTCCTTCAGAACAGAATGCCCATATGAAGAGCTGTTCTTATTTTATAATTATTATTTTATTAATTAGCTGCTGCAGAATAGGTATTCTAGAACAGCTATGTAAATCAATTTCCTCGTGTAGCCAAGCACCATGACAGGGGTTGGCAACATTTCCACTTTCCGAAGTGGTGTGCCAAGTTTTAACCCCTCCTGCCCTGGGCTCTGATCTGGCTTTTCCTGTGGGGAGGGGAGGAGCAGCGCACGCACTCTTCCCCAGATGCCAGATGCGGTGTGGAGCTTCAGGGCTTCCTTTCCCCACAGGAAGCTGGGGCTGGCACCAATCTTGCGAGGGGGGTGGGAGCGTTGGATCACCATCATGGGCTGAGGTCGTGTGGGTGACCTCAGGGTGGTCCAGCCCTGCTGGGGGTGGGGTAACATGGGGGTATGGTCCACGGCGCCCTCACGGCGCCTGTCAGGGATCCAGGGCCAACACGGCTTTGGGACAGGGGGACCCCCCCACGCATTTTCCTCTCCCCTCAGCTGCCCCTGTCCCCGCCCAGCCCCAGAGCTGCAGCCCGGGCAGCACTCACCCTCTAGTGCAGTAGTTCTGAAACTTTTTGGTCTGTGGATGACCTGGCTCAATGCAAACCTTTCCACAGACCAGCAGTTGCTAATGGAAACCCACCGTTAATTACATGATTACGTCTGAGCCATTTGCTAGTGCAGCTAAGGAGAATGGTTTAATTTCAATTACTACACAGATTAAGCATTTTAACTTTCTCATGTTAGTTTATCAAACTTCATTTTAAATACAGTAAAATATTAATTTATGCCCAGTACAAAAGGTTTCAACGTTTTCTTTGTTTATGACAGGGGTGGGGACCTTTTTTGGGGTGAGAGGCCACTGACCCACAGAAAAATCAGTTGGGGGCCACACAAGTGAGAAGCAAAAAATCTCCTCCAAACCCCCCCAACCCTCATTGATGTGCCCCCAATGAGACACCTCGCTCCTCCTGTGCTCCAGCCCCATGAGGCGAGAGGAAGGGACAGAGAGGACTGAGGTTCAGGGCTTCCCATAGGCCAGATTCACTTTTTGGGGCTCCACAGTGGATTTTGTGGACCCCTTAGGCTCTGTGGTGATGTGACGGGATGTGCATACCCCGCACTGAAGCAGGTGGGGTTAAGACCCTGTCAGCGGAGGAAGTCCCGCCCCTTCACCCAGACTGGGCATGCTCCAAATGCTGGGGCAATATAAAAGGCAGCAGAGCAGTTGCTGGGCTGGCCAGTGAAGGGGAAGGGCCTTCAGCCAGAGCTCTGAAGCAGCCATAGTCAGTGAGATCCAGACAGAGGAAGCCAAAGTCCCAGGATGCTGCCGCCACACAGCCCCAGTGGAGCCTCAGGGAGAAGCCTTTGCAGAGGGTGTGGGAGACCCAGCTGCTACCTGGGACTACGCCTCAGTGGCACCGGTAGGAAGTGACCCCGGGAGGCTGCAGGAGTGGCCTCTCCCGCCCTGGTACACTCGGTGTGTTTCGGCCAGATTCCCTGCCGAGGGAATGGTAGACCAAGCTGCCACTCACAAGGCCCTGGGTCGGGATCCAGTGGAGCAGGATGGGCCTGGGTCCCCCTGCTGGGGCACTGGCACAAACCCTACAGACTCTGGTTATTAGGCCACGCTGCCCTGAGCCAAGGGCTGCTCATAGACTCTGGCTACTGAGCTGCACTGCCCTGAGACAAGGACCCATTGGGCCATTCTACCCTGCAACCAGGGCGGTGATGGGGTGTGCATACGCCACCACAGGTGGCACCAAGAACGAGGGATTCAGTGTGTGCGACAGGGCTGCCAGCAAGTGGGATGGGTGCAAGAGCAAGGGAAGGTGTAGGAGCAAACTAGGGCGTGGGGTCTTGGTAGAGGGAGGGGAGTGAGGGGGGTTGGAGCATGGGGGTCTGGGCATGAGGGGGGACACTTACCTGGCTTTGTGCCCTATTGCAGCAGGAAAAGCCTCTGGGCAGCACATCACTGCCCTGCCCTTCCTCCAGCGAGGTGGGGAGGGGGTGGGAGCTCAGCTCCCTCCTGGCCAGCGAGTAGCTCCTGGCTCCCCACTCCCATGACTGTCCAGGTCATTTGTCCTGCCAGAGAGATTGGCTCCCAGCATCTCCCCACAGCAGGACTCCCAAGTCACTGGCTACGAGACAGCCAGGGGCTGCGCAGCACTGACTCGAGGGCTGGTTATACAGAAATCTCTCACCCGGTGCAGAGAAGCAGCAGGCCCTGGGGTGGGGCAGAGGTCCCCTGCTCAGTGCTGAGATGCAGCCACCTCTGGGGTGGAGCTGTGTAAAAACAGCACTGCACAGTTCAGTGGGTTTCAGGAAGAACTGTGGGTTGACCCTGACCTCAGTTCCTTGATGTGATGCTAAAGGGGTGGATGGTCTGTCCCCAGTTGGGGGGGGAGGGTCTAGTTTGTTAGAGCAGGGGAGATTTCAGAGCAATGGACTGACCTGAGCATCCTTGAGCTCCTTGAGACAGGCCAGGCCTGTCTCCCCCCTCCCCCCCCCCCCCCACCCAGCATCGGTCCAGGGCTTGCGCTCTGTCCCTCTGTCTGTGCCCTGCTCCCTGGCACGAGTCAAGCTATGGGCAGTGCCTGGGGTCTGCTCCTTGCACAGCCTTGTCTGTGGGGAGGGGTCACACTTCACCATGTGCCCCCGGGTCCTACGATCTCTGAGCCTGACCCCATCACACCCCAGATCCCAAGCCCCCTTTGCCTCCTCGCCCCGGCCCCCGCGCTCCCACCCCTTCCACAGGAAGGGAAGAAAGTCTTGGCTCGGTGCAGGGTCCCTGTGCCACCCTGTGGAAGAAGATGGGGAGCCAAGGCAGCTCTTGGGGAGCACCGGGGGCAGACTCCCCCACCACACTGCTTCCTTCCTGCCCAGATCCCTCCCACTGCCTCATCACCCCCCCCGATCCCCCCGGCCCATCTCACGTGATGGCAGCTGCTCGGGGATGGGCCAGGCCAGGCCCCGGGGGCAGGGTAGCTTGTTCCCCCACCCCCCTTACCTACGGGTCCCTGCATGCTGGTGGAGTCGGGGAAGGCGGAGCAGCAGCGGTGGCATGCGGCAGCGGGGCATCAATCCCGCAGAGGGGCTGTTCTGGCTCCATGCGGGTTCCCTGTGCCACCTGGTGGAGGCGGGTGGGCAGCCAGGGCAGCTCTTGGGGACAGTGGATATGGACGCAAGTGGGGAGCCGGGTCTGGTTGGGGCTTTCTTCACCTCCCCTACTCCCATGCTCCAAGCCTCATGGCTGTGCAGGCTCCCCACTGTGTGTGGGGGAGGGGGGTTTGAGCTCCCACCGCAGACTATGCATGCCACTCAAAATCAGCTCGTATGCCGCTTATGGCACACGTGCTGTACATTGCCGACCCCTGCACTATAATATTGATCTTACCGATACATTCTTGCTAAAGCCATCCATGGCTTAGATAGCTAAGAAAAGCAGGAACACTCACCAGAAACCTCTTCCCATTTCGGATTTCCACCACAACCAGGTCTTGGAAGAGCTGTACTACAAGAAATACTGCAGAGAAGCTGCTGTGCTGTGATGCATTTACAACTTGTTTAGTTATGGGGCAGAGATCAATGTCTCTTCAGAACACTCAAGCCAACAGTTCTTTTCAACTTGTGGCTGAGCCTAGCCTGGCCCTACAAGTACCACATTACAATCAGAAGCCCTGCCAAAAGGCATCACTCAGAGAAAGAAACCATAATCGCCATCCCGTCCTCTTAGACCTCAACTGTGATTTTCACTTTCCCCTCAGGTCTAAATGAAATATATTTGGATGCAACAAGACTAATCTCTCTAATTCAAAGTTCCCTCTGCAGGCACAATGCCCAGGAAACATGACATGGCCAAGCTACCATATAATTGTCAACGTTTTATTGAGTCAGAAAACACAAGATTTTACATTTTATTCTGAGAAATTTATTCTTTATTTATTCTCCTCATCTTCCTTCCTTGACCAGCACCATGGCTGGGTATTCCTTCAGCCCTTCAGGCACGCTTCCATCCACAGAATGATCGGGCTCATTTGGGCAGGGGGCTGGACTCGATGACCTCCTGAGGTCTCTTCCAGCCCTGGGAGTCTATGATTCATTAATCAGAAGGGGTCATGTATCCCTCATTGATCTCTGTCTTTGGACATCTGGATAGCAATTTAGACCACTGCAAATCTTATGAATTGGTCAGCTGCCATCGCTTCCGAGATACAAATGCCACTATCCTCAAACTAATTCATTGGCTAGGACCGGAAGCTAAAACTTACGAGTTCACAGCATCGTTGGCCTGTGCCTTTGTCAGGTAAGCCAAAATGACAGCTTTAAAAGTGTACCTAATTTTGCATCTATTGAAAATATTTGCTGTAGTACAGACAGTTCCATTACACAATATTTTTCATAGAATCCTAGGGTTGGAAGAGACCTCATGAGGTCATCAAGTCCAACCCCCTGCCCAAAGCAGGACCAATCCCACTTAACCACTCATTTATACCCCATTCAAACCAAAACCAAGTACAACTACAAGCCTGTCATTATATCTGAGCTGTGCAAAAGCCAAGAATAGTAGGAGGCAATGTTGCCCCTTTGCTTCGCCAACACACATTTCAATGAGAAATGATCAAAGTCGGCTGTGAATGGAAAAGTTAAATGGAAGAGGTTGGGAACCAAAAAAATGAGGAGGGAAAGTTCTGCAAGTGGACAGGTTTACAAACAGGAGGGCAAGGGTTGCTCGGTGGCTGGGATGGAAGCAAGGGACAACGGACACTAGCAATTAGGCAGTGAGCCCTAGGGAGCCCAGCATACCAGTATAAGACAATATATTGTTCCAATAATTGATGGGGGGGCGATCACTCATTGCCAAGTACGATCATCTTCCATGGGAGCGGTTGACCCTCAGATGGCTGATAAGGCCAATCCTTGAACCACAAGTTCTGTAACAGGTAGGACAGATGTTTACAGGTACAATAGGAGGCTGCTGACCAGGACTAGAAGCCAGTCTCCCCTTCCTTCTGCACCTCTTCTCCTCCTCAGCACTGGGCCAAGAATCAACAAATGAGGGACTCCACTAGAAACACACCCACATGACGACAATTCAGACCTATTGGTTAGCCAGTTTGGAATCTATTTAACTTTCTTCTAGAGATGTAAAGGGTCAACATCTCCTTTTACTGGGTGATGTTTACTGGGTAAGTGGTTAGCCGGTGGCCCCACCGTGGGTGGGGGCTGCTCTAGCCCAGCCCTCTCTGCTGTTTGTGTGGTAGCTAGGGGATAGGAGGTCGCTCCAGCCCGACCCACCACACCATGCCATAGGTGCGGGGGCCACTACAGCATGGAGGGCCCACCGCACCATGCTGCGGCTCCCCGCCGTAGTACATCCCTATTATGTTCTAGTTTTTGAATCAAAATGTTGTGCAGTACTAAATCAAACACCTAAGAGACATCTCAAGTATATTACATCAACACTAATATCTTTTATCAACCAAACTTGTAATCTTATCAAAAAAGGTATTAAGTCATTTTGACGGGATTTGATTTCTATAAAACCATGTCGATTTGCAGTAACAATGTTACCTTCCTTAATTCTTTATTAATAAAGTCCACATCAGCCATTATCTTGCCAGAGATCTGGGTTAAGCTGACAAGCTTATAACTGCCTGACTCATCCTATTGAGTCTTTTTAAAAAACTGGCATATTAGTTTTCTTCCAGTCTCCTGGATCTTCCCTAGCACTTCAAGCTATATTGAAAAATTAATATTAACGGTCCAGCCAGTTCTTTTAAAATCTTGGATGCAAGTTTCTGGATCTGCACATTTATAGATATCCTTCACCAGGAGCTGCTCTTCAGCATCATTCAGAGATACCATTGGGAAGAGGAGTGTTGTTATGACTGTATGATGATACTATATCATTTATTTCCCCCTGTGAGGTACAGGAGGAGTGCTGGCCAGAACCCAGTGACCAAGGGGTTAAACTCAGGGTGTTGGCAGGGGTCCAGAAGAACAGATGGGGATACACGCTGAAATCTGAATTAAATATAGATACCTGGGTCTGCTCTTCTTTGTGTATTCTAACCTAAGGGCTGGAGGGAGCAGATGCAGTACTCAATTACCATGCCTAAAAGAAATACTGGACATGAGAGTGAACTGGACCTTGAAGTATGGATCAGCACAGATCGTAAGTAGAGGAAAGAAGTACAGTAAAACTCCATTGGTCCGGCATCCAATGCTCTGGCACTCCTGATGGCCCGGCACCATCGGGAACCCGGAAGTGCTGGCAGCAGGACAATTGGAGCTGCTCTGCGCCTGGCTTCCCCGATTCAGCCGCTGCTGAAACTGACCAGCAGCTAAATCGGGGAAGCCGGGGGCAGAATAGCTGGGGTGCTGCCGGTTTGGTCCCCTAGTGCTGCCCCTCGGGGCTGTGGGACCGACCCGGCAGCACTCCTGCTGCTCTGTCCCAGGCATCCCCAAGAGCAGCAGGGATGCTGCCGGGTTGGTCCCCTAGTGCTGCCCCTCGGGGCTGTGGGACCAACCCGGCAGCACCCCAGCTGCTCTATCACAGGCATCCCCAAGAGCAGCTGGGGTGGTGCCGGGTTGGTCCTGTAGCGCCACCTCTCGGTGCTGCGGGACCAACTCAGCAGCACCCCAGCTGCTCTGTCCCAGGCGTCCCCGATTCAGCCGCTGCTGAAACTGACCAGCAGCAGCTGAATCGGACACCTGGGGCAGAGCAGGACTATCGGAAGGGGGAGGACGGGGGACTAACAGGAGTCTGGGGTGGCATCCCTCCCCACCCCACCCCAGACCCCTCATAGCCCGCCCTTCCGATAGTCCGGCATATCTGATAATCCGGCACCCCCTGGGTCCTAAAGGTGCCAGATTATCGGAATTTACTGTATATTTAGTCACAATCAGGATTTTTTTGTTTTGTTTTGGTTGTTTGGTTAAACTTCTCTGTGAGAACCTATGCCTTCCCTCCCCCACTCACTATCTAAGAGATATTTTCTGTTTTAATTTGTTTTACTCAATTTCTCTGTAATATCTAGCAACCAAGTATGCTTTAGCAAGTATACCTTTTTGTTTTGTTAATAAAATCACCCTTTTTAAGGCAGCCATTTGAGTCTTGTGTCCTAGAAAGAAACAGGAGGTCTGTCTGCCTGCCTCTCTGCCTGAGACTGACCAGTCAGCTACCAGAGACTGCAGCTTGTCTTCTCTTTTCTTTTTTCAAGCTCTCTTGGGATAAAAGAGCTTGGGGTAGCCCTGAGGAAGGAGTTCAAGTGTTCCCTCCTGTTTTTTCACGGTTAAATCACTTGCTAGTGGCAGCTTTTGTTTTTTTCCCCTCAAAGTCCGTGAATCTGTGACACTGAGGAGTTTTTGTAAGCAGAGACTATAGAGGAAAGGTATTTAAGGTCTCTTGCGGGCCCCCATCTTCTGCACTCAGAAAGCCAGAGTGGGGAACAGCCCAGACAGTCTATTTTACAATTCTGCATTCCTGATATCCCGTGTTGGAAACGAGGCAGTTAGAAGTTGAACTGGAAAGAACTAGGAAGCTGGGCATTCCAACTTCACTAACCACCCTGCTCCAACTGATGTGCCCCAGCCCAGGAAATGTCCAATGTACCGGGTATGAGATGATGTAGGGGCCTTTTTAGAAAGTTTTGAAAGAGCCTGTCTTGGGTACAGCATCCCCAAAGACCAGTACACGGTGGAGCTGACATCATAGCTCAATGGACCCCGAACAGAACTGGCAGCAGAAATGCCCAGTGGAAACATGAACGACTATGAACTTTTTAAACAAAGGGTCAGACGTAGGATGGGGCTCACCGCCGAATAGGCTTGTCGCTGCTTCAGAGCCGTAAGGTGGAAATTGAGTACGAGAACGCCCCAAGCCAGTTGGTCCCCAGCCTGTAACAATGCTTGGATTCTTCTGTCTCAAGTGCAGGACTCTGCACTTGTCCTTGTTGAACCTCATTAGATTTCTTTTGGGCCCAATCCTCTAATCTGTCTAGGTCACTCTGGACCCTATCCTTGCTCTCCAGCTTACCTACCTCTCCCCCTAGCTTAGTGTCATCTGCAAACTTGCTGAGGGTGCAATCCATCCCCTCGTCCAGGTCATTAATAAAGATGTTGAATAAAACCGGTCCTAGAACCGATCCTTGGGGCGCTCTATTAGAAACAGACCGCCAACCTGACATCGAGCCGTTGATCACTACCCGTTGGGCCCAACAGTCTAGCCAGCTTTCTATCCATCCATAGTCCCTTAACTTGCTGGCAAGAATATTGTGGGAGATCGTATCAAATGCTTTGCTAACATCCAGGTATATCACATCCACCGACTTTCCCATATCTACAGAGCCAGTTACCTCATCATAGAGGCTAATCAGATTGGTCAGGCACGACTTGCCCTTTGTGAATCCATGTTGACTATTCCTGATCACTTTCCCCTCTTCCAAGTGCTTCAAAATGGATTCCTTGAGGAATGTTAAGACTATGGAAGAGCTAGCTCTCCTGTTGCAAATGAAACAGCTCCTGGAGGCCCTTCATAGGAGCTCCAGAGATACATCTGAGAGGGGAACCCTAAAGACATAATAGAGGTGGGAGATATAGGAGCCAGGTGAATGGAGGTGATGGAGGAAAACAAAACTAACAGCCAGTCGTGGGAGTATCAGAAGGGGCACCCAGGGATGACATCTCATCACCATGGGCAATCCAAGTGCCTGCCTCGCAGGGAGGAGCCCTCTGTACACCAAGAGAGGCCACAGGCACCCTGTCATCCTGCAACGCCATTCTCTAGCAATCCACCTCGCTCCAATGACCAGCCAGCTGGGCGATGTTTTAAAAGCAATGAGCTAGGGTATGTGAAGGCCAACTGCCCCAAGAGCACAGAGTGCAGTTCATCACACCAAGAGTCCTCAGGCCCGGATGCCTCCCAGATACTCTCAGAACACAGGGAATCATAGAACACTAGAACTGGAAGGGACCTTAAGAGGTCGTCGAGTCCAGTCCCCTATCCTCACAGCAGGACCCAGTACTGCGAGCAGGGCCAGCTTTAAGCCGATTCCACCGATTCCCCCAAATTGGGCCCCATGCCTAAGAGGGCCCTGCGCCCTAAAGCCGTGGTCACCAACCGGTTGATCACGATCGACTGGTTGATCGCGAGGCCTCGACCAGTCTATCGCGAGGCGTTCGGGCTCCACCACTCCCCATTTTCCCCCTACCCCCGAGAAGCCTCACTACCTATCTCCAGCGTAGTGCCGGCTTCCCGCAGGGTAGACGGAAGTCCTGCCTACAGCTTCGTGCCACTTCCGGGGGTTCTGGAAGTGCGCTGGCTGCTCCCCTCCCACAGCTCTGTGGCGTACCAGGCACGCTGCGGGAGGGGGCGTCGGCCCCGGAGGAGGAGCGCAGCGGCTTCCCTGCACCGCAGGAGGGGTGAGTCCAGTGCAGGGGTTTCCCTGCATCGCGGGGGAGGAAGAGGGACTCAGCCTCGGGGCAGGCACGCGCGGGGGTTTGGCGGGATACGACTCTGCCCTGTAGCAGATGATTTAATGGGGTTGTGACTCTTTTTCTGTGTGCGGGGTGGGTTTTTTTTTGGTTTGGTTTGGTTTGGTTTTTTTGCGCTCAACAAAAAATCCTGGCTGCCAGGGCCCCATCGAAACTGTTTGAATTGGGTCCCGCACTTCCTAAAGCCGGCCCTGACTGTGAGTGTGGGTGGGAAGAAGGTTACTGTGTGGAGAGACACTGGAGCACAGGTGTCTGCAATCCACAAATCCCTAATGGACCCAGACGCCCCAGTCACAGTTCATCCTCTTGAGGCAGACTCTTCTGACCTGCCTACAGCCAAGCTGCCTCTTACGTACAAGGGCTGGTCGGGAATTTGGAGTTTTGCAGTCATCATAGACTGCAAAAGTCCAAACCCTATGTTTACAGGAGAGGACTTAGCCAACCATGTGAAACAGGCTAAGAAGGCAGTAATGGTCACCTGCAGCAGGGCTAAACAGGCTTCCTCACCCAACACTGGTCTTGAGCCTTCTACAGGGACCCAGTCTGCATCCACAGACAACCCAGTGCCAGCGACCCAGATGGAGATGGCGAAGCCAGACCCCGGACCAGAGACTACAACAGCGACAGTGGACCCAGTTCCAAAACTCCAGGTGGAACCAACCCAAGAGCTGGAACTAGTGGAGCAGCCAGTGCCTGGATCGAACCTGGCAGCAGAAGGCACCATAGAGCCTACAGTAGTTATTGCACCACCACAAGAGGCACCCCACAACCCAGTGCACCAGCAGAGAGCAGTTCACCACCAGCAGACTCCTGCATCACGTGCATCGTTTCCAGAACAAGCAAACCCAAGTATACAACCCAGTGGGGAGCTGATATCTCCAGCAGCAAGGCAGCCGTTCCAGGCAGGGCAGGAAGCAGTTGAAAGCCTCAGGGGGGCTTGGATGGTAGCTTAGAGTGAGCCACTGTCTCTCAGCTCTACTAACAGGTCCAGGTTTCTGAGCTTAGCCCATGAGCACCCTAGTGGCCATGCTGGGGTGAACAGAACCAAAGAGTGGTTGGGAAAGTCATTCCACTGGGAAGAAATGGGAAGGATGTGTCTAGGTATGTCCAGTCTTGTGAGGGGTGCCAGCAGGTGGGAAAGCCCCAAGACTGGGTCAAGGCACCTCTCCAGCCTCTCCCCATAATAGAGGTTCCATCCCAGTGTGTGGCTGTGGCTATTCTGGGTCCTTTCCCTAAAAGGACACCCAGAGAAAAACAATAAACCCTGAACATTTCTAATGGCATGTCTACACTAGTCCCCTAGATCGATCTAGGGAGGCTAATGAGGGCGATCGAAATTGCAAATCAAGCCCGGAATTTAAATATACTGCGCTTGATTTGCATGTTCCCGGCCGGTCACCATTTTAGAAATCGACTAGCCCGAAGTAACTGCCCGCGTCTACACGCGACAGTGAAACGGGATTCCGATTTAAAGCCCTAACTCGAATTAGCTGTTATTCCTCCTGCAATGAGGTTTACCAGTTAATTCGATTTAGGGCTTTCATTTCAATTATTTCTTAAATAATTCCCAATTTTAATAATATTTTTCTGATTATGTTCTTCCTGACAGCTGATCGGGCTTATAACTGTTCTCCACTTTGTGAAATTTGCCCTATTACAGGACCATTTGTAGGGGGCAGGGGAGAAAAAGAAATGAAAGAGAAAAAGGAAAGAGAAAAATCTGAACTGAATTCTACTTGCACATTATAAATGTGGTTAACTCATAATCACTTGTATCTAAGCTACCATTAATTTTTAATTCTGTGATCATTCTCTCTTCATCTATTAAGATAAGGGCTAATAAATAATTCCCTCATGTTGGCTGCAATACTTTTTGAGTTAGGAATCTCCTCTATAAAGTTTAGCAATTCCAGAGACGTTTTCTACAGCAGGAGATCTTAATATATGTCGCTCACATTAAAGACTCCCATGATCACACCGTTTTTTCCCAGATAATACTTAGTCCTACCTGAATGCATATTTCTAAGAGTATAGATAGATGTGTAGGGATAAGATTATCTTGTCCCCTAAAGGGTTATAGTGATCATCAGCAGGCACCAATACTCTTATTTTGTGCGTTATCTGTTAGAACATTGATCCATTAGCCTAGGATACTATTAGTGAACTTATGCCTGAGTCCTCTGGTTACATGGGAGGGTTTCGAGCAGGGTTAGTATCCAAGGCTGTGTCTAGACTACATGCCTCTGTCGGCAGAGGCATGTAGATTAGACACATAGGCAAAGGGAAATGAAGCCGCGATTTAAATGATCGCGGCTTCATTTACATTTACATGGCTGCCGCACTGAGCCGACAAACAGCTGATCAGCTGTTTGTCCGCTCAGCGTGCTAGTCTGGACGCTCCCCTGCCGACATCAAAGCCCTTTGTCGGCAGCCCCGTTATTCCTCGTGGGATGAGGTTTACCGGGGCTGCCGACAAAGGGCTTTGATGTCGACAGGGGGAACGTACAGACTAGCGCGCGAGCCGACAAACAGCTTATCAGCTGTTTGTCGCCTCAGCGCGGCAGTCATGTAAATGTAAATGAAGCCGTGATCATTTAAATCGTGGCTTCATTTTCCTTTTCCAAAACAACAAATCTACATGGCTCCGTCGACGGAGCCATGTAGTCTAGACGTACCCCAAAAGCGAAAGGGAATGACTCTCCACTGTTAATCCTGTTTAATGGGGACATAACGCCAATAAAATCACAAGCATTACATCCATATAAAACTAAAGTGAAGATCGCAGTGAATCAATTCCAGTGTCTCTAGGGAGCATAGTCTAGATTAATGGAGATACTTAAGTCTGTTCTAAACAACATCATCCCAGCTACAGAATAGCATACATTACCGATGATTAGATATGCCACTTGCCTTCTCTGTGGGCAAGTATCTGCAGTTCTTGAATGTGCCTTAGCAAACCTCTGTTCTCTATTAATATCTCATGCCCTTCATTTTACAACATGAGATTTGATATTTAAAAAAAAACATGGAACAATGACTAATTTTGGAAAGACCTAAGTCAGTGTTTTGGCATCATATTAATGTCCAGAAAATTCAAAAAAGCTATTTTTAGTATGCTTGTCAGCTTCATAAAGCCTGTATTAAACTCTAGTACTGCTATCGCTTTGGTTTTGGTTTTTGTTTGTTGGGAGATGAAAGTGTGGCATACACTCGGGACCTATTTTATGGTGTTCACGAACTAAGATCAACAGCAGACGATTCAGACACAGTACTTTAGGTGATCGAGAAGTGAGATAGAGAAAAGGATTTTATTTGCTTTGCATTAATGGAAAAGACAGGGTGCATAGGGAAAGAATGCTGGAGCGGCAAACCTGGAAAAAAACCTGATCCAGCTACTCAATCACAGTCAGCTGGAAAAAGGGGAAGATACATTGATGAAAAACAGCACTTCTACTTTGGGAGGGGTATTACAACTGAGAGATTTCAGTGGCAATGAATGCATTTGATGAGAAACTGGAAGGAGAGGTTGGATATATCTTGGATGTAGAAAGACCAAGGGCTGGGTTTTCAAAGGTCTTTAGGTGCCTGAAGAAAACAGGCGATTAGTGAGATTTTCAAAAATACCTAAGCAACTTGTGCTGTCTCCCCTCCCCCCCCCCCCCCAGCACCAACTCCTGCCTGTCCCTCTGCCTCCCACCAAGGCAGCATTGCAGGGGGGCAGGCAGGAGCCAGTACTGGGGGAGCCGGCTTAAAAGCCAGCTCCCCATGAGCACCAGAACCTGTGAAGCCACCTGCCCTCCCCCCACACTGCTGCCTCTGATAGAGAGGCAGCAGTATGGATGGTGAGGGGGGCAGGTGGGAGCCAATACACATGAGGAACTAGATTTTAAGCTGGTTCTCTGTGTGCGTCAGTTCTGTGGAGCTGCCTGACCCTCCTTGCTGCCTCCTACAGAGGCAGCGGGAGGAGGGGTCAGGCGGGAGGCTGGTACAGCCCCTGCCTGCAGACAGCTTGGGTCCCCCCTGTGGACAAGGGCTGCTGCTGTGGAGCAGCCTCTGTCCGTAGCAGGCCCAGGCTCAATGGGCCTGGCTACCCATGGAAAGGGCTGCTGCGGTGCAGGGTGGGTCAGGTGAGAGCTGCTCTGTGGCAAGGAGCCAATTTTTGAACGACTCTCCTTGCGCACTGGCTCCACCTGCCACTTAGCACTGCTGCCTCTGACACAGGGTGCAGCAGCACAGGGTGGCAAGGGGTTCCCCAGAAGTGGGGCCCGGACCTGGGAGCTCACTGGCTGTAGGCCATGCCTCTGGAGAGAACTTTAGTAACCATGTAACCACTAAAAATTGTTGCGGCTACATGATTACTAAAATACACGATGGGGATGGTTTATGACCAGCACAATGGCACCTCCCCCGCTCCTGAGTGAGGCTTTTTGGGGGCACTGTCATTGTCATCATCATCATCAGTATTTCCTCTCATCAGACATGAGAAAGAGGACTAGCGTGAAGTGAAATTTTTTAGACAAACAGTTCATTGATCAAAAATCCAGTTTCAGCCAACCCACAAATATTAGCAAATCACACATTTGCACCATGCCTGGAAGCAGAGACAGCGGTGCTGGCACCACCTCCAAAAAATTTAGTGGTAGGACACTGAACTGGGATGTCGGAGGTTCAGTGTGAGTTCCTGTCCTGGAACAGACCTGAAACAGCCTATTTTGAGATGCTGAAAAGTTTCAGATTCAATTAAACCAAAACTGATTTTATTTTTCAGAAATACCAACTCCTCCCCACAAAAATATACAGTATTCACCCAGCTCTAGAAAGGAATGTTCATGAAAATCCACCATTGTTAGAGGAAACATGTGCTCAGTTCCGCTGTATTATCTAGTTGTTTTACAGTGCAGAATGGCAATGCAGAATCTTTATATCATACCACTTGATAAATATATCCAGTGACCCCACCCCGTGTGGATGAGACTAATGCACTTCAACTGTCATGCCTCTTGCATGATGATTTCCCATTGTGCCTGTCACTTTTATTGTTAGTATCATAACTGGGGGGGAAAGAGCAGCGGGCCGGGGACTGGATTTCACTTGAAGAATTCTGAATCGGACATAGGATGAAGTTTCTCTGCTGAGAAGACAGTTACTGCGAGTGCTGAGGGCCATGCTGGCAAACAAAAATGAGCTTGGTCAGTTTCGTGACCATGGTTTCCTCTCCTGTAGTCTTCAAAAAATGATGCTTAGCTAGCAGTAAGGAGCATTATGATGTTACTTTAACCCAGCAATTCACAATCCTCAGTGGTTCAGGAGCCAGATAAGTGATCAGCATTACCCAGAAGAGCCACAATAGTGGGAATTCATTGTTTCATTTACTATATCTACTGCGTTGGAAAGAGTTTCTGTGTGTGTCTGTGTGTGTGTGTCTGTTCAAGAACTCCTCCTAAATGGTAAGTGGTACGACCACCAAATCTAGTATGCAGCTTCCTGTTATCATAACTTACAGCAGTGTTTCCCAAATGGTGTTCCGCAGAACCCCGGGGTTCCGTGAAGTGGAAATAAGGGTTCTGCGAGAAAATTCCATTGCAACCTGAATTATTGCAATGGAATAGAATTTATTGAAAATAATTTTCATTTGTTTGCGCCACGATAAGTGTCCCTGTGTAATGCCAGCTTAGTCAGAGAGTGAGGACGACGACGTCACTACTCAGCGCTGTGCGTGCAGCCGGTCAGAGGTTCCACAAAATTCTTTCAAGTTCAAAAGGGTTCCGGAGCCAAATAAAATTGGGAAACACTGACTTACAACAAGGTCGTTTTTGGTTGTGCCAGGACAATGGGATGTGCCTGGAATTCAACTGTTTCTCATAAAACGGAAAGGAAGGGATCTGGTAGGAGGAATAGTTGTACTGTATAATGACCATATGGGGGCAGTAAAGGGTCAAAGATGGGGACCGGGTTCCCTATAACCCCCACTGGGCCAGCAGGGGTAGAGAAAGGGAAAGCTATCTACTGTATATGTGATTGCCCTACTTTCTCAGTATGAATCAGGCATCTTCCTCTGTTGCATCTTCCTCCTGTGTGTTTGCCCATCTGCAAAGATGCTCTTCCCTCTCTTTGTTAGCTGGTTCCCTTCTCTTCCTAGCAATCTTTTGCCCAGAAAAGCATTCCATGGTCGAAGAATCTAAAGCCCTCTCTTCGACACCACCTGTGTGTGCAACCACGCATTTATTTCCAAAATTTGACAACCCCCCTACCTGGGCCTTTTCCTTCAACAGGGAGGATGGATGAGAACACAACTAGCACCTCAAACTCCTTGATTCTTCTTCCCAGCACCACAATCTGCAGTGACCCACTCAAGGTCATTCTAGGCAATATTGTTGGATCCTAAGATCCGGATCGTGGTGTGGGGGGCAGCAGCCATGCTTGCCAGGATGTGGCTTGTCTTTGACCCCATTCCCCAGACACTAAGGGAGCATAGGGAAAGTGTTTGCTGGCGTGCACAGCTGCTGTCCACCCCCACCCCTGTGTTCCGGGAGAGGAGCAGGGAAAAGAAAACTTTTAAAAACGTTCTGCAACACCAGTTCCGGCTTCCCACTCGGAGGGGGCGCGCGTGGGGGGAGTGAAGAAAGTCCCGACGTTCCACACCAGACCGGCTTGTGGAGAGAGAGGAGCCTCTAGGCATGTGCACTTCACTCCTGCCCCAGGGAGCAGGACGCTCCTCCTGCAGTTAGTGCTGCTGCCCCAGCTGAGCTCAGGCACTTTCAGCCCAGCGTCAGCCACAGCCACGAGTTGTCAGAGCTTCCCAGCCGGAGGAGGGCTGGCTTTGAATGGCTCTCTCTCCCCCAGCCCTTCAAGCCCAATAGCCTGATCAGCATGCCCTTGGCCTGGGTTGGGGCAGGGAGCGCTGGGCTCTCTGCTGCTTTCCCTAGTGGTTGTGAAAAAAGGAACAACTCTGGTAGCTCGCTCTAGCTGCAGGATCATTCTGGGATTTGTTCTTGTCAAGGGTGACAGCTGAACAAGAGGCAGCTACGAGAACGAAGTGTCCAAGAGCAGTCTTGCATCTAAGTTGCCAGCTCCTGTATTTCATTGCCCTAAGTTACCATGCTCTGCCGCTCTCCTCAAGCCGGTCTGGCGGGGTAGTTCAGGGTTTTTTTCATCTCCCCCTCCCACCCCTCACCCTCCAAACGGGAAGCCGGAGCTGGTGCTCCAGCCTCCTGGGTGCACAGCGACCACAAGGCTGGAGTGGTAGTGCAGGCCCCCCACTGTGTGGGGGAGAGAGGGTTGTGCACCCCACCCCACTAAGGGAACAGCAGCACAGTGATGAGCTGGCCGGAGCCTTTCCCCATTGCTGCCATTGGCCAGCCAATGGGAACAATAGGCGCACAAAACCAGGTAAGTGTCCCCCCTCATGCACAGACCCCCACACCCCATTGCCACTCACTCATCTCCCTCCCCCACACTAGAGTGATGATTGGAGTTGAAACAGTCTCTTTATAGTTGTGACAATTTCTATTTCATAGCCTGACTTTCCCCTCCGTTTTCATACAACAGGCTACCGTAAATCTGAAATGCTGTTTGTTTAACCTTAAATCAGAATAGGTTTTGTTTTGTATTTGAATAATTAGATGGGGCATTTTCGAGGTACATTTTTAATTATATTGATAGCTTCGAAATTAACTGGCAAATTGCATACATGTTGGCCTACAGATTTCAAGTCTGCTTTACAACCCCAAAAACAACATATAAAGGTTAGTTCAGCCTTCTTGGAGGCTTTTTGTTTATTTCTCAGTGTCCTTTATAATCTGCATAAATATTTTGCAGCACTTGTACATTCTCTTCTACTGTTTGCACGCATGGTCCATAGACATTGAAGGTGCACAGGTAAAGCCTGTCATTCCAGCGAGCTCAGGTATGTCCTGTGGTCATTTAAAGCTCTGTGCATTTCACTATGGTTTGCCACTCCTGTGCTGTCTACAGACTTTGCAAAGTTCACTGGCATGTCATCCCTTAGAAACTTTATAGTAGTCTGTCTCCTAAAAGAAAATGACCACTGTTGTTGTTAGTGAGACTCTCCTTCTCAGTAAAATGCATGTTAAATATTATTAGTGTTTTTAAAAGGTGGAAACCTAAAGGAACTTTGGTGGAAAGAAACTATACTTGCTTAGGATGCAGCACTCGCTCTTCCCAAAATCGATTTCAAGTATTTGTGGGTTGCTGTAACAGTGTCTATCTACTCCCTTCCTTTCTCAAAGGGTACGGGGAGAGGATGTGTATGTGTGTTTAACAACAGTGATCCTGTTACCACAGTAACCGGACGCTCTGAAAATACCAACCACTTATCTAGCAACAGGGGAAGGCTAAATGATGTAATTTTACCCAAAATTGCCTTTCTTTGGACTGAGCTTTTTAAATAAAATTGTAATGTGCATCTCTACAACCAACTCTCTTACTTCAGAACTATTAATCTAGCTTAGTTTGCATGGCGCTTAAGATAGAAACAAAAATAAACAGGTATCTCAAGATCTGATTAAAGACAGACAATATGTTGTACACTGACAAACAAAGCTTTCCCCAAATAGTTATTTAAAAAAAAAATCTAATCTTATTTGGGAAATAATTCTCTTCACACTAATAAAATGATATTTGCAGATGAGAAAGGGGGAATAGAATTTCCTGCATGCAACTGTTGAGGGACTCTGCCATACAGAGCTGAGTACTTTAAAGGTCTAGTGCTCAAAAGCTTTTGTTTGGTATCAGTTGCAGAGTGAAATGACAAAATAAACGACTTTTCAACAAGCCACACAAAAATACAAATGGTACCCGTGTACTGTGCCCACCTCGTACTGCTTAAGAGCTACAATGCAAACCAGGGTAAGGTTTTTCTGCCCATTTATCCAAGAGCTTTGATCTGTAGTTGCTGAAATAGCTGATTTCTCTCTCACTTTCTACCACTGGGTTCACATGTGCAACAAAATACATATAAACCTTTCAGAGCTCCTACATCTACATGGATTTAGACCAGACTAAACAATTATGTTTCTGGACCTGACTTTTAAACATGATGACTGGCTCTCCTTTAGTGGGCATTTTAAAAAGAGTCTTGTCGGCTGCTGTAGCCAGCCTAACAAATGTTAATAGCAAATCCAAGGTACGATCAAATGGAATCTGTTTCCTCATTTTTTCCCCTTTCAATTATTTGGCCTGACAGGGACATATTCTGTCAGAATGTCTCCCCATAGTACTACAGGTTGAACCTCTCTAGTCTGGCACCCTCAGGATCTAACCAGCACCAAACCAGAGAATTTGCCAAGCCACAGGAGGTCAATATTGTCTAGCAGCTTTGCCAACACTTCCACTGCTTACTGGGATCCTTGAAGACACTTAAGGATAAATTAGAGCTACACAACAGCACAGAACATGAGAGCCAGGACTGGTGGCTGTAAACAAACTTCATGGGGCTTCAAGAAACTTGGCCACACCCATGATAAGTGGACATCCAGGTAACTGAAATCATGCCGGACCACAGATGTTGCTGGACCAGAGAATATTAGACTAGAGAGGTTCAACCTGTATCATCCGGTACACTGTTTCATACCTCTCTTAAATTACTCTAACATTAATACAGGTTCAAATCCTTTCCAACATCTTATATCCAATGTGACAGAATGGAGCGCTTCGCTAGACATCAGGAAAGGATGTGAGAAGTTAGGACTTGCAATATCTCCCAAGAAGGAATAATACTCAGTTCTGCTGGTCCTTCCATCTCTTTCACCAAATCCAGATACTGCAAGTTTCACTGCTAAGGGCTTGTCTACAAAGCCCTGCTATTCAGACCAGGGAGTGAAGGGTTAATCAGGAACGGGGGTGGGCACCAAGCGCAGGTCAATTCCAGCTGGGCTGGAGCAGCCCCCGCCTGCAGCGGACCCAGGTATCCCAGAGGCAGGGGCTGCTCTAGCTCAGACACTAACTGGTTAGCTGATTAATTGGGACTGTACATCCCTATTCTGGATATAGTAAAGTTTTCTGAACCAGCTGCAGCTAGTGAGAATGGTTTAATTTAAATTATGAAACAGATTAAGCGTTTTAACTTTCTCATGTTAGTTTATCAAACTTCATTTTAAATAAAGTAAAATATTATGTCCGACACAAAAGGTTTCGATGTTTTCTTTATTTATGGCAGGGATGGGGAACCTTTTCTGGGTTGGGGGTCACTGACTCACAGAAAAATCAGTTGGGAACCGCACAAGTGAGAAGTAAAAAAACCCCTCCAAAAACCCCCAACGCTCACTGATGTGGCCCCAACTGAGAAACCTCACTCCTCTGGTGCCCCAGCCTCATGGGGGAAGGGGAGGGGAAGGAGGGAATTGAGACAAGATTTACTTTCCTGGGGTTCTGGAGTTAGTGGATTTTATGAACCCCCTTAGGCTCTTTGGTAGGGACAAAAATGAGGGTTACAGCGTGTGAGACAGGGCTCCCAACAAATAGGATAGGAATGTGGTTCAGGATCTGGGAGGGAGCTGGGGTGCAGAAGCAGGCTGGGAGTAGGGTGTCTGGCCAAGTGGAGGGAGCAGGAACAAGGGAGGCTGCAGTGTGTGGCTAGAAGAGAGGGTGCAAGAACAAGGGAGGGTGTCAGAACAAGATGGGGGTGCTGGGTCAGGGGGGAGGAGGAGGGAAGTGACGGGATGGGGGGGGTGTCTGGGCATGAGGGGGACCCTTAGCTGGCTTCGTGTCTCCTTGCAGCAATGGCTACAGCCACACTATCCTGGCCTCCCAGGAGGCCGGCGACACCGCTGCTGCGGCCACCGGCCACCCAAGAACCCAGAAGCACCAGTGCCGCAGCTACAGGACATCCTCGAGGTGCCGCTCCTGTGGCCACGCAACTTGGGGCCAACCTCAGAGGCACCACAGCCACGGGGCCCCAGGCCGCCCCAGAAGTTGGAGGCACTGCGGCCTGGGCCGGCTCCGGAGGTACCGCTACCGCAGCCACGCAGCCTGGAGCCAGCTCCGGAGGTGCCATGGCAGTGGCGCCTCCAGCCTCCGGGCCGGCCCCAGGCCAAGACAGCAGCGATTCCGGGGCCAGTCTTGTTGAGAAGCCTCAGCCCCAGCGGTGCCCCCTCTCCAGAAGCTGCATGGGGGGAGGAGGAGAGGGCTGAGCTCCTTCCCGCACAGCACACACCTGTTAGGAGGCAGGGCCTGGAACTGCCTTGCGGGCCGGATCCAAGCCCAAGGCAGGCCGGATCCAGCCCTCTAAAAGGCTTTTGCCCACCCCTGCCTTAGGGCTACCCTTGAAAACCTGGAGCTTCAGCAGAAACTGCAACCTTCCTCCTCGGTGCATCATTATCTACTGAAAACGTGAGAGAACCTGTCTGTTGAAGAACTCCTAAACACTAAGAACTAGGACCAGGGGCGGCCCGTGCCTATAGGCAGACTAGGCAGCCGCCTAGGGCGCCAAATTCCAAACCCTGCCCCTTCCATTTCCCCTTCCCTTTCCGGTGCCTTACCTGGAGCACGGCTTCCCTGCAGCCAGGAGGGGGGTAAGTCCTGGGAGAGGCAGCGCGCGGGGGGGGAGGGGGTTCCCCTGTGGCCCTGGGGGAGGAGGAATGCGGGGCGGTTACCCCGCGGGGGGGTCGGCCCCGGCGGAGGAGAAACGCGGGGGGGTTGTTCTCCTGTGTTGGGGGGGTCAGCCCCGGTGGAGGAAGAATGCAGGGGGTTCCCCTGCCCCGCGGGAGGGGGAGGGGGAAGGTTGGCCCCAAGGGAGAAGGACCATGGGGGGGTTACCCCAGGGGGCGGGGGGCGGCCCCGGGGGAGGAGGAACACGGGGGGGGGGGGGGGGTTCTCCTGTGCTGGGGGGGGGTTTGGCCCCGGGGGAGGAGGAATGCAGGTGAAAAGGTCTGGCTTGGGGTTTCCCCCCACATTCAAGGACTGCCCCAGCCCAGCACCCAAGCACCCCTTAAGGAGCGCAGGTTGGAGGTGGGGGGGACTGAAGCTCTTCCTTCCCCCACATTCACACAGGGACATTGCTGATACTCTCCTTCATCAGGGAGTGAGGGGAAGTGCACCGTTTGCTGCATTCCTCACTCTGTCTGGGGAGCACAGGGGGGCAGACGAGCTGTGCATTTTGCACTTGCTCCTTGGCAGGGACTGGAAAGGAAAGAGCAAGCAGCCCTGGTACAAATCTTGGGGGAGCGGAGCACCTTTGCTGTCCATACACCCCCCCCCCAACATACACATAGCCCCTTGCCCTGAGCCCTCTCACCCCCCAACTCTGACTGTTTCCCTGAGCCCCTCCTTAAGGACCCAAGCAACACCAGGTAAATGTGCTAGTGAGCATGCAACATCAAGGCCATGCACACTGTGCTGGCGACCGGTCCATTTCTTAGTATGATCTCAGCGGTTGGGTCCCACCTTTACAATTCTCACCTGGAGGGGCTCAGTTACGCTAGGAGAGACCTAGTGAATCCTGAGAGAGCGCCACAAGGTGGCTCTGCCTAGCTGGGCCCAAAGCTGTACTCCTCAGGCTCACAGGTGAAAACTTCTCTTTACCGAGGTGGCATGTTCTAGTGGCCCAGCTTTAGGGAAGGATGTTACAGGTTATCTGCTAAATCAGATGCCTTAATTGAGTTAGCTACTGAGCTAATAATGTTGATGTCTTCAAACATTTTTGAAGTGCATGTGTGGGATGGCCCTCACTGCAAAGTAACAGAACTGCCATATATTTTAAATTAAAACTAGGTTTTTCCAATAGGCCTAAGGGAGTAAGGCACCCAAAATCACATTCAACTCCTTTAGAAAAGTTCAGCCTAAGGATATGTCCACACTTGCACTTGATCTACAAAACTTTTGTCGTTCACGGATTCTTTAAACTATGACGACAAACTTTTGCCACAGCAAGTGAAAGTGTGAACACGGCTTTCTCGGCAGGAACGCTCTGCTGTCAACAAAGCGAAACCCCCTCATTGAGGATGGAAATATTTTGTCGATAAACATGCCAATGAACAGCATTCACACAAGCTGACTTTTAACAACAAGACGACACAGCCTTATTGCGAAAAGGTTTGTAGTATAGACATACCATAAATCTTTAGATTGCTAGAAACAATCCAGCTGGCTGAGACCCAGGCATGTAACCTCAATTAGATTTGCAGTCTCGCCTTGTTAGCAATTACATTGCTCTTTTAATCTACCATCTAGTCCCCCACTGGCAACAACAGGGTGATACGGTATCTCGGAGATGCCCACAAAGCACAGACAGTTTAAAAGCTACTCATCTGAGAAATTTCTGCTCCTTCCCTCGGCCCCAAAGACATTCATACTCTTTTGTGCAAAGATAATTTGAAAAATGGGATTCTAACTTTGTGGAGAAATAGCCCCTCCCACATAACACAATTAAGATAGACCTATTTACAGGAGGTCACTCCTTCAGATATGCACTTACCCATAGCCTTCAGGAACCTGATAATAGAACCAATTACAGAGATTCAAAATAAGAGGGAGAAAGTGCAGATATTCCCACTGATACACACTACTGAATCAACAAACCGTGTGCTTGAATGGGTCCACTTGGGTGATGGGAGGGGGAAAAATAGACATGGGCTGAAAAAATAACTAATAGCTTCCAACATTACATGCACTGTAATTTACTTTCACGCAAAATGGAATACATCTCCACACAAGCATCAATTCCAACCAATAGGGTAACACAGTTTGCATTATTTGCACCAAGGGTAGGGAAGAGTTCCTATCCCTATCGTAAAAGAGAACCTGGGGTACAAAGAGTTGAATTTACTGGTCCCAAGGCACTGAAGATCTTGCAGAAATAAGTGCCATTTAAAATCATACAGTGCATCAAGAGAAAAAGTGAGGAACAAAAGTAGAACCTTAATTTTCTGATTCGCAGTTGCAAGCCTTATCAACAGAAAAGACACTTCTATTTATTCACATGTGCATAATATATATGCATGCCCCTAATATGAATGCACATATATATATATACACACACACACACTCTAAGCATGCGTGTGGATAAGATATATTCAGGCTAACTATTCTATAGCTCTCCACATACTAGTTGGGCTAGTTTGCGGAAGAAACTCATCTCTCTCTGTACCACATTCAATATTTCTGTCTTTAAAAATTATCTACCCACTGCACAACACAAAGCATCCTTCTGGGGCCTCAGCCAATGAAGAGGTTTTTAAAAAAGCACAACAAAGTAGCAACATATCAAAATATTAAGAGGCCATGACAGTTAACATAATGCAATAGTTACGCAATGCAAGGGGGGAAAACATGACGTTTACCTGACAAGAGATCTGCACAAGGTAGACCAGTTCCTTCGATTCACAGCCATTTCTTGTTACTTCATTCTGTTCCTCTGGGAGTGAAAGCTACACCAAGGAGCAGGGAGGGGGAGGGTAGAAAAGAAAGAGACAGAGACCAGGTCAGTGAGCAGGGATAAACCAGGCATGTAATAATGCCTGAAGCACCACATTCACATCAACTTGCTCCAAGACATGCTGGTTATCAGGAACCAGGATTGTGCTTGTCTGACTGGAGTTGCAAGCCTGAAAATATTCAGTATTCACCAGATATATAGACCTTGCAAAATACAATTTGATTTTATATCTCAGCTGACAGGTTTTTAAATATATGATGCACCACTCAAACAATTGTCAACAATCAAAGAGCGAAAGCCAAGGATTAAATCTCTAGAAGTCTGTAAAAACTAAATGTCCAGTGGAAATATCCTCATAAATATTCATGCATCAGATACCAGTGATGGTTTTTTTGCTAACTATCCACTTTATTCTATTTTTATTTAATATGTCGGGGAAGGCATTAGATAATAAAATATGTCTCCAGATTTCAACATTACCAAATAATTTACCACAACAAAGTGCTTTACAGCATCATTTGTCAAATACAAAGAGTCGTTAAGCACAATATAACCATGAGCTTTTTCAAAGCACTGAGCAGAGATTTAACCATATCATTACTGTTCATGTAACAGGAGGTGGAGTTTATCTCAGGATTGGTCCACATTCAAAAGCTTTGCTGGCATAGCTCTACAAGTAACACTCCAAGAGTTGATGCAGTTTCTATCAGCAAAAAAGTCCTTCCTTAGGGAAATAAGCTGCACCAGCTGGCACAAGGACTGTTTTACTGGTATTATGGGGTCTACACAAGAGCTTTTGTCAGCATAATTATATTGCCCCTCCCACTCAAACAATCCCACCTCTAACCAATGCAGCTATGCCAACAACAGTTCTTTTTCACTCTGGAAATTGCCCCAAGGATCTGACTTAACACCCTGAAAGAAACTGATTCACAGGGCACCACACTACATTCCATCCAATTTAACTCACCCAGTCGTAAGCACTGTCCGGATGATAATCCCCAAACCGGGATCCTCAGGAATACTAGACAAGGCTCCTGAGCGCTGCAGCATATGAGATGCAATATTCAGGCTCCACAAAGGAGCAAGCTATGGAGCAGCCACTTTATGCTGCATTCCCCATCAAGTACTTTTAAATCAACACTGTAGCATTCTGGGAGTTTGGTATGGGTTATTTTTTAAGCTCTTATGAAACTCGTAAGAGACATTTGCACAGACAAAGCTGGGAAGTGAGATGCTGTAGTTCTCTCCATTATTGGCTTCTCTGGCTCAGGTCCCAGTCCACTGCTCTCTAATGTAAGCAGCAGGTTCCAGTAGAAATAGCATGTAATAGTGCCGTGCGGCATAAATGCGGTCAGCTGATCTGAGATTCTCTATCAGCTTTTCATGGCAAACAGGCTGAATTCTGTTGCAACATGAGCCATCGTACAACCCCTAGTTCAACATGGCTGTACAGCAAGGATTATGGCCCTATAATCTGAGCTTCACTTGACATGCTCGTACTTCCAGCCTGCACAGCTATGAGCCCCTCTCTGCACCCTCTCCTCGATCAGCTCCCTTTGTGCCCATCTCCAAAGCAGACTAGCCTGGGACGTGGGGGAGGGGAAAAACCTTCAGTATTTGAACTCCTGATGAAAACAACAAAAACTTGTGTCTAAAAATCAAAGAACTTCCCACTGGAGATTTTTAATGGGAATAATGAAAGAGATAAAAATCATAAAACGCATGTTTGCTAATTGTTTCATTTTAACATATTAACCTTCTGCCTGAAAACACTCTCCACTTACACCAAGACATTGAACATTTTCCTCCAAAAACTGTTAAATGATGAGTAAGCATTTTACCCTATATGCCTATTTTACAGATGAGAACACTGAGGCAAGGAACGTATCCACAGTCATACAGTGAGTTAGCAAAAGACCCAGGAATAGAACCGTAGGAGATAGGCATTGACCTTTTGGACCAGCTTGCTCCAAAGAGTTGTTGGGCATATATCAAAATTAATCACTACCAATAAAAGGCCATTTTTAAATTCTAATGAATGGTGGGGGTGAGAATATCAATATATTTCACTGGGTTTGATTTCCCATAACAAGAACATAGGAAGGCCATACTGGGTCAGACCAAAGGTCCATCTAGCACAGAATCCTGTCTGCCAACAGTGGCCAATACCAGATGCCTAGCAAAGATGGCTTAAATATTTTTTGAAAAAATAAAAGTTGAAAATTGTACTCAGACTACCCAGAGTGACAAACTAATGACTTGAGACATCAAAAATAAACTCCCTGAAAAATACTGTTTATAAAAGAATCACAGAGCTTCAGAGAAACTAATATTAGCTCTCTGAAAGGTACACTGAACCTAATGAAATAGCTCATACACACATGCACATGCTTTCCAGGAAGAAAGGCCCATCCTCATAATCTTGTTGGCTCCTAGGGTGGTAATTATGTTGGACAGTAGAGGCATTAGTTCTACTTGCTAGAAGAATTATTTGCTTCCTCTTTCGGGCAAAAATAAATTTCAGCTTTAGGGAAAAAAGAACGAATGGCTTGCAATGAAAGATCTTTAAAATGACTTTTCTTTCTGAGAAATGTGCACATAATTGATCCATTTATAATACTTCAAAACTAGTCAGGAGCAAAACTTAATCCAGGAGAGAACTGAAAGAGACAAGAGCGAAAGAGAAGAACAAGCTGATGAGTGGTCTATCTGTTCACAGAAGCAGATGAAGCCTTAGCTCTCCCCATAACTGAGCTCCCTTTGCATCTTTTTAGATAAGGTCGTTACAGAACATATTAAACAGAATTCATAAAATGTGCCAAAAAAATTAAACAAATTCTGAGTTTTCCTTGACTAGACATAGTTTCCTGAATTTTAACTACTCTTCGGCTGGCTACGTACTTTATGGTAGGCAACAAAATGGTGTTTCTTGGCCCAAGACACTTCAGACTTTGGACCATTTATTTTATATTCTAGATATTAAATACAGAGGTCAATCTCACCCTTGTCCCTTGCCTAGAGCAAATTTTCTGCTGCTCTAAAGTAGTCCAGCCTCCATAGCAAATGAAAAGCCGCCATTAAAAGATTTTTTGTATGGGAAACAAAGACAAGGTCGCCAGTATTTGTGCTTGACTGATGGGCTGAACAGACAATTTAGGAAAACAACCTGTCTAAAATGAGGCACTTTTTAAAAATCTTACACAGCTGCTGTTCTTCCTTTTGCTAGAAGACCACATCAAGGCTCAGGTTCCAAAGGTGAAAGTTCTAAGAGTTCCAAAGGTGAAGACAATCCGCTTTTGGTGTCAGCTCCATTCTCATTTATTATCTCCTATCCTTTGCTCTCCAACCCTCACTCTTACAAATCCCTTTGAGTTTCTCCCCATCTCCTCCTCACACCCTCTCCCCCGTTACTGCTTTCCCCTTCTCTCATCCTCCTCACACCCTCTCCCGTTACTGCTTTCCCCCTCACATCCTCCTCACATCCTCCCCCGTTACTGCTTTCCCCCCTCTCATCTTCCTCACACCCTCTCCCGTTACTGCTTTCCCCCTCGCATCCTCCTCACACCCTCTCCCGTTACTGCTTTCCCCCCTCTCGTCTTCCTCACACCCTCTCCCGTTACTGCTTTCCCCCTCGCATCCTCCTCACACCCTCCCCCGTTACTGCTTTCCCCCTCGCATCCTCCTCACATCCTCCCCCGTTACTGCTTTCCCCCCTCTCGTCTTCCTCACACCCTCTCCCGTTACTGCTTTCCCCCTCACATCCTCCTCACACCCTCTCCCGTTACTGCTTTCCCCCCTCTCGTCTTCCTCACACCCTCTCCCGTTACTGCTTTCCCCCTCGCATCCTCCTCACACCCTCTCCCGTTACTGCTTTCCCCCTCTCTCATCCTCCTCACACCCTCTCCCCCGTTACTGCTTTCCCCCTCGCATCCTCCTCACACCCTCTCCCGTTACTGCTTTCCCCCCTCTCGTCTTCCTCACACCCTCTCCCGTTACTGCTTTCCCCCCTCTCGTCTTCCTCACATCCTCCCCCGTTACTGCTTTCCCCCTCTCTCATCCTCCTCACATCCTCTCCCGTTACTGCTTTCCCCCTCTCTCATCCTCCTCACATCCTCCCCCGTTACTGCTTTCCCCCCCTCTCATCCTCCTCACACCCTCTCCCGTTACTGCTTTCCCCCCTCTCATCCTCCTCACACCCTCTCCCGTTACTGCTTTCCCCCCTCTCGTCTTCCTCACACCCTCTCCCGTTATTGCTTTCCCCCTCGCATCCTCCTCACACCCTCTCCCCTGTTACTGCTTTCCCCCTCGCATCCTCCTCACATCCTCCCCCGTTACTGCTTAATACGTGAGCTAATCTCCCTCTTGTCCTTCAGACAACCCCCAACTATAAATCCTCCAGCAAAACACACATTTCCTTACAGCAGGGTAGATGGAACTGTAAAGCTTCAAGACCATCCAAACACTTCTGTCCCTCTCTGCCCTGCTGCCTCTGAGTATGATTAAATACCTGATAAAGTTATTCACTTCTGCATTTGTGCCCAGGTTTTTTCTCTCTGACATTTTATTTTTCAGCCAAAAGTACAATTGTACATTTGAAGTGCTGTGGCATAGGGAGTACACACGAACGGAAACAGCAATAAGAAAGAAACAAAACGCACAGTTAAGGGGAAACTAAAGAGGCTGAAATCATCATTTTCTTCTTACTAGTTTAGAAATGTCTGTCTGTCCATCCATCTGTGAGTCTGTTTGTTCAATAATTCTTCCTAAACGGTAAAAGCTAGGACCATCAAATTTGGTAGGCAGCTTCCTCTTATCCTAACTTAAAACAAGGTCAGGGTTTGATTGTGTGTGGAATTTGATTGTTACTCATAAAATGGAAAGGGGAAGGCGGGATCCTGGCAGGAGGGATGGTTTTATTACAGAATGAGCACAGGAGCCAGAGATGGGGACTGGGACAGCTATAACCCCATAGGGCCAGCAGGGGGAAGAGGTGGAGAAAGGGACAGGTATCCACTATATATTTCAGAGAATGAGTCTGTTTGTGTGTCTGTCTTCCACCCTGGGGACATGCACCCCTTCCCTGGTACAGCTGCAGTGGCCACTGAAAGGTATTTTTCACCTGGCTCCAAGCTGCTGCGGCTGTCCTCTCTCCCCAGTGCAGCCTGCACACTGAACCCCTCATCCCCAGCCCCACCAACAGCAATGATTTAAATGAAAAAAAACAAACGTATCTGAGTTAAGGACTCAAGCACACCTGGTAAAGCTCCGCTTTGAGGGGGTTGTGCCAGTGTCACTATATGGGTGCAGTGTTCATATTCTTAACGTAAAAAAGATCTTACTTAGGGTACGTCTAGACTACAGGCTTTTGTCGACAGAAGTTTTGTCGACCGAGACTGTCGACAAAGCTTCTGTCGACAAAAAGTGCCTAGACTACATCCAGTGAGAGTGTAGACGCAAAGGACAGTGTAGATGTAATAATGCCTTCTGTCGACAGAACTCAGCGGCAGTGTAGATGCAGGTATAGTTTTGTCGACAAAAGTCCACTTTTGTCGACAAAACCCTGTAGTCTAGACACACCCTTAGTGTAACTTATAGCTTCTACCTGCCCCAGGGTAAGTCAAAGTAATCTGGGGATCACTGTATTTTCTTTCTGCTCCTTACAACGTAAGTTACAACAACTGAAAGTGCCTTACACTGACACCTGCAGAGTAAGGTGCATGAGAATCAAACAGGGAAAAGCCCCATCTCACATCACCTCTGAATTTGCGACTGAACTCCACTTCTGCTCTACTAATTAAGGGCTTGCGGAACTGCTGATGCCCCTACAATAAACTGCCAAGGGATTATCTAAGAACAATTTGTTTAGCAATAATATCCAGACTCCAAGGGGAGCAAGCATGTCATCTAGATACCATTCCTAGCTCCATTTAGAACAATGGGCCAGTGTTGAGGTCTCTAAAAACAAGCTACCCAGCTGTTTTTATATGTTCTGTGGTAATCAAGCAAAATATGCACAGACTATTGCATTAGGCTGCATACTGTTAGCAACCAGAGGATTATTTCTGTTCTTTAAAGCCTGATAGGACATGATGTGACATGACGGGTCATTCCCTAGTAATTTTCTTTCTAATTGTGCCGCTAATGAGAAGTGAATTTTGAATTTACCATATTCCCTTGCATATAAACAAGCTCCCTAATTTTGGTTTGTAAAAATTCACAAAATGAATGCCTGGCATTGTAACTAGCCATGTTCCCCTCTGTGCAGCCAATCCCACATCCTTGGTAAAAGAAAAGGAGTGGAGTTGCAGGAGAACTTACTGAACAAGACAAAAGGACAAGTTGCTTCTGAAACAGCTTTTTTATGTAAAACTCTACCCCACACCTCTCTGCAGAATTACCTTGAAACTATGGAAGAAGTGTCTCGGTCCATATAGATAACTGAACTGAAAGTGTTACTATATGTTTCATTATGTTTACCTTTTACTTTACTTTTCTCTGCAGGAAAAATATCCCAGTAGCATGAATATTTTGTATATTCTCTTTTCCTAGGAGGAACAATTTTTCCCTGAATAATATTCCTGCAGACTATATTATATTTTCTTTGATTCTGTCCTGTTTCAGAGCTTTTTATTCCAAGTGTCTCTTGGAGAGACAATAGTCTAAAGAGAATATGTGTACAGTGAAACCTTTGTTATCCGGCACTCTGTTAACTAGAAAACTTTGTTAACCGGCATTGCCTTCAGCCATAATACTGTCACATCTTTAGGCGCACAGGCCTGGCTTGGTTCACCATGATTGGCTTAACAATTTTTTATTTAAGTACTAATCTTTAACTCAAAATAGAAATGTGAGCCCAAGTGCCTCACACTACAAAACTACCACTATTAAAAACTTGAGTACAGTAAACTTCCGATAATCCGGCACCCTTAGGACCCAGGGGGTGCCAGATTATCAGATATGCCGGACTATCAGAAGGGGGGCTATGAGGGGTCTGGAGTGGGGTGGGAGGGGATGCCACCCCAGACCCCTCATAGCCCCCCTTTACGATAGTCCGGCTCTGCCCCAGGCATCCCTGATTCAGCTGCTGCTGGTCAGTTTCAGCAGCAGCTGAATCGGGGAAGCCTGCAATAGAGCAGCTGGGGTGCTGCCGGGTTGGTCCCGCAGTGCCAAGGGGCGGTGCTACGGCACCAACCCAGCAGCACTCCAGCTGCTCTTGGGGATGCCTGGGACAGAGCAGCTGGGGTACTGCCGGGTTGGTTCCGCAGCGCCAAGGGGCAGCGCTACGGGACCAACCCGGCAGCACCCCAGCTGCTTTGCCCCAGGGGTCCCCAAGTCAGCCACTGCTGAAACTGACCAGCCGCGTCAGTTTCACCAGCAGGCTGAATCCAGACGCCTGGGGCAGAGCAGCTGGGGTGCTGCGGGGTTGGTCCCGCAGCGCCGTCCTTTGGCGCTGCGGGACCAACCTGGCAGCACTCCAGCTGCTCTGCCCCAGGCGTCCCCAAGAGCAGCTGGGGTGTTGCCGGGTTGGTCCCACAGCCCCGAGGGGCAGCGCTACGAGACCAACCCGGCAGCACCCCAGCTGCTCTGCTCCCGGTTTCCCCGATTCAGCTGCTGGTCAGTTTCAGTGCCGGACCATCAGGAGTCCCGGAGCATTGGATGCCGGACTAATGGAGTTTTACTGTATTACTATTATTGTCCATTGGTTTTTTCCTAGATTGATGGGACCCTCACATAACTGGAATTTTTAGATAACCGGAACGCCTTAATCCCCGAGTGTGCTGGATTAGTTTTACTGTATAAAGAACACAGCATAAGAACGGACACTCTAGGTCAAACCAATGGTCCATCTAACCCAGCATGTTGTCTTTCAACTGTGACCAGCTTGAGAGGGAATGCACAGAAGAGGGCCATTTAGCAAATGATCATCCCTGTTGTTCAGTCCTTGTGGCAGCTGGAGGTTTAGGGTTATCCAGATCATGGGGTTTTGTCCCTGACCATCTTGATGAATAAACATTGGTGGACCTACCCTGCATGAACCTGATTTAATTCTTTCTTTTTAACCCATTGATATTTGTTGCCATGGAATGTTGTAAAGATCACAAGTTCCACCGGTTAACTTTATGTTGTGTGAAGAAGAACTTCCTTATGTTTGTTTTAAACCTGCTGCCTATTGATTTTATCACATGACCTCCGTCTTCTCGCCCCACTTCTTGTACTCCTTTAGTCACTTTCTCTACAATAGTCATGATTTTATAGACCTTTGTCATATTCCCCCTCCCTCAGTTGCCTCTTTTCCAAACTGAACAAACACAGATTTTGTCAACTCTCCTCTTAAGCTAACTAGTCCATTATCCTTAATCATATGTGTTGCCCTTATCTGTATTTTTTTCCCCAATTCCAATACACCTTTTTTGAGACAAGACGACCAGAACTGCGCTCACTATTTTTATGGGCCTGATCTAAAGTCAATTGAGCACAAAGGAAAGCCTCCCATTGAACTTCATAGATTTTGGACCAGGTCCTACGTGCTGAACTGAATGACCCCCAACCTGGGCAAATTATATTATTCTTCTGAGTAGAGAAGCCAGAGACAAATAATGCTACAAGAAAAGGGTACTGTCCTTCCCTCCCAGCCCCCAGACATCAACTGGATCATCTGGGGAAGCACTGAATGGAAGCAACAGTCTCCAATAATTTATATATAGATTGGCATTTTTCGTATCCCTTGAAATACTCACTTTTCACCATCAGACAGGCTACAGTTTCCTGAACATAACAAACAATTATACAATGGTATATTTATTCTTCAGAGATGTGTGCTCAGCTATCATAAGTAGATGTGAGTGACTTCATTCATCTTTTTAACAGCATAATTTTTTCAGTGGCAGCATTTTATAATGAGACATGTTAAGAGATGAAAGGTAGAGCAGCAGATAAACTGTACAAAATCTTGAAATAAATGCCAAAACTGTAAAGAAAACACTCGAGAAAACAGAACTGCAGAATATGATACTTGCTTAATTACACACAGTGAAATGGATTAATACAGAATGGAATTCTATAAGACTGCTACAAGAACACAGTTTTTAATTTAAAAAAATGGATTTAGGAATAAATTACACATTGACATTTACATGCAAATCCTAGTGATATAAATGTATTCCATAGTATCAATCAGCTACCCAGGCAAAGCCAAGTTTCTAAGCATCTATCCTTCATAACTGGACTTGCACATGAAGGACAGAGAAGTGCAAAAATCCTACAGACAGGTATCAGATTTCTCTGTTTGCTTCAACTGTAGTATGTCAGAGCGGGCATTCATTTTTTTTCTGCCTTCAAAGTAATACGTCACCCGGTGCAGCTGACTGTAGTAAGTACCACAGTTCCAAATATAACGATCCACTGAACAATAGCTAACTATAATAAACTGAATAGCAGCAAAGATTTCCTAAACCAAGGCAACAAGCATGATCTCACTGAATCAGTCCACTTATTGGGAATAGCTCCACCCTCAGTATCGTGAAAGGCAATGCTAAATTATGCATCCCGTTTACATATGTTTTGCAGAAAAAAAAAACCCAACGGTTGCTGGTCAAAGCTTTATTGATCATTTAAACAAACAAGGCTAGCAGGAAAAAAACAAAATCCAAAGCCTGATCTACTGCACTGGACCCTTCATTGTCTGGGATAATACAGCTCATCCTAGTAAGCTGCTGAATAGAGTGATTAAAATGAGTCTCCTGCAGAGAAGAACTTATTGGCTTTCTGGATTTCTCTTCTAGAAATAAATAACAATTAAAAAAAAACAGGAGTTCACCTCTTATGGTGAAACACACTCTAGATGTGTGATTTGAAAGTGTGCATTTTAATACTTATAAACATTTTTATAAAACACACGAAGAATTTCTACGGGCTAGCAAATAATGTTGCTTGTCTTGTAATAGTACAAAAAAATAATTTGTCCACTCCAAGGAGGCTTGGAAAGTTTCATCCTAGTAGCTCTCCATGAGTACGTTGTTGCAGAAATCTGTGAAACATCAGCATTTGGATCAAATGACATTAAGTTTCATTCATTTATCTGGAACTCTGCAATCACAAAACCTGGCTGAGAAGCTGGCTGAATGCAAGACACACAGGACCTGCCACATTCCACATTGCTGACTATATCATCTAACGGTCCCGTTTTAATAATATTGCATGCCAGACTTAGGAAACAAGGATTGGTCCATCTGTCTGTGAAACTTGTTCATTCCAACTTCTTTATAAAGTTGGGAATATTCTTTGCTCAAGTCAGTCAGTCTCTCACATTCTCTCTATATACAAACACACACCCATTGGCATACAGTGATCATGGAAAACAGAGCTTATTAAGGAAAAGGTTACAAGAGCTTTGCCAAAAAAATCCTATAAATCCTTCTGCATAAAGCGGTAAACAAAGCTTTGCCTAGTTAGCCAGTTTTACCTGCATTATACTAAAAAAAATATACCCATATCACCTTTAAGTAATAATAATTGGGGTGGAATGTTAACTATTCAAGGTAAAAAAACGCTGTTGGGAGCACACTTGAACCCCCAAAGACTACCCCAGACCCAAATCTGCATCCAGATCTTGGAGTCATTCTGGAGAGTTCTCTGAAAACATCCACTCAGTGTGCAGCAGCAGTTAAAAAAGCAAACAGAATGTTAAGAATAAGAGAAAGAGTATCTTACTGCCTCTGTATAAGTCCATGGTATGACCACATCTTGCATACTGCGTACAGATGTGATCGCCTCATCTCAAAAAAAGATATCTTAGCATTAGAAAAGGTTCAGAAAAAGGCAACAAAAATTATAAGGGGTTTGGAATGAGTGCCATATGAAGAGAGATTTTAAAAGACTGGGACTTTCTTCTTAGAAAAGAGGAGACTGAGGGGGGATACGATAGAGGTCTATTAATCATGACAAGTATGGAAAAAGTGAATAAGGAAACATTATTTACTAGTTCCCATAACATAAGAACTAGGGGACACCAAATGAAATTAACCAGTAGCAGGTTTATAACAAAACAAAAAAAGGAAGTTTTTCTTCACACAGCGCAGTCAAGCTGTGGAACTCCTTGGCAGAGGATGTTGTGAAGAGCAGGACTTTGAACAGGGTTCAAAAAAGAACCAGTTAAATTCATAGAGGTTAGGTACGTCGAAGGCTATTAGCCAGGATGGGTAGGAATGGTGTTCTGAGCCTCTGTTTGTCAAAAGCTGGGAATGGGTGATGGGAGGGAATGGGTGACTTGATTCCCTGTTCTGTTCACCCCTCGGGGCACCTGGCATTGTCCCCTGTTGGAAGACAGCCTACTGGGCTAGATGGACTTTTGCTGTGACCCGGTTCGGCCGGTCTTATATTCTTATGTTCACTGAAATTAACTGAAGCAGAGTCAGACCTCTGGAACCCCGTACCAACAGTCTAGTCACACAAAGGCGTTTTGAATACAAACAACTTGCCAAGCCCCATCATGTAGCGGGGACACAGAACCTATGCTGACTCAGGACTAACCCTGGGAAGATATGACCTTCGGCACAGACTGTGTGAGCTTTCACAAGATCTGGGGACATCTTTATGACCATGTGCAATTGAGTTTATGGAAAATTTCATGGTAAATTTCTCAAGCTCCTATACAGAGTTCTGTGGTCACTATGCAATGATTGTGGGTCAGCATAAGCAGAGAAGCCTGTATCTTACATGTGCTATTAAAATTGGAACCTGGTGAATGGCTCCTTTAAGAAATGCCACTGACATTATGGATAAAACCAGTAAGAGGGCTTTCCTGCTAAGTGCAGCTTGGTAGGCAAAAGTTCTGGTGCTGATGACATGGGCCACAGTGGGCTGACTTCTGTATCATTCAGCAAAATATGTACTCAAGACCATGGATCTGCTACCAAGCCATGTTGTCAAATACACGTTCTGCATTTCAGGACAAAATATTGACAGAACATGTCCTTTTTCCGGACCCTCCACATTAAGCGCAACAATTGACACATTGCTGAACATGCTGATAAAATTCAGTTTATTCTACAAACTTTACAATATTCTGGGCACTCACTCTCAAAATATGCCCAGAATATTTAGCAGGCCAGGTACAAATTACACTTACCTCTGCAGATCGTAACTGTGCAAAAAAAGTTGTTCTCTGCAAAAGAGAGGACAAGCAGCATTTTGCAAAGCACTATAGCTCTGCTATATAAGGGTACGTCTCCACAGCTCGTTTATTTCGATATAAGCTATTTTGGAATTTTTTCCCCCTGAAATAGCCTATTTTGAAATAGCACGTCTACACTTCAGGGCAGCCTCCAAATTAGTCCAAAGCAGGCTTCCCTAATGTGGATGTGCTACTTCGATTTAGAGGCCCAGGAGGCACTGGGGAGTACAGGCAGTCCCCGGGTTACGTACAAGATAGGGACTGTAGGTTTGTTCTTAAGTTGAATTTGTATGTAAGTCGGAACTGGTACATATTTTAGGGGAAACTCGAGCCAAACATTTCTCCAGAGCTCAGCTTTATTCTCCCACACCTCACTTCCCTCAGTCCTTTATTCTCAAGCTGAGGTGTCTGCTGAGAAAAGCCACTCTGCGTCTCCCTGGTCTGCTGGGAAGGGGCGCTAGCTTTGCATCTCCCTGGTCTGCTGGGGGGAAGCAGCTAGTGCGGAGTTGCCTCACCCCGTTTGTAAGTAGGGATCCGATGTAAGTCGGATCCATGTAACCCGGGGACTGCCTGTAATTACTTTGAATGGCCCTGGGCGGGAGCTATTTTGCAATAGCAGCAGTAGAGCCATCCGTTATTTCAGAATTATTTCGAAATAACGGAACTGCTATGTAGACACTCCCAATTGGTGAGCTCTCATCTGTGCTAGGACAATAAGAAGGGCACAAGCAACATTAGGGAATGGTTGGGCCTAGGGGTGTAAATGGTTTACCAGTTCTGGTTAACCGGAAGGGGCTAGAACAGCTTCCTGCCCACCGCAGGCAGGAGGGAGCTCCAGCCCTGCAAGGCGGAGAAGGGTGCTTCAGCCTCCCCCTCCTTCCTTCCCTTAATCAATTAACCAGTTATACATAATGTTTAACCTGTTAACCAATTCAATGGGATTTTGCATCCCTAGCTGAGCCACAGAAGAATAGCAGCAGAGCAAAGCGAAGAATACATAAGAACGGCCATCAAGCCCAGTATGCAGTCCTTCAACAGTGGCCAATGCCAGGTCCCCCAGAAGGAATGACTAAAACAGGTAATCATAAAGTGATCCTTCCCACCACCCATTCCCAGCTTTTGACAAACAGGGGCTAGGGATACCATTCCTACCTATTCTGGCTAATAAATATGGATGGGACTATTCTCCATGAATATATCTAGTTCTTTTTCAAACCCTGTTCAAAGTCTTGGTCTTCACAACATCCTCTGGCAAGGAGTTCCACAGGTTGACTATGCACTGTGTGAAGAAATACTTCTTTTTGTTTGTTTTAAGTCTGCTACCTATTAAGTTTTTTTTTTTTTGGGTGACCCCTCATTCTTGTGTTAAGAGAATAAATACATAATTTTTCATTATCTACTTTCTATACGCTAGTCATGATTTCATAGACCTCAATCAGATCCCACATTGGTCTCCTCTTTTCTAAGCTGAAAAGTCAGAGTCTTTTTAATCTCTCTTCATATGGGACCCATTCCAAACCTCTACTCATTTTTGTTGCCCCTTTCTGAATTTTGGGAGGAGGGTGGCAGCACAGAGACATGTCAGCAGCAGCCGACCATATCCAGGAACGGTGCGGGGCTACGTCAGGGAAGCAGCAGTTTCTGGCCAATGGGAGTTGTGAGGATGGTGCTGGGGGGCGGGGCACCATATACTCCCTCCCCCACAAGGGGACGTACAGACACATGCCAGCAGCAGTGTGGAGCCACAGTGTGTGGAGTCACAGCAGGCACTTTGGGTCAGGAGCCACTTGTGGTAAGCACCTCTCAGCCAGAGTCTACACCTCACACCCTACCCCACATCCCAATCCCTTACTTCAGGTCACAACTCCCTCCCAAAGCCCACACTCTTCACCCTAATACTCTGCCCCAGCCTGGAGCTCCCTCCTAATCCCAACGCCCTCCCAGATCCTGCACCCCCTCCTGCACCTGAATCCCTGCCCCAGCCCAGAGTGCTCCCCTGCACCCAAACTCCCTCTCAGACCCCTTCCATTAACATAATAGAAATGTGCAGCCCTTGAAAACTTACCAACATTTGTGGAGTGGCGCCCGTGCAAAAATTATGGCTCACTCCTGGATTTGAATATGACTGCACCATGTGGCTGCTCACAACAGGGTTACTCCAACCCCAGAGCTGATCATGCAAGTTAACTACAGGCCAGACATACACCTGGGGAGGTCTAATACATGTCTGAGGAAGTACTGCAATGCATTCATCAGGAAATATACATCAATTCCTCTTCTCAACAATGTCAACCAAGCCAAATATAATCATGCAGCATCTCAAACTCAGCTGTTAGTCACTGCTGCGCAAAACGTAGAATGATCCATCAAGTCGGAAGAGATGGGGCGAATGCTAAAGAGCCACAAGCTGTTTCTTGCCAGGAGCTATAAGTCAGTGGAAAGGTTGATAGTTTTCCTGGCTAGGAGCATGTCATTGTTCCAAGGAAATCTGGTAATCTTTTTATGTTTCCAGAATGGAATTTAAGGTTACTCCCTGGCAAAGGTGGCCAGACACATGCAGTCGAAATTGCAGCTGTTCATGCTCAGCTATAGAAAAAGCTCATTACATGTCTAAACCACTGTTACATTTGATAATTTTTCGGACACTATTTGGAACTCATTTTTTTTCTTTTTAAGCCACCACACTTTTACTGCCTCCTTGAAACCAGTCCACTCTTTAATTTATGAAGTTTGTGCAACTTAGCAATTCTGATGAGCAAAACCACAGTATAAATGCCACCTTTATCCACCACTGTGGAATGTACTTATGGGGTGAAAATTACATCTGACGGCCAAAAGCAAGAAATAAGAGGCTAATTTTTCTTGCAAACCATTTCTACCACTAGTTAAAAAATATCTAGAGCCAAATTCATACACAGTATATTTCCTCAGACAAAACTCAAGGGGAGTTTGGTGAGAGCTGACCTGAGAAAGCACTACAAAATGTAGCCTCTTCTCATTTATTTCCACTAGTGACAATTAAAAATCATTCTCATTTTACACTATGTAGTTCAGTTGTACATCGTGGTCCTAAAAGCCTTGTTACAGTTAAAAATAAAACTATTTATGTAATTTCGCAGAGGTGCAAGTGCCCTCAACTTCCATTCATGTTAATTAGAATGAGGGCATTTGGCACCAGGGCAAACCAAAACCAAGCAAATTCATCCAGCAAAAACTAAAAAGTATTTACATTCTAAGAAAGAGAAAGACATCCCCACCCATCTGATGAGGACATTACCTTGGGGTGTGGTAACCCATGGGGCAAATCCCTTCTCTGCTTAATTCATTCAAGGCAAGTGCCCTACTCAAAAAGCTATATAGTCAGGCTCTCAATTCCACCCTGAATTCAAGAAATATTCCCCCCAAAAGTTTTGTTAAAACCAGTATGTTTCTGGGAAAAGATCTGGTTTCAACAAATCAGGATTTTCCAGTGAAATGACATTTAGCTGAAAGATTCCCAGCCAGCACTACCTGGCACTTCTCAATATCAGGTCCTTAAAAATTAATTGAAACAAAGCTTTAACCTACACAGAGGTGAAAACAAACAACTTTCATTTTATTAAATGGAATCTCAAAGCTTGTATGCAATAGGTGACTCTAGAAACAGGAGCTATTCCCTCCTTTTTCAAATTCAAAGTTGCTCCGGGACACCAGACAGTAATTTTACTATCTCCTAAATTACTCCAGTGACTCAGAACTATTTACTTTCATATTACTACACTGAGTCTCTTATTTGAATCTATTTTTGATAGTTTATGTTCATCCTAAAAGTGAGTTTTGATATAAAATAGCAATGACAAATTTTATAAGCACAGTGTTGGTTGGGAAGGCTTTCTTTTTTGTACTAGGAAAAATGAAATAGATGATGAGAAACTCATTGACCTGGATTTATTTTTCAGAATTTAATCTTTCTAATTTTGTTAATTTCACTCCCACACAGCCCGTTATATCCTCAAATGGGAACTAGGGATGTAAGAGTAATCGATTACTCAACTACCCAACAGGCCTATCCTTATCAGGTATCTGAGTCGACTACTTGCTTCCTTCCCCCCCGTCTCTGTATCTGAGGGAGCAGGGGACGAACAGCAGACGGTGCTAGGAAGAATTGGCTTAAAAATAGATTCCCCTCTCAGCATGTCTCTGTGGTGCCCTCCCCCGCTGCCGCCTGTATGCAGCCCCAGTCACTGCAAAAAGGCAGCTGCTGCTTGCAGTGGACAGGCCTGGCCATGGACAGGGGCTGCTGGACCTGGCACGAGCTGGGACTGAGCAAGGCCATCTCAGTCCCAGCTCACGCTGGTACAGGACCACTGTAGCACTGCATTTTAAATGTAGTAAGAGCTGCCCTATTCCTACATTTAAAATGCAGAGTCGCACCGGTCCTGGCTCTGTAGGACCTATCCCCACTGCAGTTTAAATGTAGCAGGAGCTGGGCTGCCTGCACACCAGGATCCTACTACATTTAAACTGCAGAGCTTTATCGACTATCTTGTAGTCAATACAAATTGTATTGACTACATAGTCAATTACTTGCCTCTCAACATTCTTAATGGGAACACATGGTGGAGCAGTTATTTAAAAAAAAAAAAACTATGCATGAGCCTAATGTCCATCGATGGTGGGATATACACTGGCACATACTGGAAGAAGAAAATGGGATTACAAAGATGAGAATGGAATTTTTTAACCTGAAGATTCTATTGCTGGTGACGATGCATGAGTTGAAAATAACTCATCTTGATTCTCAGTTCCCAGGTTGTTATTGGTGCTGGCAGCTTTATATGTAAACTGATCATGTTTGATCTCCAAGTTATTGAGAGACAAACATGGAGCCCCACACAGCAATTTTATAGTTTCCCATCTGAGAAGGGACCTATACTAAGTTGCAGGAGACTTTTCTGCCTGCTTTGGTAGTTCATTCATTGTAAATGTGTGAGAGGAATGGTCTTCAGACACAGAAATGTATATGTATATGTTTCTAATACTATAGCTGCGGTCAATCAGGGTCTGGTCTATATTAAGCATCAAAACCTTGGTAAAGTTTGAAAGCAGAATGTTTTCATCGAGTTAATAGAGCTGACATTTAAAAACATGGGGCTGTGCACAAGAACTTTGCCTTGGGCATTCCTTTTGCTGATTGGCTGAGAGTACACAGCATCATGAAGTACTCCATGAACTGCATTTGTGTGTTTTCTGGGTGGAATATATTGCTATTCATTTTTTTTAAACCCTAAAGGGTTTTGCTGTTGGAAGAACCAACTCCCTCTCCCCAGGCCAGGCTACCGCACTTGTGATCAGCAAAGATGCTAGAGCGGAAGTCTACTTGGTATCAGAGAAAAAAGGTGGATTTCAGTAGGGCAATCATAAGAACGGCCTTACCTGGTCAGACCAAGGGTCCATCTAGCCCAGTGTCCTGCCTTCGAACAGTGGCCAATTCGAGGTGCCCCAGAAGTAATGAACACAACAGGGAATCATCCAGTGATTCATCCCATTGCCCATTCTCAGCCTCTGACAAACAGAGGCTAGTGACACCATTCCTGCCCATGCTGGCTAATAACCATTGATGGACCTATCCTCCATGAATTTATCTAGCTCTTTTTAAAATCCTGCTAAAGTTCTGGCCTTCACAACATCCTCTAGCAGGGAGCTTCACAGCTTGGTCTCATAAGTGCTATTGGCAATCATTTGTTTCTTACCTTGGATTTGTTAACATTCCAGGCTATCAGAATTCCTTTTCTCTAGGAAACTTAGAAAGAGATGGAGAAGAAGGGATTTTATTAGTTGGTGTTAATGGGGGTGCCTTTTATGAATGTATTTTTGGTGTTTTTCTGGAAGCACAGCTCCTGAAGTCCTATGATTAGATGAAAATCTAAGTTTATTGCCCCCCCCCCTTTTTTTTTTTTTTTTAAGTAAGTTACTCTCCACTCCCCATGTTTTGGAGAAAAGTCTGAAACATGACATAAGCGTACCTTAAAGGCTCAAATACTAAAACAAGAAAAAAAAACTTTTATTATTTAAAATTTCACGATTTTAGGTGCATGACTCTTAATTGTTTCATGTGTGGAGCTGGCAATAAAGTGTATGATTATAGGATTTATTATTGATCACTTCTACTTGGGAGATCTGTACATTATGTGACTTTGGTGACCACCAGGCAAATCAAACACAACTGCCCAGATCTTAAGATGGGCTCACCTTTAAACGCCCAGCCCGCCGGTTGTGCAATCCAGTCTGGGAGACCCAGTGGGCCGGAGTCAAAGGGCTCTCCTTTCCTGTTCCCCAAGCTCCACCCCTTCCCACCATCACCCCTGCCCTATTCCCAACATGGCACCCATTTGCCAAGGACATGGATTACCAGAGGGATCTGGCATGGGATGGCAGCAGCTCTCGGGCTCCCCTGCAAGCCCCACGGCAGCAAGAGCTGCAGGGAAGCAAAGCACACTTGGTGTATGTATGCACTTGCCCCACACCTCCAGCTGCCGCAGGAAATGCAGCTACTGCTGCCCTGCACCAGCCACGTCCACAGGGGATGTGCCATGTGGGAAGAAGATAGGGCACTGGTAGGAAGGGGTGAGGCTTGGGGAATGGGAACAAATAGCGTCCCCATCTAGGTCTCCCAGGCTGGATTTCGCAACTGCTCGGGCTGAGGATGGCCCACAGGCCGGGAGTTTGAGACTCCTGTCCTAAACCAGACACAAGTAAAACAGAGTTGTCAAAATAAGTATTTTGGAGCGGTAAGGTAAAATAAATGCACACAAATTCCTGGCCTCCTTTATACTTAATCATAGTCCCTTTTAATAATATAAGTGCAATGTAAGACATGTAGTGATACAGGAATCACCCCTCAATTTGCTGAAGGTACATCAGCCTGTTATTTCTCTACATTAAAGCTTGATCTACACTTGGAAGGCTTTGTCAGTACGGCTGTGCTGATATACTTTACCAATCAAGCACTCATAGGATGGACACAGCTTATGCCAGAAAAAACTACTTTTGCCAGCATAGCTTATTCCACCACCCCTAAATGAAGTAAGCTCTGTTTTGCCAATACCACTCTGTTGGTGACAGATCAGACCTCATCACATCTCTGACTGATACAGCTGTGCTGGCAAGTCTGTTGTGTAGATGTGACCTTTAGAGGTCAGATACGTATCTGACATCCAAACAAAGTCACTACTACGGCATGCTATTGATTACATAAGCATTTTATTCTGCCAAGAAAATGGAACATTCCAACTGCACAAACAAGGGAGGGGGGTGTGGTGCCTTATTTTTTGCAGCTACAGTATTTTCATGACAGGGTGTCGGAGCACTGACACCCCTGCAAGACAACAGGCCATTTCTGCTGGAGGAAAACAATTCCTACTGCACTGCCTGTAGCCCCCATGTAGTCTGCTGTGCAGTTATCAGGCCTTAACCAAGAAGCAAAGAACGCAAAAGAGTAAAGCAGCCAAAGGAAAATTAAAATAGTCTCGAGGAACAAGGGTAATCTAGTCCAAATAATTTCTCATAAAACAATTATTACATACATGAAATATTTACTTAATAAAACATTTGCAAGGACATGTTAAACTTTCAGGGATATATGATCTCATAACTTTTATATGAGTGTCAAAGATTTTAGATGCATGTATTGCCACACTTCCTGAAAAAGACACTTCTGGGGACCCTAACTTTGGCCCCATATATGGAGAAGGAGGGAAAAGAGAGCGCTGTTTTTTAAGAAGAGTTTCAAAACATACATTGAAGCACTGTTAATGGAAAATGAGGTAAGTAAACTGGCATGTTTCAAAAAAAATCAGTGTCCCCAGTTCTTGAGAATTCACTGTAAGCATCACAGTGTTTTGTACATTTCTTAATGACCCAGGCTCACAGACATGTGATTATGTGAGAGTTTCAGCTTTCTAAGTGTGAGAACAGGACACAAGTGCACCCTCAGGAGCTAGAAGCCTCAGATACCAGAAGCAGAATAAAAAAAGAACACAGACTATTATTGATTTTTTTTAAAAAAAACCTCATGATTTTTTCAGACCTAATTGATAATTTTGGAATCTCTGGGGATGGCAATATTGCAAACAATGCAACCTTGGGGTAGCGGATGGGATCCAACTGAGAGTAAAAGCAGTAAGATGAGCCATGTCTAGTGACACTGTTCCCTCTGCTCTGCAAAGTGCAAAAAGACAAACGCAGCCCATAAATGATTCAAGTAGCTTCAATTTTTAAAGTTCTATCAGTGTCACTAACCCAAAGGCCAGTGTTAGTCACATGAGTAAGGAGTTTTCCTTAATGAGTAATTTGCATCACAGTGATCCCCTTAATGGCAGAGATGAGAGGAAACCGTGAGTTGCTTTCTATTTAGTGTGCTACAAGTGGAGAGCTCAGCTGCCAACCTTCTGTGGCAGAGCAGAGAAAAAGAAGTTACTCACCTTGTACAGTAAACATGGTTCTTCGAGATGCGTGTCCCATGGGTGCTCCACTATAGGTGAATTTATAGCAGTAGCCCCTGTAACGGAGGTAGGATTCAGAGCTATCGTGCTGTAGCAGTGGAAAGGACTGCTGATGCAACCGCTGTATCGGGTAGAAGAAGATTGGGGATGGCATAATGCTTAGCGAACTCGAAGCCAGAGGACCATGTAGCAGCCCTGCAAATGTCCCGCAATGGGGTGACTATTGCGTAAGGTGGTAATGGTGAGAGGGCAGACAATTCACCGACCATTCATGCAGAGGTTATCGCCAGCAGAAAGATGACCTACATTGTTAGCGTGTGTAGATCACACGTTGCTAAGGGTTCAAAAGGGGTTTGTGTTAGGCCATTCAAGACTAGCTCTAGGTTCCACAGGTCCACAGGTTGTCTAATAGTGGAAAGAGATTAGTCAACCCCTTCATAAATCTCTTTGTCATTGGATGAGGAGACAGAGTAGCTATCCAATGAATGACGAAAATCGGTGATAGCCGCTATATGAACCTTAATGGAGGAGCAGGTGAGACCGGAATTTTTAAGATATAAAAGATAGTCCAAAATGCGGTGAATAGGTGTCGAATATGGATCTAAGTGTGCATCAGAGCACCACGAAAAGAAGCGTCTCCATTTGTGAAGGTAAGTATTCCATGTAGTAGATTTTCTACTATGTAATAGAATGTGTTTGACAGCTTGAGAACAGATAATTTCTGTTTGCTGAAACCAACCAGGTACCAGGCTGTCAGAGCGAAGTAATCAAGCTGAGGATATATCAATCATCTGTGGTTCTGCATGAGCAAATCCTGGCATCTGGGAAGTGGATATGGAGACCAGATCGACATGCGAGACAGGTAAGGGAACTACATCTGCTGTGACCAAAAGGGGGCTATTGGAATTACCGTAGCGCCCTTGATCGCTATTTTCTCCAAAACTGTGGGAATTAGGGGAGTGGGAGGGAAGGTGTATAGAAGATGGTGACTCCAATCACATAAGAAGGCATCCCCCATGGAGTTCCGTCCAATGCCGGCCCTTAAGCAGTATTGAGGGCACTTTGCATTGCGAGGTGTGGCAAAGAGATCTACTGATAGGAACCCCCAATGATAGAATATGGCGTACAGTACTTCTGGGTGCAACTCCCAATTGTGGTTCATGGAGAAATGTCTGCTTAGGTCATCAGCTGTGGAGTTCTGCTGCCCAGGGAGGTACTCTGCGATGAGAGTAATTTTGTGTTGGTTGCACCAATTCCATTAACGTATCACTTCGGCGCAAAGCAGTCGACAACAGGTTCCTCCCTGTCTGTTTATGTAGTATACCATGGTCATATTGTCGGTAAGGGCACGAATGACTTGACCATGGATAACTGGGAGGAAGTGCCAACACATGTTGTAGACCGCCCAGAAGGTTGATGTGCAGCAGTGATTCTTGGGGGAGACCATAGGCTCTGGGCTTGTTTGCCCTGTAGGTGGGTGCCCCAACCTAGGAGTGATGCCTCTGAGGTCAGTTGCATTGTTGGTTGGGGTCAATGAAAGGGCATCCTGCCCATCAGATTCTCGAGGATGGTCCACCAAATCAGCAATTTTTTGACGTGAGCAGGTATTGTAACTCTCCTGTGGACATCGTGGACGTTTGGGATATATATCATAGCTATCCCAATGTTGAAGACACTGAAGTGTAGTCTTATGTGGGCGTGCTCCAAGGCTTTGCTCCCCGTCTCCCTGCAGAATCCCCCTTGTTATGCCCTTCTAACAGGATTGTGAACCATTAATAACTACTCTCTGAGGATGGTTATCCAGCCAGTTATGCACCCACCTTATAGTAGCCCCATCTAAGGTGCATTTGCCAAGTTTATTGATAAGAAGGTCATGCAAGACTGTATCAAATGCCTTACTAAAGTCTAGGTATACCACATCCACCACTTCTCCCTTATCCACAAGATTCGTTATCCTAGCAAAGAAAGCTATCAGATTGGTTTGACATGATTTATTCTTTACAAATCTATGCTGGATTTTACCTATCACCTTATTATCTTCCAGGTGTTTGCAGATGAACTCCTTAATTACTTACTCCATTATCTTTCCTGGCACATAAATTAAACTGACTTGTCTGTAGTTCTCTGGGTTAGTCTTATTTCCCTTTTTATAGATGGGCACTATATTTGCTCTTTTCCAGTCTTCTGGAATCTCTCCCGACTTCCGTGATTTTTCAAAGATGATAGCTAAAGGCTCAGATACCTTCTCTATCAGCTCCTTGAGTATTCCAGGATGAATTCATCAGGCCCTGGTGACCTGCAGACATCTAACTTTTTAAAGTGATTTTTAACTTGTTCTTTTTTTTTATTTTATCCATGGGGCAACTGTCCCCTTTTACCCCCACCCTCTTTCAGCCACCCTGTGTATATAGCATGATTTTAAAAAGCCTTATTCTTGAGAAGTCACGAGATAAACACTGATCCAGCTGAGCTACTTTTTTATTGACTATGAAATGAAAAATTTGCTCATAACCCTCTGGAAAGCATTATCTGTCCATCAGAGATTTGGCTATCAGTCCTGCAGCATGGTATGCAAGCTCTGAATGAGATGCCCCGTGCATTACTCAGTATCACCTGTATCTTGAGACACTTGAGAGGTTAAGTAAGTTCCTAATTTGCATAAAAGTTTAGAGTGTCTATGCATTTCTGACTCTATTCCAAGGGCTGTTTCTATTGGGAGAAAGGGGAAGAAAAGGACTAGTGTAGTGAGGAAAAACGGCTACTAACATTTAAATCAATTAACACAAACTCGCTAATAAATCCAGTTTCATCAATAAAAACACATTCTGTGTGTCATCTGCAAGAATTAAAAACAGAAGTACATTAGCATAAAATGCAGCAAATGCAGTTCCTGTAATTAATACCAGGGATGTACTAAAGCTTAATAATAAATTAATAACAACATTATTCAGATTTACTGGACAAGGTGGGAAATTAGAAAAGGTTGAGTTTTTAAAGATTCACCCTTTATAATGCAGTAATTTTGTTATTCACATTGACTTCCTCAATATATAAACCCTTCCAACAGGCCAAAGGTTAATATGAGGGAGGAAGAGCGAGAGAAATCTGATCTTTTTTTCATCCTTGGTTTTAATGCTATAAAGTAAGAGATTTTATTCAAAAACCCCTTCCAGCTAGAGCTGGAAATTTTAAATGGAAAATGCTGCTTGTTAAGCTATAGTCTCTCTCATTTGCTTTATTTTCCTGTTAACATTTGGTGCCAAGCTAAATGCATTTCCCCACCCACTACTCATAGACCTAGATTTTAAGATTCTGCAACAGTAAAAGAAAAATAAACAACAGAAAATCCTTTGTACAATGAGTAGGATCTTTGCAAGTCTGCGTTCTACTTACCTCTGCTACAATGATCTATTCTTTCCATGGATGGGATCCCTAGCCAAGGCCTAGCAGTTCCAGGTTTCTCCTTAGTTTCCCAGCAGCTAATTGAAAAAACCTTCCAGGCATCAGCTCCAAAATGCAAGAACTCCAGCCCAGCAAAAATCAAATTAAACTCCTCGCATTCAGCTCACTTGCTCCCCTCTTTTCCTGCTGCTGCTCCTTCAGATGAACGTGCCTATGAATAGCATTTAAGATCGCTCTCCGTAGCCCTGTTAGCCGTTTCCACACTGCCCATTTCATGCTCAATTTGCACTGTAGAGAAATCAGTGGTATTCCTTTCTCTTTCTCTCGCTCTCTCATTGGAAAGGTCCCACAAGACAAGCTGTGGAGCTTAACAAGAGCCAAGAGAAACAGAGGGAGGGAATGTGTGCCGGGATTGTGTTCAGGGTAGGCAAAAAGTCTGCTGCTACAGCTCAAAGAGTAAAAAAAGTGATAGCAAACTGCTGTCACATGAGCACAGCTTCACATGAGCACTGTTTAACTCCAGCTGATTTCAGATTCTTTCTTTCATTTTTGCTGCTGTCTCACAGCCCAGACTTACCATGAGATCGCACTAAAGTCAGTGATGCTGCTCAGAGTGCAAGTCAGAGCAAAATCTGCCCTCCAAGATTTACAATTCTGCAGCTCTATTAACTACACAGATTATTAAACTGAATTCAAACAATGGAGCATCTGCTTTTGAAAACCCAGGAACAGCCAGAACTGCCCCATTCAAATGATGACCCAAATATGTTTATAAGAAGACATCAGTTTGTTCATAGGGTCTGTGTTATGACCATGAGGGGGAGGAGAAAGTGATTGGAAATTTAATGAGTTTTATCCATTACTGGGATTTTATCATTTAGAATCTGCTGGCAGCTGAAATTATTATAAGAGAATCATTTCCTTATGCTAACCCACACTTTTGGTCTCAGTCTCGAAGTGTACAAGATAAGTTAATTGTCTAAAGAGACTGGTCCTATTGAAGTCAATACCACACAACTATTACTGTGACCTCATGATATTGCCGGTGGTCCCAAGATACCAGGAAAGAATAAATGAGCTCTTCAATACCCTCTTACCAGCATTTGCATTTAGCCAGCAGCAGCAGCATGCCATCCTTGCATGGCATTACCTATTTATCACTCCATGAAAGGGACAGAAATGCAGCTAGCTCTTCCAACACAATCACCTAGTCACCACAGGTTTCCTGACACAATTTTGTTCCTTTATTTCAACACTCTAATCAAGCAGCACCCCAGACAAATTAGATTTTGATTCTTCCGTTTCAATGCAAATGAATTGGTGGTGTTTTGTGATATCCATGAAAGGGTGAAATCAGTGCTCAGCGGCTGCTAGATTAAAGTGTCTTCCTTCATGATCATCTATGAGCTACTGAAAGGCTTTTCTAATGATGCAATTCATCTGTCTTGTGTCTGATTAGTTGCGTTTGTTTTTATTCCCTATCTTGTGGCAGAGTTGAACTCTGCCAGAATTGGTTTCTTCCCAGTTCACTCACATAATTAAATTAAGCAAAATACAGGACTATGTAGCACTTTAAAGACTAACAAGATGGACTAATGCCCACAAAACAGATATCCGACAAGATCACAAAGAAAAAACAGTTTCTTGCCATTTCAACCAGAAAGGACACTCTCTCAATGACTTAACCACCTGCATTCTTCTACAAAGACCTTTTACATCTGCACTTGAAAGGGAATCCTCTGAACTGTCATTCATGTTAAAATTCGACACTCTCCGGGAAGGAATGAACAAAGACTCTAACTATCTTACCCATTACCAAGATAGCTTCCCTAATTATCACCTCTAATACCATTAACTCACAGACATCTAACTCTCCCCACCTCTAATATAATTAATTCACAGACACTTACCTTCCTTCCTTCCCCCCCCCCCTGTATCCCCCTCCTGTTCTGAAATGTGATTTGTCCTTTTCATATGTGTTCATTTTTTTTAATTGTATACTTTAGTATATATGGTTGTGACTATTTTCTTCCACTACTTGATTTGAGGAAGTGGGTCTGGCCCACGAAAGCTCATCATCTAATAAACCATCTTGTTAGTCTTTAAAGTGCTACATAGTCCTGTATTTTGCTTCAGCTATATTTTAACCAGTTACTGATACATGAAAGGACCTTCCCTCTTATCCCATGACGGCTTACTTTTCCTAACAACCTCCTGCGTGGCACCTTGTCAAAGGCATTCTGAAAGTCCAAGTACTCTAGAGCAATGGTGTGTAACCTTTTTCCAAGTGGGACCCACGGGAATTTTGGTTGAGAAAAAAAAGTCGCAGCCCCTTTAAAGAAGGGAAAAGAAAATGGCGGCCGACCCGGTGCTGCAACCCCTCAAGAGGATAGCTGCAACCCCCTGGGTTGCGCACTGCTGCTCTAGAGCAGGGCTACTGAACTTTGGAAGCCCCGGGGGCCACAAAGATACTCACACCACATGCCAAGGGCCACATCTTAAGTGTGGTTGCATATATGTGCAAATATATATGCAAATAGCTTCTTTCACACTGACAGGCATGAATACAAAGCACTTCTCACAATGCGCCAGCGCTCCCGGCACCTCCTCCCTGGATACTAGAAACGCCAATACCCTGTACCTCTCTGTTCCAGCCAGCTCATCCACTTGCGTCTTTCAATGCTCACCCCACCTGGGAGATGCCTCACAGTTGTGGAGTGTATTCCCAGTGAAGGCCACATGTTGAGTCCCACCTAAATCCAAACTGCACCATGGGCTGCAAACAAATGGGCCGTGGGCAGCCGTGCTGACTCCCCCCGAGAATTCTAATAGATTGGTGAAGTATGATTTCTTTTTACAAAAGCCATATTGACTCTTCCCTAACATATTGTATTGATCTGTGTGTTTCATAATATTGTTCTTTACTATAGTTTCAAACAAACAATTTGCTTGGTACTGAAGTTAGGCTTATAATTGCCAGAATCAACCTGGAAACTTTTTGAAACATCAGTATCACATCACCTATCTGCCAGTCATCTGATACAGAGGCTAATTTAAATAGATTATGTGCAAAAGTTAGTAGTTCTGCAATTTCATATTGTAGTTTCTTCAGAATTCCTTGAATATCACATGGTCCTGGTGATTTATTACTCTTTAATATATCAATTTGTTCCAAAACCTCCTCTACTAACACCTCAGTTTGGGACATTCCTCAGATTTGTCACTGAATGGAATGTCTCACATATAGGAATCTCCCTTACAACCTCTGCTGTGAAGATCAATTAAAAGAATTAATTAACTTCTCCACAATGGCCTAGTCTTCCTTTTCACCTTGATCGTCCACTTCCCTGATTGTTTGGTAGGCTTCCTGCTTGTGATATACTTTAAAAAATTGCTTTTAGTTATTATGCCTTTTGTTAGTCATTCTTCTAATTCCTTTTGACATTCCTGAATTATTTTTACATTTGAGTTTATGCTCCTTTCTATTTTTTATTTCAAATTTTTTAAAAGATGCCTTTTTGCCTCTAACTGCTCTTTTGGCTGTTTAGCCGTTGTGGCATTTTTTGTCCTCTTGTTTAATTATGTATTATTATTATTAATAATAATTAAGGCTATATTCTTGGTTTGAGCCTCTCAAACTTTTTAATATTTTTAAATATTCACCATACAGCTTGCAGGCATTTAATTCTTGTAACTGTTCCTTTTAATTTGCATTTAAGGAGATTTCTCATTCTTACATAGTACCCCTTTTTTAAATGAACTGCTATTGTGGTGGGTTTCTTAAGTATCCCCCACACAAGGATGTAAAATTTAATTACATTATACCATATTTACCTCTTCGATGAGATCCTATGCTCCACTTAGGACTGAAGCAAGAATTATGTATCTTTGCTGTATCACACAATGTCATGACTGTCAAGTCCCTGTATGTTTCAGTGGGGAACATGGGAAATGTCCCTTTTCAAGAGATAAATTCCCCACTGTTAGTCTTGCAAGGCTGTGAGACATTGAACATTAACGTTGTGACATCTTTTTCCAGAGATGCTATTACTATCTCAGGACTGCCACTTTGGGCCCTATGCAGAAGGAAGTTTGTGTGGGCGCTGGAGGTTACTTTGACATGTGGACTGTTAGGATACAGGCAGTCCCCGGGTTACGTACAAGATAGGGACTGTAGGTTTGTTCTTAAGTTGAATCTGTATGTAAGTTGGAACTGGCGTCCAGATTCAGCCGCTGCTGAAACTGATCAGTTTCAACAGCGGCTGAATCTGGACGCCAGTTTTGACTTGCATACAGATTCTACTTAAGAACCCCAGGCATCCCCAAGTCAGCTGCTGCTGAAACTGATCAGCGGCTGATTCCAGGAAGCCCGGGGCAGGGGCTTCCTGTAGTCAGCCACTGGTCAGTTTCAGCAATGGCTGACTTGGGGACGCCTGGAGAGCAGCTGGGGTGCTGCTGGGTTGGTCCAGTGGCGCCCAGAGCGGCGCTACGGGACCAACCGGCAGTGCCCCAGCTGCTGTACCACAGGCGTCCGGAGCAAAGCTGCGGAGCACGGGGGCAGCGGGACAGCCCAGACACGTCTGGGCTGTCTGCTGCCCGCGTGCTCCGCCACTTTGCTTCCTCTCCCTGGTCTCCAGCAGACCAGGGAGAGTGCCCCGTTTGTAACTGCTGAGTCGGATCCGCGTAACTCGGGGACTGCCTGTATGTCCTGGGAAGATGGATTCGTGGGCAAGGAATTTGGTGGCAGTACATCACACACCTCTCCAACAAATCACAAAAGCACCCTGCATATATTAACCCAGTGGTTTGTTTCACACACAAAAATTTCCACAAACTCAGATCTTCTGGCTCTTAACTCCAGGGACAATTAAATTCAAGTAAACTCTCTTTTCACACAATTTGTGTCCACTTCCTAGCTATGTGGAGTATGTGTCAATCTAAACCTTTCACATCCTTAGTATCTTCACCCAATCCTTGGCCACCAGGTTCTCCTGTCCCTGTGATACACATCCTTTGGCATCCACTACAGCCATTGATTCGTGCCATTTCACTTTCAGTGTTTCAAATCCTGTGATGAAATGCTATATACACCCTTGTGAGCTGAAACCTTCCTCCTGTTTTTCTGAGTTCCTTTATTTCCTGCAGAAGTTCTCGGTCTAATACCATGTGACTCAAAGCTGCCATTTCAACACAAGACCCACCCACCCCCATCAAAGCACTGAAGAATATCCCTCAAAAACACTACAGTTTTCAGAGCTGAAATTGCAAGTCAGAATAGCCACTATTGTCTTAACTGTTTTTACATCTAAAATGTGAATTAATTTTCTATTGCTGTCTGTGTCCTCATTAATTAACTCAATTTATATTTGAATGGTAACTAGCTTTTAAAAAATATTTCAACTGTTTAATCATACACATTGTCCCCACCCCTTGTTCTGAGAATGTCGAACTCCCATGGGCATCCTGCCTCCCAAACACAGAGATGAGGTTGTGTCATACATGAAACATTAAAAATCACTTTGAATCAAAGTTGGCTTTTTATTTTCCAAACCCAGCTTAACAGCAGTGTCTGTGAGCATTTCCTGTACTCCTGAAGATACTAGGTTAAAGACAACAAAACTTCCATACTAACCGGATCAATTTTCTAAACTCCAGAAATGAAAATTAATTGTTGTGACTAAAGCTAATTACGGGGTGGAATATAAAGCTGAAATGCTTCATTCCAGAGAGACCTCACTATTACCAAGGCAGTACAGTACACTATTACTGCACCTCTCCTCCAAAGACTGTTTCTGTAAAAATATATGTAATTAAAAGCCACACTTTCGTCACTAGTTGGACATATTCCCCTCCCTCCCCTTAAAAGTTGCCCTTTGTTTTACCAGACTTCAAAATACTCCAATGAATTCCTATCTATAAGGTATGTGAATGCTTGTGTGCAGCCCTCATCTGCAGTGGGGAAGGGGGGAGAAGGGGGGTGAGATAGAGGGTGAAGAGGGGTTCACTGGAGCAGCCCTCCCTCACTCACCTCCGGTTAATCAGTGAAACAAAGTTTAATCTGTTAACAAATTACATGGGATTTTTTACAGCCTATTGTCTATACAATGCTCAATGTGAGCTAGAAACCAGAGAGTGGAGTTTATTACTGTATTTTTTTTGGGGGGGGGGAGGGGACTGAAAAACAAAAAGGCAAACAGTACATGAAGCTGAATAACAAATAACTCGGGGTTATGGTAAGATAAGGAAGGGAAAAAATATTTCCCATCAAAAATGTGTCTTTCAGCCCATTATTTTATACTGGAGAACTTCTCAGAAGTTACAATCTGAAAGAAACTAACAGTGACAGCCTGCCAAGTTGGCACACATTACAGGACAGTTCCCCCCACATACTCAATGAAGCAGTCTGACTAGTGAGTGCTGTCACCATGCCAAGCAAATATACACGAGAGAATAAAGCCATTGCCTTGAAATTACTCGTTATTACAGCATGAGATATCTGACTAACAGTCTTCTTTTTTAAAAAAATTGTGCAAGAAAGGGTGGTATTCAACAAGTACTGGACTTCCAATTCCTGGTGTTTCTCCATTCTCTTCCTCCCTCCCAATTTCTCTACATGGCTCACTCCAGTGTATCTGGACCTCCCAGAAAAAAATAAAAAGTAATTCCTCATGCAGAACTGCTGCATCTTATAATGATTTATAAATTGGCCTGCCCACAGCAAGGAGAGATTATGGCAGAAACTAGAGAAGAGAAATCTCTCTAGTCAGAATGTAAATATGAACACTACGACAATCAGTGATCTGAGCTAATCAGTAGATTGAAAAGAGAAAAGAATAAATGCCTGACCATTATAACCTATTCACCTCTATTCCTATTAATTAATATCACATTTTCTCTAGCTAGAAAAAGAAGCCCCAGTAAATCAACAAAAATTGAACTTTTTTTCCCAATTAGGAAAATAACTATCATAGTTACAAGCAGCCATCAGTAAACCATTACTGTATACAGTCATGCACCTGGTAAAAAATAATTCTCATTTGCACTAAGACCCCTTTACACTGCCAAAGTGGTATAAAGAGGCCTTAAGGCAGACAAGAACCAGGCCCTGAGGGGTCTCAGAGCCTAAGTAGTTAATTATGTAAAGAACAGAAAATAACTACAGGATCTCATATACCATAGTGAGGTATATGCTGGGTTTTTAATGGGGAGTACTGTACCCAATTGCATCTTATAGTTTCAACATCTCTCTTTATGAGTCTGAGTTTCCCACTTTCTTTCTCTCTTACACACACGTATGCTGATTTAAACAGAAAGCCCCACGTCACAGCAATAACTAGCAGACTCTCTCCCCCCCCCCCCCCCCCAATCAATCACAACCCACTCCCTAGCATGCAAAAGCCTCTTGTTTCAAACCATGGAGCAGGCAGGCCCCATGGTCTCTGCAACTAGAATTGCCACATACTGGAGCTCCACAGGAATGTGATGCGGTGACAATGTGGCAAAATGTGATCACTGAGTGATGTGATGACATTTTGCAGCTCCAAATCTGACTCAGGAGACTGGTAACAGCATAGGATGCTGGCTGCAGCAACACTAGGGCAATCTCAGCATTTATGTTGACAGGAGCACTGCCCACAGCATTCCTACCCTCAGCTAATGACTATCAACTCAGTACAAACTCACTGCCTCTAATCAGAAAGAGGTGTTGGCAGCAATGGTATCTTCAGGTGGTCGTTTAATATTCCGTAGCACTGTGGATTTTAGGATGCACATTAACACATAAATATGTATTAATGTCAGTGCACATTGCAGGAATCTCTTCTTTTCTGAGTTGCACACATTCATTACTGGATTTTATCCTCACAGAGCCAGCAGGACAGCAAGGTAGTACTAGATCCATTTTGCAGATGGGAACCTAAGGTCTGTGTAGATTAAGTGTCCAAGGTCACACAAGAGGTCTGTAGCTGAGCCAAGAACTGAACCCAGGTTTTCTGAGTTCAAATCCAGCATGTAATACCATTTGTGCTGTAACAAAATTGTAGCCACCTAGCAGTGTTCCCTGTATACTGAGAGCTCGGATGGCCCAGGATAGATTCAGGTGCCACCAAGCTGATTGGCAGAGTGCCCACAGCTGGCAGCATGTGCAACTACTGGTGGTGTACATCTGCACATGCCTTGCTGCACATAAAAATTATTCTGCACACAGATGGAAAAAAATTAGAGAGTACACTGCCACCTCGGACAACTAAAGGAAACTCTCCATTAGCAGTACAGAACTTTAAACACTTATTTGGACATTCCCAATTACACCCAGGGGAGGGCAGTGGAACAAACACATCAGGGGTGTGCAATAAAACAGTGCCTTTTTACCAGGGTTAGCCCCTGGCAGGCTGTCGCTGATATATTTACCTTCCCATCCAAAGGTACGGGCAATTGCAACTCATGTTGGAGAGGGATTGCCGTTCCTGGCCAATGGGAGCTGCAGGGAGTGGCACAGAGCAGGACCCCACATCCCACAGCTTCCATTGGCCAGGAACAGCGATCCACAGCCAATGGGAGCTGCAATTGCCCGCACCTGCGGAGGCTCAGGTAAATATAGTGGCAGCAGCCCATCAGGGGCTAATCCTGGTGAACTGGATCCAGCCTGCGGGCCGGTATTTGCCCAGCCCTACCATACCTAAAGCCAAGCCGATCTATTATCTAACTAATGCCAGCTCCCATTTGTCAGACTGTAGCGGATGATGTCATTTAATCAATTAAAACGAAACCAACATTCTTTATATGCATCTTGGCATCTACTGACAAGACAGTTTAATTAAAAATAATTGCGATCTGACTGATTTCCCTCCCCTACACACATGCAAAAAGAAAAAAAAAAGAGAAGAAACTGAACTATAGCAGATGCTTGTTAACGCAGGGCTGGAACACCCACTCATATTCTGGATTGCTGCGATGGAAAGCCTTACCAACATATCGCTGGGCTGAGGATTCTGGATTGCTGATACCACGTGTCATATGATGAAGTTTGTCTCGAAACACACTGCCTTTGAGCATCCTGCCCTTAACCATAAAGCCTAGAGAACACAATATTCAGCATATAGACATAATTCCTCCTGTTTTCCATACATACATCTCATAATGATGGTGGTGACACATTTGCAATAAAGATCTTACATAGCATGACCCTTGTTGGTGAAGCCAAGGCATCCCTAGACTCCTGTGAATCTATGCTGCCTCTTCCAAGAAGTCCTTGGCTCATAGTAACCTTAACTCTTGGGGCAGGCACCATGTTTTCTATGTCTTTTGGAAAGCAGCTTTCATTTCTTGGGCATCACCGTGACAAAATGGATAAAGGAACAAAAGATCATGACTGGACCTGTTTTGAGGCCTGGGAAAGCTGCCTGTGGGATGAATGGATGGATCCACTCAATAGCCAACTTATACTCCTGCACTCCTACACTCTGCCCTGAGCCCCTTTACACAGGCAGCCCCCTTACACCTTGCAGCAAGTACATTTTCCTTTTCCTTTTTTTTTTTTAAACAAACGTTACCTCAGTTAAGCACCCGAGTAGCACCAGGTACATTTGTTAGTCACTTATATTATATTCCCATAATCACTGAAATATTTCTCCCATTGTTGCATGTCTGAGCAAAGTTTTTTTTCTGATGAACCTGGCACCGAAGATGCTTTTGACCCATCCAGCCTGCATCTTTTCATTGTGAGGGTCTCGCAGGCCTGACGCAAAAGCTTTTTTCCTTTCTCTTGTCCCCACAAAGAGTCTTTCCTAGGTCAATCACCTTCCCCATCGCCATGCAGACCAATTTTCAAGCAGCACCATCAGAACCCATAAATCTCCCACTTGAGTCCACAGGCTACCACCATTTGCACTGGAATCTTCAGGAACACAAACTAAATCAGCCTTATGAGCTACCAGGAGAATTCGCCAGAAAGTGACATAAATGCACATCCGCAAGGAATCTTCCATTTCGTCTATAAAATCAGCAACGTAACAACACGGGGACTTTTTTAAATGGTTTAATGGATTGCGGCAGTTAATTGGAAACCTTTTTGTCCATGTAACAAACAGTGTTTCAAACACATATTTCCTTAAAATTCTCATGCCTATCACTGAAGAAAAACTAGCAGCCAAAAACAAAAATCCCAGTCTGTCTCCAAAGGAAACCACCTTTAGTCACTAGTTAATCAAGCCTGGTGAATATAATACCAGACATGTGGAAACAGGCACTTTGATATATGAAGTACACATGCCTGGTCTTGCGTGTTATTTGTTTCACCACAGACTATACTCAAAAGGGAAAGGAAAATATTTTCCATGTTGCTGCTCAAAGGGAAACTAATTCAATGTAATGATAGGCTTCCATAGCATCATTTGGTATCTTTTCAATAAAATAACTTCAGTATTCTGATAGGGTGCTGGGACCTTTGCTTCGGGGTTTCATCCTGCCCTTGGTTACATTTCAGAAGAGCTATTGCCAAAAATCTGCTATTGTGCAGAAGTATTCAAGATTTGTAACAAAGCATGAATCCCCTTAAAACCCAGAACTGCATCTTCAGTTTGTATCCAGTATTTTTGGTAAGGGCTGCAACTGATTAATGCAAATGTAAATAAATGCCTCCCAAATTATGATTTGTTAATTCCAGTTCACATCCTAGTTAGTCTGATTTACCAATTAACAGAAAACAAAATGAGACTATTATTCAGAAATTAATCTTTGCTTGCAGTAATTCTCAGACTGAGGTTCAAGTTCTGCTTAGGGAACTAAGGAGCCCCCTCCGATCCTTTGCAGAATTGAACTATTTGGGAGTCAAGCAGTAGAAGTGAGGGCTGCTTAGAGGGGAAGTGAATGTGTGAAAGGTGCTTTGTATTTCAAAAGACCCTAACAAAGAGACACATACAAAAAGGATGGATAATAGCACCAGACCTGAAAAAAGGCATCCTATAAATTAAGAGATGGGTCTGAACAGATTGAAATACTTCCACATTCTGGGAGATTTGGAATCTGTGCCCAGATATAGATTACAGCAGTGGTCCCCAACGTTGCGTGGCTGCCGGGCGCCCGGGGGCAGAGCCACTCACGTGCTGGGCACCCGGGGGCGGGGCCACGCATGCGCCGTGCACCCGGGGGCGGGGCCACCCACGAGCCATGCGCCCGGGGTCGGCACTGTGCATGTGCCGCACGCCCGGGGGAGGGGCCGCCCATGCATCACGCGCCTGGAACCGGCACCATGCATGTGCCGCGCGCCGGGGAGGGGGACCAGCCCAGATGTTTCGGCGGGTGCACAGAAATCCCCCGGTGGGCGCCATGGCGCCTGCGGGCACCGTGTCGGGGACCACTGGATTACAGGTACGTCTGATGTTTATAGTAAGTCCAACCAGATACAAACATCCTCAAAGATAGGTGATGAAGAGTTTGGAAATCCAGAGACTAATTCTGTGGATTACACCAATATAAATATATTCCTAATCTCATCATTGGCTTGCTTGCTGGAACAATAACAGCATTGCTGCTTCAAATATTCTTGATTGGATAAAATCATTTTACTTATGAACTTTTATCTAACACTGGCAATGAATAACCATATAACGATGCAAAATCCTCCAATGAGCAGGAGAAAAAGCCTGCTCAAACTGAATAAATTGCGCCACCACCCACAAAAGAGAATATTTTGTTAAATCTAGTTCAAGAGGGAATTTTGGAAACTGGGAGATCAGGACTCAAATTAGCGACTCCTTGACACAGCCTACCAAAGAGATATGAAATTGAAAACAGCTAACAACCAGGCAGTAAGGAGAAATATGTGATGAAAGTGCAGCTTCTATTCTGACCAGCTTCTAGTCTCTTCATAGTTTTGAACACTAGATGGTGCTGTGCTACAGAGCATAGCCATGGCGTATGAGATGACTTGTTTTCTATGCAAACTCATCTAACATTTTCCACAAGAAGTTTATCTCCTTGCTCTGGTATTCTTATTTCTTAGTTCAAGGGGTGGGCTGACTGTCATTGAGCAAATATTTACAGTGTTATGACAATAGAGACAGAGCTATGAAAGGAACCAGCCACTTGGTGGTTTGGGGAAAAAACAAAGATGCAAATTAAGAGCTAGATTTTTTCCCTCTAAATGGTCTCACCACAAAGAAAGCATCCTTTTATTCAGTCTCGGCCTCTCTGAACAAGACAGGGTACTTATTTTAGTTATTGCCAATTCGTCTGTATGAATGCAACTGTCTATTCATCATACAAAAGCTGTCATTTTAAAAGTTACTCCATCATCCTGAACTATTTGCATAGAGCAGCCACGTGAGTAGGCTAAGATGACATGACTTTCTTTTTTAGGGCCATCTTTCTTTTTTAAAGCATATTATATATGTCAGCAAAATAATTGTTTCCTTCACTGAGAAAATCTGTATTAATAAAAATTCTATACAGCGCCATAAGATACACACATGTTCATTCAGAATTCTCCTTTTATAAAACTGCTGACTTCCAAAGAAAGTGGATGAAAATCACTGAGTTCAAGCATGACTGCCTTTCCTTTATATGCCAGGAGCCTTTAAATTTTGTGGTAGAGTGTCATTTTTAGTCATAGCCCTGTTTTCCATTTGCTGGAAACACGCATATTATCCCTATGAGAAAATTAAAAATTGACCAATCTTTTCATCCTAGCTTAAAAATCTCTCTTCCCTGTTTTTTTAAATCATATTAACTGTTCTCACACTGAAGAGAGTAATTGGAAAATATCCATTCTCATCTGGCATTAACACTGAGATCTGGTATAAGTTAACAAGCCTGTATCAGTGTTATTATGTTGTTCAAGGGCACAGGCACTGGCTTTCTCCAGGCCTGGATGGTGCTCAACTCCTTTCCCCGCCCCAGGTCCTGCCTGTCCCCACTTCACCCCTTTCTACTAGGGTTGCCAGATAGTTTAACCAAAAATACCGAACACACCCCACCCTCCCCGCTTACCCCACCCAAAAATAACACCAGGGAAAAAAATTCTGTTGATTGGGGGGGGGGGGGTAGGGGAAGGAGGGGAAGGAGGAGAGCGGAGATCCAAAGTTGTTGAGGGAAAAAAAAAAAATCCCAGCATTAAAAAGGATGTGGACGCATTGGAGAGTGTCCAGCGGAGGGCGACCAAAAGATTAAGGGGGCTGAAACGCATGACCTGTGAGGAGAGACTGAGGGATTTGGGTTTGTTTAGTCTGCAGAAGAGAAGAGTGAGGGGGGATTTGATAGCAGCCTTCAACTTCCTGAAGGGAGGTTCCAAAGAGGATGGAGAGAGGCTGTTCTCAGTAGTGACGGATGGCAGAACAAGGAGCAATGGTCTCAAGTTACAGTGGGAGAGGTACAGGTTGGATATTAGGGAAAACTATTTCACTAGGAGGGTGGTGAAGCACTGGAATGGGTTACGTAGGGAAGTGGTGGAATCTCCATCCCTAGCGGTTTTTAAATCTCAGCTTGACAAAGCCCTGGCTGGGTTGATTTAGTTGGGATTGGTCCTGCCTTGGGCAGAGGGCTGGACTCGATGACCTCCTGAGGTCTCTTCCAGCTCTATGATTCTGTGATACTCCCCATCACCACCAAAACCTGTTTTCTTACAGGTGAAGGTGTGACTAAAAAAAATACTCAGATAACAGTGGGATTGCACAAGTGTAGTTTTTGCCTCAGTTTGGCTACAGAATCTGAGGAAGGGAAAGTTTAATGAAATATCAGTATATAGGATATGATATGCTAACAGCCATGCACCATCATGATTACCTAAGAAATCCCCATATCACCCCTGTGAGCTGGGCACCAATGTTAAAGTTGGGGATTCTGAGACAGAAGTCGGGTGATTTGCCCAAGGCCATGCAGTGAGTCAGCGGCAGAGCCTGACTTTGACCTTAGGACCTCCTTAATTCCAGATGTGTGTGTCTCCTGCCATGCCATATACCTTCATGGCATAATTATAGCTAATTAAGCCAGGCTATGTCTACCATGCAGAGCTATTTTGGGCTATCGGAAGTATCCCAAAATAGCTATTCTGCATCTTTTGACCAAGCCCGTAATTTCAAAATATAACAAGCTCTCTATTCCCTGTAAACCTCGTTCCATGAGGATTAAGGGATGTTTCGGAATAGTGATTTATTTTGTTGTTTGCTGCTGTGTAGATAGTGCCAATGTTCGAAATAAGCTATTTTGAAATTAACTTGAAATAAGCTACACATTTTGCATACTCAAATTGTGTGGCTTTTTTCGAGATACGGGTGCTGTGTAGATGTACCCTCACTGGAAAGTATTCCAACGAATGTAATAGGCTTTAGAGGAGACCCCCTATAGGTAATATTGTCAAAAACCTGTCCCTGAACTTTGCATCCCACTGATCCTTATCCAGTGCCAACTCTTGTTGCTATACTACCAGCCCAAACAGATTGTGAGAATCTCTCTCCTGGTTTTTTTTTTTTTTTTTTTTATTAAACACACCCTTATAATAGAGGTTTGTGTGTCAGGCACCAAGAGATCCTGAAATCTGCTAATATGACTATCTCCTTTGCAAACAGAAAGCAATTAGGTTAAGTGGAAGACTGAAAGCAATCTTAGTGGTCCCTTTTGCAGGGGTGTCTGGAGAGCACAACTAGCTCTCTCTCATTGCTTCTATGCGAAGAGAGAACACACGTGAAAATGGCCAGAGAAGGGCAGAGCACAAAGCCCTGGCTCAAACTCTAAGCTCAGAGACAATACAACACGAGCCTGGACTCGGAGAAATTCTGTCTTTTGGCCCTACCCCCTTTTTTTTAAATCAACTGAACAAGATTTCCTCAAATGTTTCCTGCACTGGTTACCTCAGCCATTAATACCCAAGTTATAACATTTACACGGGAAATACAAAGATGATTCATCATCCTTAATCAGTAGATTTGGGACACCGCCGACCCATTCATCAGCACAGCTAGACAAAATAAAGCCATAAGGAAACTGATGCTCGTGTGTCAAGGAAGGCTCTCACTTCTCATTTGTGATGTGCGCTGGGGATGTACAACAGGAAGCAGAACACCAGGCTTTGTGCTTAATACATTTCTTGCTATAGCTGTGGTGCTTCGTAAGAAACTCTTTCCGATAATACTGACACACATGAAGCAACTTCTCTGAAGTCAACAAGCAAAGACATTCACGGACCCATGTCACATTAGTCCCTAATGGGCTGGCATTTACGGTTTTTTAGGCAGTTCATTATTTGCAAGCTACGAAGGGTTTGATTTAAACATAAAATATTGTATTACTACTGACAGATAAAATATCTTTTCAAGTATTTTCTCTTTTTACTATATGGCAGGTTGGGTTCTTCAACTAAATATACTGAAGTAGTAATAGACCATTTATGAATTCTGATTGCTACTTCCATTAAATGATCAATGAAAGATGGAATATAGTATACCACTAAGAAGTGGCCCATGTTATGTACAACCTATTTCCTTCATTGCCCAAATTGCATCTACTGCTTGTCACCCTCACTCACTCCACCATGTGTAATACTAGGCCTTGAACATGCATTCAGAGTGGCTAGCTCAAACCCACTGCATCCATCCATACAAAGCCCCACTGAAGCTTTTAAAATGGAACTCATTTTCAAATGTGTTTATATATGGCTGGTTGAAAGTTTTCTTAAAAAAAACCCAAACCCCTCACCTCTCCCCCTCAAAAAACGTATCTGTTTTCTATGGAAACATTTTGATTTTTTTTAAAATAGAATGCCCAAACCACAATATTTCAGTCATTGAATTTCCACTGAAAAATTAAGATTTCCTACAGAAAGCACCTCCCATTTTTATGAGCTCCAGTCCAAACCATGTGCAGTTCCTGTTGACTGTAACCAGAGAGCGTGCACTTACCTCTGAACATTTTTAAAAACCAAGTGTTCATTTACAATCCAAGTTAGACATTTATGCTAGTTTATAAGACAAATCAGCTACAACACGGCACTTAAAAAGTCTCCAATTGTAGCTCGCTTCCCCCCTCTCCACTGTATTGCTGTAAGAGATTTTACACTGTCATAATTACACAATGCAATTAGATGTTCTGGAGAGGCCTTTGTGTATTTATGATAAACACATCCAGTGACATTTACAACACTTCTATCATTTGAAGAAATTAGCCTCAATACATGAAAAGAAGTTATTACAGAATACATTGTGCAGATATAGTTATGCCAATTAGCACATTTACAGTAATTATGGTAATGATGCACAGTAATTGTTTTTTAAAAAGGAATCAAAGTACAAGAGAGGGAAAAGGAAGAGAATGAAGGCTCAGTTATGTTCTGAGATGCGCTCATATCAATTTAGAGTAACTATCAATTTTAACAGGGTCACTGAGAATTTATATTGCTGCAGCTGGTGCTAGAATTTGTCTCAGAAATTTAAAAAAAAAAACACCAAAGATGCCTGAAGTCAGGTTACCAAGGCACAGCCTGATATCTATTTCACCCAAGCCACTATTGGACACTGAGTTGAGTGATTTGCTTGTCCTGAGGGTTGGCTTCCTGAAGAAACAGTTAAAAAAATAAAAAAAAGACTTTGCTGAAAACTGGGTGTTCCAGTTCATCTGGACTTTCTTGTGTTCATAAATTGTAAATGTCTGATACTTTGGTCCAAACTGGAAACCAAGGGGGAGTATAGGTGACATAAAATTTAATGGCCTTTACAAACAGTGTGGCCAATTCTACTGATTTTATCACGAGTCTCACAGCACAGCATAGTTTTCTAAAGCCCCATGTTTCAAGTGATCAAACAAGAATCTCAGCTTTCATTTTAAAAATAATAATCTAACTCTCAGGGTTGCAGAGAAAAGCTAGAAAACATAACACAAAATACCCTAAAGGAATCCAGCAGGAAAATTTAAAAAAAAAGACACTCATTAATTTTTTTATTTTATTTTCTTTTTTTTAGAAAATCCCAATAATTTTAAGGTACTTGACAGATTGATTGATTTTGAGGCCTGACTTCAGATTTGTTGAACATTAAGGGATTGTCAATGCTGGGACAATGAGGGCACTCCGAAGCATTCTCTTAAATCAGTGGTCTACAAGCATGAGATTGGGATCTGTTCTTGGAGCCTCTGACAAGTGATCCTGACTGGTTTGGCCAGAAAGCTATCAAGTGCTTTATGTACATACACATTACATTCTCAGACACAAATGCCAACTAGAAATCACTGTAATTCCCAGCAAGCAAGGGCTCGCACACGTCACCCCATTACTTTTCTTGCCACAGATTGTTTCTCTCACATGGCAAAGGCATTATGTTGTATGTACCTCTGCAATTCAAGGGGGGGGAGGGAACAAACAGTTGTGCAGATAAGAACAGCAAAAAGGACAAGGATAAATTCTCTCTGAGGCAGTTAAGGACAAGCTGAAAAAAAGAAAACCCTAAGAAACCACAGTATTGAGAAAATCTTTGCCAAGGAAAAAGAATGTGTGTGAAAATAGTTAACTGATATACAGTTTTGAAAAAGCAAGCATCCTTTGGACCCATTCGCTTTATTCCAAGTGTCAAAACCATAACTGACTGGCTTCAAAGCAAGAATTTAAATAGCTACAAAAAAGACAGATAATCTGTGGTTATAAAAGGTTATGGTCTGATCATAAGACCATTTTGATTTTTGCTCTTGGAAATTCCACTAGGACATTCAAAGGCAAAAGAATAAAATAATCAGTTCCAGTGTTTTCTACATCTTTAATTTCCAGAGCTGTCCCTTCTTTCTTAATGTACTAGACAGTGCAGGAAAAGAGGCCTTTGTATTACAATACAGAGGCCATGGTGAAAATGTAAGTCTGGGTCCTATAGGCACGTGTTTTTCTTGTCAGGCACACAGAAAGCCAGCCTCTGCTCTGGTTGCCCTCACTCAGAACATCACAGCACACTGCAACTAGGAGCCAGAGCTGCGAGCCTGGCTGCACTTGCTGCAGGCTGCCATACGGGAGGTCCACCGGGGGGCTGTCAGTATCCAGGAGGCCCTGCAGGAGAGAAGAAAGAACGGATTTCATCTGCACTAAGTGCAAGCTGGTCGCCATTTTGGAAGAAAAAAATTAGAGGGCTGGAGGCCCAAGTGTCAACCCTACGCTCGATCAGAGAGGATGAAGACTTCCTCCATAGAAGGCAGTGTTTGATCCTTCAAGCACGGCAGGCGGAAGTGCCAGAGAGGGCAGTACATGACCAGGAAGAAAACTGGCAGCATGTAACTTCTAGAAGGGGGAAAAGGCCAGCATGGGAATCCCCCAATGCTATAGAGGTAAGTAATCACTTTCAGGCTCTCTCCACAGGCTCTGCAGTGCTGAATGCTCTGGAAGGGACCTCACAAGGAAGAAACCAGAAGGATACACCATCTACTGGAAGGCATGGGATGCGTAGTCCTAGGGATGGGGGTTCCACGACCACCCCCCCCAAAAGAAAAGAACGGGTGGTGGTGGTCGGGAACTCCCTTTTAAGAGGGACTGAGCCATCCATCTGCCGTCCAGACCTGGAATCTCGAGAGGTGCGCTGCTTACCGGGAGCTCGCATTCAGGATGTGACTGAGAGGCTTACCAAACTGATCAAACCTTCGGATCGCTACCCCTTCCTGCTTCTCCACATGGGAACTAACGATACGGCCAAGAACGACCTTGAGCGGGTTACTGCAGATTATGTAGCGCTGGGAAGAAGGATCCAAGAATACGGAGCGCAAGTGGTATTCTCCTCCATCCTCCCTGTTGAAGGGAAAGGACTGAGCAGGGATCATCGAATTGAGGACATAAATGCGTGGTTGCGCAGGTGGTGTCGCAGAGAAGGCTTTGGTTTCTTAGACAATGGGACTCTGTTCCGGGCACTTAGGAAGAGATGGGATCCACCTAATGAAGAGAGAAAGGAGCATCTTCGCGGGCAGGCTTGCAAACCTAGTGAGGAGGGCTTTAAACTAGGTTCGTCGGGGGACGGTGACCAAAACCCTGAGGGGAGTGGGAAAGTCGGATACCGGGAAGAAATGCAGAGAGGAACGAGCAAGAAAGGAGGACCCCTGATTCGAATGGAGAAGATAGGGCGATCAACTGGTTACCTGAGGTGTTTGTACACTAATGCGAGAAGCCTGGGCAACAAACAGGAAGAACTGGAGGCCCTGGCCCAGTCCAAGAAATATGATTTAATTGGGATAACAGAGACTTGGTGGGATGATTTGCATGACTGGAGCGCTGTCATGGAAGGGTAAAGACTGTTCAGGAAGAAGGGTCAGGGGAAAAAGGAGGAGGAGTTACACTATATGTAAGAGAGCACTACGATTGCTCTGAATCCAGTATAAAGAGGGAGCAAAACCTGTTGAGAGTCTATGGGTTAAGTTTAAAGGAGCAAACAACAGCAGTGATGTTGTGGTTGGTGTCTGCTATAGCCCACTGAATCAGGTGGATGAGGTAGAGGAGGCTTTCTTCAGACAACTGAGAGAAGCTTCCAGAGCGCAGGCCTTGGTTCTCATGGGGGACTTTAATCACCCTGACATCTGTTGGGAAACCAATACGGCAGTACACAGGCAATCCAGGAAGTTTTTGGAGAATGTTGGGGATAACTTCTTGACACAAATGCTGAAGGATCCGACCAGGGGCCGTGTGCAGCTTGACCTTCTGCTCACAAACAGGAAGGAACTACTAAGGGAAGTAGAGGTAAGTGACAAACTGGGAAGCAATGATCATGAGATGGTAGATTTCAGGATCCTGACCAAAGGAAGAAAAGAGAGTAGCAAAATACACACCTTGAACTTCAAAAAAGCAGATTTTGACTCCCTCAGAGATCTGAAGTGCAGAATCCCCTGGGATGCTAACATGAAGGGGAAAAGAGTCCAGGACAGCTGGCAGTATTTTAAAGAAGCCTTATTGTAGGCACAAAAAGAAACCATCCCGACGCGTAGCAAGAGAGGCAAACATGGTAGGAGACCGGATTGGCTTACAGGGGACATCCTTGGTGAACTTAAGCACAAAAATAAAGCTTACAAAAAGTGGAAACTTGGACAAAGGACTAGGGAGGGGTATAACTGTATAGCTAGAGAATGCCGGGGGGTTATCAGGAAGGCGAAAGCGCAATTGGAATTGCGACTGGCTAAGGATGTGAAGGATAACAAGAAAGGTTTCTACAGCCATGTTAACAAGAAGGTGATCAGAGAGGGTGTGTGGCCCCTACTGGATGATGGAGATAATGAGTGACAGATAATGTGGGGAAAGTTGAAGTACTCAATGCTTTCTTTGCCTCTGTATTCATGGACAAGGTGGGCTCCCGGACTAATGCGCTAAGTGATGCAAGATGGGATGAAGATGGACAGCCCTTGGTGGGTAAAGAACAGGTTAGAAACTATTTAGAAAAGTTAAACGTACACACAAATCCATGGGTCTGGACTTAATGCATCCGAGAGTACTGAGAGAGTTGACAAATGTCATTGAGGAGCCTTTGGCCATTATCTTTGAAAAGTCGTGGCCATCGGGAGAAATCCCGGATGATTGGAAAAAGGCAAATGTAGTGCCATCTTCAAAAAAGGGAAGAAGGACGATCCAGGGAACAATAGGCCGGTCAGTCTTACCTTGGTTCCTGGAAAAATCATGAAAGGGATCCTTAAGGAATCCATTTTGAGGCACTTGGAAGAGAGGAAAGTGATTGGGAATAGTCAGCATGGATTCACAAAGGGCAATTCATGCCTGACCAATCTGATTAGCTTCTATGATGAGATAACTGGCTCTGTGGACATGGGAAAGTCAGTGGATGTGATATACTTTGACTTTAGCAAGGCTTTTGATACGGTCTCCCACAATATACTTGCCAGCAACTTAAAGGAATGTGGATTGGATAAATGGACGGTAAGATGGATAGAAAGCTGGCTAGAAGGCCGGGCCCAGTGGGTAGTGATCAACAGCTCGATGTCAGGATGGCGGTCGGTTTCTAGCGAAGTGCCCCAAGGTTCAGTTCTAGGACCGGTTTTGTTCAATATCTTTATTAATGACCTGGATGAGGGGATGGATTGCACCCTCAGCAAGTTTGCGCATGACACTAAGCTAGGGGGAGAGGTAGATACGCTTGAGGGCAGAGATAGGGTCCAGAGTGACTTAGACAAATTGGAGGATTGGGCCACAAGAAATCTGATGAGGTTCAACAAGGACAAGTGCAGAGTCCTGCACTTGGTACGGAAGAATCCCAAGCATAGTTACAAGCTGGGGATCAACCAGTTAAGTAGTTGTTCTGTAGAAAAGGACCTGGGGGTTACAGTAGATTTGAGTCAAGTGTGCCCTTGTAGCCAAGAAGGCTAATGACATATTAGGTTGCATTAAGAGGAGCACTGCCAGCAGATCCAGAGATGTCATTATTCCCCTTTATTCGGCTTTGGTGAGGCCACATCTGGAGTAGTGTGTCCAGTTCTAGGCCTCCCACTACAAAAAGGATGTGGACGCATTGGAGAGGGTCCAGCGGAGGGCAACCAAAATGATTAGGGGGCTGGAGCATATGACTTATGAGGTGAGGCTGAGGGAGTTGGGTCTGTTTAGTCTGCAGAAGAGAAGAGTGAGGGGGGATTTGATAGCAGCCTTCAACTTCCTGAAGGGAGGTTCCAAAGAGGATGGAGAGAGGCTGTTCTCAGTAGTGACGGGTGGCAGAACAAGGAGCAATGGTCTCAGGTTGTGGTGGGAAAGGTACAGGTTGGATATTAGGAAAAACTATTTCACTAGGAGGGTGGTGAAGCACTGGAATGGGTTACCTAGGGAAGTAGTGGAGTCTCCATCCCTAGCGGTTTTAAATCTCGGCTTGACAAAGCTCTGGCTGGGTTGATTTAGTTGGGACTGGTCCTGCCTAGAGCAGGGGGCTGGACTTGATGACCTTCTGAGGTCTCTTCCAGCTCTATGGTTCTATGATTCTATTAGAGCTTCCACCCTGAGGAGCACGAACAGTCTCCCTGGTATGCTCCACTGGGGGCTTGTGCCTCATTCCTCTCTCACATCCTTCCACTTACCCCTCCCTAACCCTTTTCCTGGTGTAAAATAAAATACACATATTTTCATAAATACAAACTCTCTTTATTTTACAAAATGGTGGGGGCGAGGGGGAGATGAAACTCTGTTGAGACTGGGGAAAGGAGGCAGGAGAAGGGAGAGAGAGGGTGGAAGAGGGGAGGGGGAAACCTGGGAGGAGGGAGCTGGGAGGGGAAAACAAGGGGAAAAGGGGAAGGTAAAGTTCAGGACTCAAGGTTGGGGGTCTCGCCAGGTCAACTGTCTCCCAGCACCGCAGGTACAGGGGCCTCGGTGTCCCCGGGGGGGTGAGAAGGGTGTGGAGGAGGTGGAGAGAGAAGCGGGAGGAGTGGGAGGAGGAGCGGTAGCTGGGGAGGCAGCAGGCGGTGGAGCAGCAGGAGGCAACACGCTCTGCACCAGGGTCTGCAGGTGCTGGCAGATGGCACGGCCCTGGGCAAGCTGCTCCCACCGGAGCTGCAGGTCTTCTTGCACCCAGTGTGGAGGGTGCAGTGCAGGGCTTGCAGTGCCCCCAAGTGCTGCTGCTCGTACCCCTCCACTGCACGGGTGGTCCTGCAGAGCCTTTGGGTGCGGGAGCATGTCCCGGGTGGGGTGGTGCGCCCTGCACAAGCAGCTGGTGCAGCTGTGGAGAAACAATAGAAGTGGTCAGTTCTCCCTGGAGACACAGTGGGTGAAGCCCAGCCCCCCTCTGCAAGGCGAGGATGACCATGCCCTGCACCATCAGAGCCGACGTGCTTGCACAGAAGCCATGTTTGCAATGTCCTGCTATCCCTAGGAGTGGGAGCTACCTCGAGACCACGCCCATGCCCCTGTGCTAGATATAGTGTATGCATGGGGGGGGGGGGGAGATGTCCCCTGCCTCTGTGTAGAGTGGCCTTGAGGAGGGAGGGCATCCTGCTGTGTTCCACCTCGGAGTCAGGAGAATGTCATGTCTCTTCACACATGCGTGTGGCTAACAGGGTAAGGCCCCTGTGTGGCAGCCAGCTGGGGCCACATGCCCAGGGGTGGTGCAGCACATGCTTGCACATGCACAGGTTGCTCCATGATCCACCGACAGCAAGGCCCTCACGCGCAGTCCTTGGTTTCCGCCCCTCCCCTCCCCCCACATAAGGGGACAGTGATGGCATTCACCTGTTGTTGCCTCCTTGGTTTCGGATGACACCAGTGACAGGCCTGTTGGGGTGGCTCGGGGGTCCTGGCTGCTCAGCACCCTCCGCCTGGTCTGCTGCGGCTCCTTGCTCTCCTCCTCCTGCCTGATGCCCTGGTTAGGGCCTTCTGCTGCAGGGTTGACAATCACCTGGGGGGCACGGCCCGGCCCGCCCCCCCAGGATGTGGTCCAGGACATTGAAATAGGGGCAGGTGTCTGGGTCTGCTCCTGGTTGGGAGCTGCCCTCCGTGGTCCTGGCGTAGGCCTGCCGCAGCTCCTTGATTTTCATCCGCACCTGCGCCTGAGTGCGGATGTGGCCCTTGGTGGCCAGGCTGGCAGCCATCCACCTGTAGATGGCCGCATTCCTGCATCTAGTGCGGAGATCGTGGACATTGGAGGCCTCCCCCCATACCTCAATCAGGTCCACAATCTCCGGACTAGACCAGGAAGACGCCCGCCTTTTGTGGCCCCTGGCAGGTTCCTGGGAGCTGCGGGACTGGTCCTGGGGGGAGCGGTGGAGGGCTGGCTGCCAGTGGCTTGCTGGCTCATGTTGGGGCCACTGAGTCAGGGAAAGTGACTGCTGGCTCTGGGCTGGCAGGACTGGAGCTGGCACAAGCACTGTGGCCAGACTCTACCCCTTTAAGGGCCGCGGGGGGGGAGGGAGACGGCAGGGGGAGAAGAGGAGTTTTCCTGGTTGTGCCCAGAGTGGCACAACACTTATTTCGAAATAGCTATTTCAAATTTGGCGTTATTCCTTGTGGAACGAGGTTTACCAAATTCGAAATAAACTCTCTGCTATTTCGAATTAATTTCGAAATAGCGGTTTGGCTGTGTAGGTGCTAGGAAAGTTATTTCGAAATAACTTTGCTGTGTAGACATACCCTAACAGATTTATTGGAGCATAAGCTTTCATGGGCATCTGATGAAGTGGGTCTTTACCCATGAAAGCTTATGCTCCAATAAATCTGTTCTCCTATAAGGTGCCACAGGACTTCTTGTTGTACAAGCACTAAATAAAGTCTAGTGCTATTGCTGAAATATGCTGAATTACTATTTCTACTATAACTTATGCTGACAGAAGCTGTTTCGTCCTGAACATACTCCAAGCAATTGACAAGCTACGTATAGTGTGAATCCTACAATGAGAACCAACTACAGCAGCCCTTACCCCCACCTCATCTTAAGCAGCTACTTTGAAATGTCTTAATTTTTAATGACCATAGATATTCGGATTTTGGATCACTAAGAAAACTGGCAAACTCCATAAAAATGAAACCTGATTGAGTGATATTTATTCAGACTGCTTAAAACATTTTGGGGGAGGAGAGGGGTTAACTAACATGACTGAGAATAACTTGGGAGGAAAGAGGTTGCTGTTAAAGATTCAGCATTATTCCCCCCCTCAATTAAGGGATGAGAAGGCTCATAATCCATACCTGAGATATCCAATGAATCCTTAAAATCTTGACATTTCACACAAGAATAAAAACACTCCAAATATGCATCAGAAAAAAAGCAAGAAGGGGCATAAACAGCACTTTCAGATAACATATTTCACTATACAAAGGAATCACTTCACCTACTCTCAAAAGACTGTCACATCTGTGGCATTTCACAAAAGCTAACAACTCACATATCGGCATTAACCAGTTTAGGATGAGTAATCAAGCAGGATATGGTGCCAATTGCAATGGGAATTTAAGAAAACAGAATTTAGTTATCCAAAATGGGGAGTGGAGCATCATAGCTTAACCTTTGCAAAAAGAGATATTACAGAATATTAAGAGAATATTAAGGCTCCCGACATCCCAGTCGGGCATTATGAAGGATCCTTCAAGTTAAGGATGTTAAATATCGACTAATTGACTAATAGGGCTGTTGCTACACTCCAAAGGCAAAAGCTTCACGAGGGAGTCCCCCCAGCTGATCCCGGGCTCCATGCAGCGCTGCCGCTTCGAAATGCCAGGAGGAACCTGACACTGGGCGCCCCGCGACGTTTCAAAGTGGCAGTGCCACATGGATCCCGGGGTCAGTGGGAGAATTCCCCAGCGGATCCCGGGCTCTATGCAGCGCTGCTTTGAAATGCTGCATGCATCCTGGGAACACCCCTGCTGGCCCCAGACTGCATGTGGCATTTCAAAGCGGCAGTGCAGCATGGAGCCCAGAGTCTGGCCTCAGACTCCACATGGCACTGCTGCTCTGAAGTACCTCCCCCTCCATTTTGCCCCCTTTCTGCCTCTTTCTGATAAGGGCAGCCAGGGGGAAGGAACTGGTCAACTAGCCTGTCGACTATCCGATAAGTATTTGCTTATCAGATAGTCAACTAGTCCTTTACATCCCTACTTCAAGTGGGTGACAATGTAATTCAGTGTAATGAAGCCTTAATGTAAAAAAGAGTCAGGTCCAGGACCTTCAACAAACACACTGATTGGGATCTCTGATTTATACCCTTTGTCCAAACGGAACTGTCCAAGATTTCCAAAAATGAATGGTAATTTTGAGAGCCCAACTTCTTCTGAGTAGGATTCTGCAGATATCCATTTTATATCCACGGGTATTCATATCAGCGCATGTGGATATCTGCAGCTCATTTTTACAGATACAGATGTGGATACAATCCTGAAAATCTGTGGCTATCCACTTTATATCCACAGTTCTACTTCTGAGAGTGGATACTCCACACATTCAGAAAATCTGACCTCTTTCAGGTGTCAAGTTGGTAACCCAACATCAATACACACTTTTGAAAATCTGCATCCAGCTGCAACATGCTAGGGGCATTGGTTGAGCACTAAACTCAGGGGGAAGATCATCATCTATGGAAACTAACAGCATCCTTCCCTGTGGTACCCTTAACAGGCTTCCCAGTCCAACCCTGCTTCACCTGTGACATTTGACAAGATCACACCCAGAAGCAGTAAGGCTTTGGATATAATTAGGTAGATTACTAATTAGCTAGGCTTCAAAACCAGCCTTAGAGGCCACTATCATTTTTTGGCCTCTCTGGGCTAGAACTGGAATTACAGATAATTAATCTTAAAAATATCACAGTTCTCATGGTGAGTTTCCAGCAGCACAGCAGGCAGTGAAGGACATAACAACATTTGGATAAGAAAGGACTATTTTTTCCCTGTTATAAAAAGAATGGAGCATTAAGGGACCTGATTTTAATTTAACAATATCCCTGTTAATAAGAGTTTCTATGCAACTTGCTCATGAGTTTGCAAGCCTGGCTTCACTTCCAATCATGGAGCTCTAAAAACAAAGCTTAGAAATCAGGTGAAACAAATGTGCTTAGGTCACATGCTTTATAGTTACCAGCCTGGGTCTCTCCCATAGATGTGGAGACTCAATCTTCTATTCTGTTCTAGTCAACATTCAGATTGAACTTCTCTGCCAGACCATGGACGGTGCTGGGTCAGAGAACCCCTGGACCAGAGAATCCCAGCATCTGGGAATGGGACCGAGGGTCAGCAGCTGGGAAAGGAGCTGGGAGCCCAGGGCTGGCAAGGGAACATGGTGTTTGGGGGCATGGAACCTGGCATTCGGGACCAGACTGGAAGCATAGCCCAGCCAGGGCCAGCAGCTTCGGAGCAGGGAGCCCAGCGGCAGGGGCTGGCAGCCAGTAGGGGAGCCGGGTGGGGGCCCAAAACCTGGAGGAGAGCCTGGCCAGTTCTGCTGATGGACCCCAAGAGAGTCCAGAGTCCATCAGCTGAGTGTCCAGAATTTACCTCCCGTGGTCCGGCAAACTTCCACCTTCAGCACCCGTCAGGTCCCACGGGTGCCAGACCAGGGAGGTCCAACCTGTAGGTCCTGATACTATGCTCACTGCCATGATATCTGAACACATTAAGCAATCAAATGAACTTCAGTCAGGGACTAAGATTATGGGGCAATATGGAGAAAAAAGAAAGGTATTTTATTGTTTAAAGATGACCTGAAAAATATTTTTCTGCCCCTTTTTGCTTCTTTCTATTAATTAAGAAGGACCTCCTCCTTTTGTTATTGTTTCTAGAGCGTAGACTTCATTTTTCTGCTTTCTTCCCCTCCCCCCCGAAGCTTCAAAATATCAGGTACGCCAAGCCTGACCCTTCCATGGTTTTACAAGATGAATTGGGGGCCCTCAGATGTGGAGGGGTTGGGTGTGGAATCTTTGACAAAGATGTTCCTACTGCCAAATGTTTCTTAGGTATTTCCCAAACAAAAAGAAAAGGATTCTAAAAATCCCATCATTTCTCAAGCACGTCAGTACCCAGCCTCTTGCCTCCTTGTAATATGGAGTTCCACCTTGAACAAGACCTGAATTTCTAACAAGCAGAAAGAAAAAAGCAGGACACAAACTTTTTTTCTACTTTCCAGGTCACCTTTAAACATGGGAGACACTCAAATCACTGTGACAGATGCAGTGTAAATACCTAGAGAAACAAATGCATTCCTGCCAATGCAGCCACATTTTATATGCCTTCATGGTACAGTGGGGAGAGTGGCAGCATATTAATCATTCAGTTAAAAGGGGAAAACATAAAGAACCAGCCTAGTGACTTAAGAACTTTTATTTGGTTTGGAGATGCAGAAGCAGTAGGCTCAGTCAATAGGGAATGTGTTGCACTCACCAGCAGAAACCAAACTCTGTCTGAATACAGAACTGCACTCAACAGGAACTAAAGGTAGCCCCATTCACCTGCCTAGTTGGAATTAACAGGAAAGCAGCCATACAGCTGGCTAAGTCAGGGCACACAGGGGAATGAGTTTTACAAGAGCTTGAAACAGGATGCAAAGACTCCACACTGAGAGAAGTGAAAAACAACAGGCAGGCAAAAATCAGGATGTGTTAAAGCATGTCACAGCTCTAATAATATGGTAAAAATGCAGAGTAAGTGCAGTAGAACCAAGGGTCACTAACCCTACCGGAGTTTCAAATGCACATCTCTCTCATTTATTTTTTAATATAAACCAGCCAAAAACCTGGGACATCAAATCTGATCTCAAACCACAAAACAAGACAGAGAGCAGGCAGCTCCTGAAGCAGATGAACTCCTCTCCCTTCATCCAAATAATCCCATGTTCCCCATTGCTTATCAGAGCACCCCATGCTGATGCTCTCAGCTCTCATCCTGATGCAACGCACAGCTCTCTTGTACCTAAAATCTTTTTGATCCCAAAGCTTCAGTTCCCTAATGCTCACTCCTCAAGCTATTCTGGTAATTACCGGTAGTTATTAAGGCTAGACATACAAATGTAACACATTAAATTTGACATGGTGACAAACGAAGTCCTAATAGCAGGCAGGGTGATTAGACCTTAAAACATAAAACTAAAGTTAAAAAATCACTCCAAGATGAAATCTAGTAAACAAGAACTTAGCCCTCAATCATTTTTAAGTCATTTGTAAAAGTCTGACCCTTTTGAAGTTTTATATTGCAATAATAAAGCTGTATTAACGGCCAACACTCAACAGCTATGCTGATGTGAATATTACAGCAAGTCGGGAGGGTCTTTAATATCTACAAGCTGGCATGACAAGACCATAAAGAATGCCTGAAAATAAGGTTTTCTGATAGACCATCTGCTTTATGACCACATTAATAAGGTTTATTGTCCACCCAATAAAGTTAATTTTAAGGCAGACATATGGATTCTGAACATACACAGCGTGAAGTGTATGCCATTTTGTATTTTTATTTCAATAGTTCAATATTCATGGGGTTGGTTGTTAATTCATCAAGTAACTTTCTTCCTTCTGAATTATTACTGGCATCACTCCTTAGTATGTGGATACAGAGTTGCTAGTGTCTTTGAATGGGACTTAAAAACAACAACAAAAAACCCTATGCCCTGACAACTGAAAATCAATAGAAACTTCTTGGTGCTTTTCAGAAGGGTATGCATGTGAACTTCAGTGCCTGACCAAGTCAAATTCAGGTTATTACTTAGTCTTCAGTAGAAGTCGTCTGGGGGAACTGAAGAACATTCCTGTCTGTGTGTGGTAAGATGGCAGATCTCATGTTCTGAAAACAAGTACATCACATTGGTAGGTTGTTAGCTATGTATTCAAGGTCTGTTAATTGTGTGCAGGGGCAGAGAAAAAACACCCCAAAAGCCTGCTCATCAGCAGGGATGTGTTATGCGTTATGCAGGCATTAGTGGAGTCAGACATTGAAGGGTAGTACTTTAGCAGAAGAAAGCTTGAAGATGGAAAGTTCTGCTGAGGACGAGGTAGCATTGCACGTTTCAGTTTAAATAGCACATCAATATGAGCCACAGAGCAAGTGTGTAATGGGAGCATTCAGCTTCAAATGTCGTTTGCTCCATGACTGCAACCTGAATTTTAAGTACTTGATGTTACAATGGCGAGGAGTAAAAGGAGAAATAAGACTGAGCAAGGAGGAGCGATAATTGATACTGGTGGAATTTATAAGAGAGATCAAAGCTGCCTCTCAGTACTAAAGCTTAAGGGACTTAAAGGTCAGAGCCTTCACATAGGAACAACCCAGAAACAGGAGTCTTTCCTACATATGCTGCCACATCAGGGAACAAAGCAGATCTTAGTTAAAACAAAGACCACATCAAAGTCTGCCAACTTGCCAGAACGCCTCTGGCATATAGCTGTAAGGTCATGTGTGCATATCATTTTAAATCTAGAAAAGGGCCCAAATCAAAAACCCATATATCAACATCCAGGAGCCTTTTGTGCAACCTATCTGACCTGTGAAGCTGTCAAGATGGCCATTCTTAGCTGCCCCATAGAGACAGACCCTCATAGCATACATGCAAACATTTTAATGTACAGTACAAAAGTAGAGCCTCTAGCCCAGGGCATCTCAACACATGGCCCGTGGACCGCATGTAACCCGCGGCCCATTTGTTCGCGGCCCGCAGTGTTGTTTGGATTTACGCGGGGCTCAACCCGCTGCCTGCGGGTGGGAACCAAAACAAAAAAGTAGTCAATATAATGGTCTTCTGTTGATATGTGCTTTAGTAATTAAATTCCTGGACTGTCACTGCTCATTAAAAGTGCTGTCATATTGGTGAAAATTGGGTAAATATTGCATTTTATTAATATTAGCAGAACTGACTTACATGGGGCCTACGTGTTGTATAGTCTTGCCTTAATCTTCGTATTCATGTCCGTCAGTGTGAAAGCATCTATTTGCATATATTTGCATGTATATGCAACCACACTTAAGTTGCAGTCCTTGTCATGTGCTAGGAGTATCACTATGGCCCCCAGAATTTCCTAAATTGAGTAGCCCTGCTCTAGCCTCATATGCCTTTCCCCACATTTACTTGCTGTCCAGTGCAGATTATCAAGATGTGTACATAAAGAGAAGCTCTCTTCTTGATATTCAAAAGGCCTTTTTCTGCCCTGTTTTTACAGTGACACTACAATCCAATGTTTGATTGAGACTTTCAACAGTAAAAAAACCTGGAAATTGGCTCACATTTTTATAGCTAGTCAATAATATCATTAAAGTTCCAAGCTATGGACCCCATCCGGCAATCCTTATTTATCATTAAAGTTCCAAGCTATGGACCCCATCCGGCAATCCTTATTTACATGCAAAACCTTAACTAGCAAGTAGTCCCACAGAAGTTAATACAGTAACTCTCATGAACAAACTTTGCAAGATTAGGCCATTTATTATATGGATTTCTTGAGCAGGAAGTGCACTATATGGTACCTGCATACCACTGAAAATCTCAAGCTAATTAAAAGCAGCATTAAGTGGCTGGTCTAAGCCATCAACTGTGTCAGTAAAACCAGAATTCTGGCACATAAGCACAACTAAATAAACTCTTTTATGCAAGCAGGTAAAGTAAACAATACAAATATTGCAAATGATGTTTGGGTTAACAGTTAATATATCAATCAGCACGACAAACTTCCAGTGGAGAATAATAATACTATCTGCTTCTTATAGAAGCCAGGGATTACATCTATAGAAAGTTTGTTAATATTACCTTGGCATAACAAATGTTACTCCATGTACTTTAATGTTCTTCTTAACAGAATGAATTATTGTTTATAAGAATGTAAGTGTTTAATTGCCTTTTAAGCTAAGGATTGCTTTTCTGGAATATGTGGATTCTTTTTAAATGTGTTTTAATTTTACATTTTTCTGTTTTTCCAGGTCATTAACCATTTGCAAAGAGAAATTTTCCAACACATCTATGCTCTAATTGCTAATTAATTAAAACTTTTTTTAATATTTAGTCTTGTGACATGCTGCTAACGATGATTTATAATGATGGCAAATATAGATCACTACCAACATTAACTGCTCGACTAGTTCCGCAATTATAGAATCATAGAGTCATTGAGCTGGAAGAGACCTCAGAAGGTCATCAAGTCCAGGCCCCTGCTGTAAGCAGGACCAATCCCAAGTAAATCAACCCGGCCAGGGCTTTGTCAAGCCAAGACTTAAAAATCTCTACGGATGGAAACACCACTACTTCCCTTGGTAACCCATTCCAATGCTTTACCATTCTCCTAGTGAAATAGTTTTTCCTAATATCCAATCTGGACCTCTCCCACCACAACTTGAGACCATTGCTCCTTCTTCTGCCATCACTACTGTGAACAGCCTTTCTCCATCCTCTTTGGAACCTCCCTTCAGGAAGTTGAAGGCTGCTATCAAATCCCCTCTCACTCTTTTCTTCTGCAAACTAAATAGACCCAACTCCCTCAGCTTCTTCTCGTAGGTCATATGCTCCAGCCCTCTAATCATTTTCATTGCCCTCTGCTGGACCCTCTCCAATGCGTTCACATCCTTTTTGTAGTGGGGGGCCCAGAACTGAACACAATATTTCAGATGTGGCCTCACCAGAGCCAAATAAAGGGGAATAATCACATCTCTTGATCTCCTGGCAATGCTCTTCTTAATGCAACCTAATATGCCATTAGCCTTCCTGGCTACAAGGGCACACTGTTGACTCATTTCCAGCTTCTCATCCACTGTAACCCACAGGTCCTTTTCTGCATAACTACTACTTAGCTGGTAGGTCCCCAGCCTGTAAAAATTCTTAGGATTCTTCCGTCCCAAGCGCAGGACTCTGCACTTGTCCTTGTTGAACCTCATCAGATTTCTTGTGGCCCAATCCTCCAATTTGTCTAAGTCACTCTGGACCCTATCTCTGCCCTTTCACCCTAGCTTAGTGTCATCCACAAACTTGCTGAGGGTGCAGTCCATCCCCTCATCCAGGTCATTAATAAAGAAAGTGATAGAAATGTAGCCGTGTTAGTCTGGTGTAGCTGAAACAAACTACAGGACTATGCCCATCATCTAATAAACCATCTTGTTAGTCTTTAAAGTGCTACATAGTCCTGTGTTTTGTTTCATTAATAAAGAAGGATATTGAACAAAACTGGTCCTAGAACTGAACTTTGGGGCACTCTGCTAGAAACCGACTGCCATCCTGACATTGAGCCGTTGATCACTATCCACTGGGCCCGGCCTTGTAGCCAGCTTTCTATCCATCTTACCATCCATTTATCCAATCTACATTCCCTTAACTTGCAAGCAAGAATATTGTGGGAGACCACATCAAAAGCCTTGCTAAAGTCAAGGTATATCACATCCACTGACTTTTCCATGTCCACAGAGCCAGTAACCTCATCATAGAAACTAATCAGATTGGTCAGGCACAACTTGCCCTTCCTGAATCCATGCTGACTATTCCCAATCACTTTCCTCTCTTCCAAGTGCCTCAAAATGGATTCCTTAAGGATCCCTTCCATGATTTTTCCAGGAACCAATGTAAAACTGACTGGCCTATAGTTCCCTGGATCATCCTTCTTCTCTTTTTTGAAGATGAGCACTACATTTGCTTTTTTCCAATCATCCAGGATCTCTCACGATCTCCACGACTTTTCAAAGATAATGGCCAAAGGCTCCTCAATGACATTTGCCAACTCCCTCAGTACCCTTGATGCATTAAGTCCGGACCCATGGATTTGTGTACATTTAGCTTTTCTAAATAGTTCCTAACCTGTTCTTTATCCACCAAGGGCTGTCCATCTCCATTCCATCTTGCGTCACTTAGCACATTAGTCCGGGAGCCGACCTTGTCCGTGAATACAGAGGCAAAGAAAGCATTGAGTACTTCAGCTTTCCCCACATCATCTGTCACTAGGTTACCTTCTTCATCCACTAGGGGCCCCACACCAGCTCTGATCACCTTCTTGTTAAAATGCCTGTAGAAACCTTTGTTGTTATCCTTCACATCCTTTGCCACCTCGCAATTCCAACTGCGCTTTCTTTCGCCTTCCTGATTAACCCCCAGCATTCTCGAGCTATACAGTTATACCCCTCCCTGGTCATTTGTCCAAGTTTCCACTCTTTGTAAGCTTCCTTTCTGTGGTTAAGTTCACCAAGGATTTCCCCTGTAAGCCAATCCAGTCTCCTACGATGTTTGCTTCTCTTGCTACGCATTGGGATGGTTTCTTTCTGTGCCTTCAATAAGGCTTCTTTAAAATACTGCCAGCTCTCCTGGACTCCTTTTCCCTTCATGTTAGGGGATTGTTCTTAAGATTTACTCAAGTCATTAAATAGCCACTGTGTCAAAAAAAAACAGTTATACACATGTCGCAGGCCACAATTTTCAACCTGGGGTGCCAAAAGTTAGGCACCTAAATAAAAGTGTTCTAATTTGCAAAGAGATACTGAGTGATTAAAGTGAAACCAATGTGAGCTGTGCGTGTTCAGCTCATCTGAAGTATGAGGGGACCCAATACATGGGTTGAGATACCTAATTTTAGTCAACCAAGTTTGAGACGTTTCACCCAGATCTTTGCATGCACAGCATTTTCTAGGTTATCAAAGCAAACACATGCCCATGTACAGCAGATTCAAATTAAGTCAATTCATGAAAGGTATAGGATTCACCAAAGCATCCCAGATTGAGGAAAACAGCCTGAGTTTGATTCTCTGCTGATATAAATGTCACCATCACCTGCAAGTACCTAAACCAAGCGGAAAAGGAACAAGGGCCTCAGGAAGTATAGATATTTATTAAAGGTGGGCCCAAACTCTGAAATCATCTCCTGATCCTTTGGGAACATTCAGATGCACATCAAAAACCCAAGAAAGCTCACAACCTAATAAATTTGTTAGTCTGTAAGGCACTGCAGGACTGCTTGATGATCAAAAACCATGTAGCTTGAGCTCATGATGTCTAATATTTAGCCAATGATCTTGCCCTATTCATGGCAAGAGATGGAAGAACAATGGCCATGTGAATCAACAGCTAACGTTTTTCTTGTTCACTTGTGATCAATTTAAACCTAAAGGCAATTTACACTAAAGTGAAAGGGGATATTTGGGATGAGATACAGAAATTTAATCCAAAGTGACAGTAACAGAGAGAACCTCTTCTATGAGAGGCAATTCAATAGTGACATACTACATTTGATTTAGTACTGGTAGAAAACTGAATTATTTTATAAAGAGAAAGATAAACAGATTTTGATGCACTTTGGTTCAAGGATCTGTCAATCTGTGAAGAAGTGCTGCAAACAGCACATTTAGAGAGGGGGCTAAGCAGCTGGAAACACATTCAGTTTTTGAAAGAAAACCCCCAGAAGAGAATGAAATTGGCCAGTACTGTATCTTCAGCTGAAGGGCAGAAACACCCTTTACTTCTTTGAAAGAAGCCCATATTCTGCCCTGAATCACCACAGTGCAACACAGCTTCACCCCACTGGAGAATCTGACCCACATATTCAATTTAACCCTATTTGTAGCAATAAGATTTACACATGCACAGCAACAGATGGGACTTGACTGTCTCCTACGGAAGCAAAGATATAACTATAAACGACAATTTAAAAATGTTAACCACCAGTTCCACTTGGGCAGTCAGCAGGATTTGAACCTAACATCTTCAGAGTTAAAAGTAGGAGCCACAATGGCTTGACCTAAAGGACTAACTCAATTAACCTCTTATAAACTTGTGATGGGGACAAACTAAATGGAGAGGGACAAAGACCATATCATATCAATTTGCTTTGTTCTGTAGAAGAGTAAGTACAGGTACTAACAACAAATGTACTGTATAATGGGGAGATGTCAATCATTCCACAGTTAAGACTTTAAAAGATTTATATTATCCTTCCATCACAAATAAACTTGAGTCTGATTTTTCCCCAGTTTACTAGAATCTGGCTGAAATTTCACAGGTGTGCGCTAAGTCCAGCATAGACTTTTTCTATGTTGTTTTTGACAAATGGAATAAATCAGATGGGAAATACAATGACACAAAACCTTACTACAGTAAAACTCCAATGGTCCGGCACTCCTGATGGTCCGGCACCATCAGGAACCCGGAAGTGCTCTGGGCAGACGGACCATTGGAGCTGCTCTGCCCCCAGGTTCCCCGATTCAGCTGCTGCTAAAACTGACCAGCGGCTGAATCAGGAAGCCTAGGGCAGAGCAGCTGGGGCGCTGCCGGGTTGGTCCCATAGCGCTGCCCCTCGGGGCTGCGGGGCCCAACCCGGCAGCGCCCCAGCTGTCACCCATTCAGCAGCTGCTGAAACTGACCAGCGGCTGACTCCAGGAAGCCCGAGGCAGAGCAGCTCTGCCCTGGGCTTCCTGGAATCAGCCCCTGATCAGTTTCAGCAGTGGCTGACTTGGGGACACCTAGGACAGAGCAGCTGGGGTGCTGCTGGGTTGCTTTCGCAGCGCCAAGGGTTGGTGCTACCAGACCAACCCGGCAGCGCCCCAACTGCTCTGCCCCAGGCATCTGGATTCAGCCGCTGCTGACACTGACAGCGGCTGACTCCAGGAACCCCGGGGCAGAGCAGCTCTACCTCGGGCTTCCTGGAGTCAGCCGCTGATTAGTATCAGCAGAGGCTGACTTGGGGACACCTGGGGCAGAGCTGGGGGGCTGCCAGGTTGGTCCCACAGCGCCGAGGAGCGGCGCTGCGGGACCAACCCGGCAGCACCTCAGCTGCTCTGCCCCAGGCGTCCCCAAGAGCAGCTGGGGTGCTGCCAGGTTGGTCTCGCCGCGCCAAGGGTCGGCGCTACCAGACCAACCCCACAGCACTCCAGCTGCTCTGCTGCAGGCGTCCCCGATTCAGCCGCTGCTGAAACTGACCAGCAGCGGCTGAATCAGGGATGCCTGAGGCAGAGCCGGACTATTGGAAAGGGGGGCTATGAGGGGTCTGGGGCGGCATCCCCCCCCACCCCACCTTAGGCCCCTCATAGCCCCCCCTTCTGATAGTCCGGCAAATCTGATAATCCAGCACCCTCTGGGTCCCAAAGGTGCCGGATTATTGGAAGTTTACTGTACTTGAATATTTTACTTTTTGGCGGGGAGGCTTCAAAGGTTTGGCCTTGAATTTCTGTCTAAAAATAATAATCTATTGACATTGGCAACAGTCGGCACTTACTTTTGGGAGTCACTAGCAGAATTATTCAGTTATCAGAAGCACTGTCATACTCATTGCGGGCTGTTATTCTTCATTTCCTAGACTGTCAAAAGACCTTGCTAACTCTTCAATGGCCTTCACTGCGGGAGGCAGAACAACATGGGAGAAAGCATATGGAATGGACAGAAGATTCTGGTCTGAAAGAAACAGAGTAGAGAACCATGCAGAGGATGAGAGCGAAAGAGCCATAGGAGAGGAGAAGGTGGTATCCAGGCTGGGAAGAGGAAGTCCCATTTGGAGTTGAAAGTCAGGCTGTCAAGTAGCAGGGTTAATCCATGCACAGCTTGCAAACTTGTCAGAGATTCTTATCATTCAGACTCTCAAACATTTTTTAAAAACCTAAAACAAATTTCTGGGATTACAGTCTACAATGGGCAATGCTACAGGGCCAAAATATGGTTGTTTGAATGGTTTCTGCTGTGTGTATCCCCCTTTTTGTGGAAGGGAAGGAAAAGAGAAGTTGTTTTGTGCTTGTAACTTTAAACAGAGAATTTCAAGCCTAACATTTGTGCTTCCTTTTGAATCTTTCACATGCTATCTGGAGATTCTCCCCCCCCCCGCCTTGGCTAACAAATAGTTACAAGGTTTTAAAAAAAAATTCCCTAAGCATTATTTAAAAACAAAAAACAAAGAAAAGTTCTCAACAAGAGGCTTTATTCACAAATGGCACAAAGAGAACCATGCTGATCCCTACACAGCGTTGCTTCCTGACACACACCAGGAAAAAACGCATACAGACTCCAACTACAGCCACAGCGGAAATCTAGCGTGTGGTCTTGGCTGGAAAGTCCTCGCTTGCCAAAGACATTCTATAGCCAAACGGCTGAACTTCTAATAGGCATTCCTGGCTGCTGTTGCCTAGCCTGGTGGAAGTGATTCTGATTTCAAGTACTTCCTCTACCATTGATAACATGCTTGTCCCACTTGCAATGCCAGAGTTTGAAGGATGAGAGAGAGTGGACCTTCGGTGTGCAGCAATCTGGACAGCCATTGTGCAACTCGGCTGTTCATATTGCAGTCCAAATGCACATTCAAATGAAGAGGATGAAAAATCAAAAATAAAATTATTCCAACAAGAATTAAAGCTACTTCCAATGCCCGTTATCTCTGGCTCTCTGTCTTACGAGAGTATATAATGCTGATAGAATTACCTTTCTTCCAGTATTACTGCATCCACATTAGGAAAACTGTGCTGCACAAAGCTGCTCATTGTTTAAATGTCAAGCCCTAAGTTCAACTAATGGGGCATAAGTTCCTAAATCACTTTTAAAAATGGACTTTAGCTGCTTTGGTACAGTTTTAACCAAAGTGATGCAGGAAAGTGGGGTGTTTGTAAATAGGATAAGTGGCAGGTAATTTTGGTTACACTGGCTCTTTAAAATGGCCCCCAAAAGCTCCACAGGAATTATGCACCTCACACAGGATGCGATGAAAAAGAAAAAGAGGAAACTGGGCGGGGAGGGGAGAATGGATACTGCTGCACAGAACTGATCATGAATGCAAGGATTCTTGCTGGAGTGAAACATAATGGTCACGTGGGGAAGAGACAATAAATGCTTCAGACGGTACCATGGCAGCTGTGAATATGGAAATAAGAAAAAAGAAAGAACAAATGATGAGAAAGAAATAGACCAGCAAAAACCCAAGAGAAGAGAATGAAGGATATGAGTCATTAAGGGAATGTGTTAATCTTTTAGAATCAGATAAAGGAACAGTAGAGATGTAAGGGGACTGTTAGCCCCTTACTAAAACTCTGTGGAAGTTTTTGGTTCGCCAGCTCCCAGTATCAAAAGGGGAAGGGTCCACGAGAAATCAGGGCCCTAAGACTGACAGACTCCAGACACAATGGAAAGCAGCCAACACTCCAGCTCGACCCGATTGACAGGTTGGACAGGCCAGTGAGGAAAGTAAGAGGCCAGGCCCTGTCCTCCCTGTGAGCTGGGATTTTTCTAGGTCTCTCTGAGCAAGGAGAGAGCTGAGAGGCAGCTAAGAGGAGCAAGCTGTGTGGAGAGGCAGTCCTGCAGCAACAGAGCCAGGCACACACAGTCCAAGGAGTGCAGACCCTGTGTTGAGCAGCAGACTGGCAGTGCTCAGAGAGCTAAAAGGGACAGAGAAGCAACACAAGGAGCTGGAGACTGGCAAAGCAGCACAGCTTGAAGCTGGGTGTGGTGAGCAGCTGGGACCAGCAAAGTGGGGGGAGAGGCTCTGGACAGAGAGATATCACCAGCCAAGAGGCCCAGCAGGCCAGACTGGGAGAGGGGTCTGGCCACTTAAAGCTTGAGGCTGTGTGGTCACTGCCAGAGCAAGCGTGTCCAGCCTGCAGCCCCCTGCAGCACATCCAGGGCCTCTAAAAGGCCTATAAGAAAGAGACTGTGAACTGTCCCTACACTCTGCAGGCTTCTGTTTGTGATGTCCCCATGCTACAGAGCAGGACTGTGTTCTCATTTAACCTTTCTCATTTTTTCTTATTCTCTTTCTCTAATCAGTTGATGTTTAATAAATTGTATTTGCTTTGAAATTTATGGAATGATCACTGGGCCAAGAAAGCATGCAGTGTGACGAGAGCACCCCTTCCCCAAGTGACTACAAGGTCGGGGATTAAGCCCCAGGAAACCTGGGCCCAGCCTTGTTGGGATTTTGAGAACTCTGCTACTCAGGAGAGTGGAAGGGGAGCCCTCAGGATCAGGGAGGCCATGGAGTAAAGGAAGTGGGAGCGGGGACTCAGATCCTTTCGTTGGTCCATTTCACCGGGGTGGTATAGAGCTCAGGAAAGTTCCCCACAATAGCGGGACCATTCCCCTGCTTATAGAGACATTACTCTGAAAGGCTTCTGAAGGAAGAGAATCCAAGGGAACCATGTTTTATGGAAAAACCCAACCAGGGTCTGGTAGCTCCAGTCCTAGAAGTAATAACTGCAGAAGCAGTAAGCAGCGAGAAGAAAAGCAGCAGTATGGAAGCGCCTAGGGCAACACAGTGTGAAAACATAGATGTTTTCCATCACATGGACAGAGAAGATGCCTGGTGCTTGGAGAAAGAGCACATTCATTCAAAATTTAAGAGAACAGAAGACATACAGAGGCAGCAAGGGGTGGAGGGGAAGTGAATAGTTGAGTAGTGACTTGACTAGTCGCTTACATCCCTGGTAAGAGGATGGGAACGAGTGACAGAGGTAGGATCACTTGAGGATTCCCTGTTCTGTTCATTCCCTAAGGGGGGCACCTAGCAGTGGCCATTGGTCTGACCCAATATGGTTGCTATGATGTCATGAAAAAGGAGTCTCTTAGCTTCAAAGTTTCCAAAGAACTGCTCCAAGAGACCTGATCCATGAGTTTTTTTCACCATGTACCCTTACTTGAATTTTATGGGGCTTTGGGCATACATAAGGCACCACATCACAATTACCAGATAGCAAGAAAAGTGAAAATAGAAGAGGAATTAAGCAGGGGAGGGGGAAGACTGCTAGACTAGGCTAATGACACTTAGCAAGTACTTTCCGACTGCCGCATAGCTACATTTCAGTATATAGCTCCCTTCTTCCCCCCATCAAAACCAGTCAGACTTCTGAAAGCTCACCCATTGTTAGATTCAAAGCAATTCATCATGCAGAGCCTGACCTTTCAGCATATAATTAAAAATTCAGTGATGCAGACCTCAAGGATAAATGCAATAATAAATATAATTTATTTCCTTAATATACCAGTGAATTCTTTATAATGTTGAGATAAACAAAGCACGTCCCATTCCTAAAATGATGATCCTAACTAGGGGAGGCAATAAATTCCACTAGTTGCCAAGAAGCTAATATTTTGCCTTATTGCAATCTTACAAAAGATTTGGTGCGGGTTTGAAAACATTAGTCTTTGTGAAAGGATATTTCCACCATTCATTTCTGTGCCTCAAATCAAGAGTGAATGTGCATTTGCCATATGACTACATGGCAGAAAAAATATAAATGTTAGTAACCGAGGCGATGCTTTGGAACTCTTTATTCATTTATTGCTAATAAAACCTGCTCTTCAATAGATTGGTAGGATAACAGTTAACGTTTGTCGTTAACATAGCATTTCATGTTTTCAAAGCATAACACATTAAGCTCCAGTACATCTACATGAGACATGGAAATATTATCTGTTTATACATGGGGAAACTGAGGCACAGGGCGATTCACTCTGTCAAGATCAGAGTAAACAAGTAGTTGAATCAGGATTAGAACTCAGAAGTTTCTGGGAACCAGGTCTGTGCTCATTCCATTAATCCGGGGAAAGGAGGAGGGAGAAGAAAGCAAGATACCTCTCATGGGCCAAGCCACTGGAACTAACCAGCCAATAGGAACTGACTCCAGCCAATCTCTCAGCTCCTACTGGCCAGAAACAACCAGCCAATAGGAGCTGAGAGACTGGCCTGGGGAACAGGGTCAGTGCCAGCCTCTTCCCCCTCCTGGAGCTGAGAGCCATGTGGAAATAGCAGCCTGCAGTTTAAAGTGATCAGGGGCTGCAGCAGGCAGGGAGCCCAGCATGCCTGGCAGGTGCTGCAGAACTACTCGCCAGGAGTCACTTAGGAAAGCATCTCCCAGCCAGAGGCTGCCTCTGGCACCCCTGCCCCCCTCTTGCACCCCTCCCTCAGGCCAGAATCCTCTCCTGCACCTACACTCCCTCCCAGACTCTTCACCCCATTCCCTTGCCCCAGGTCACCACCCAAACCTTCTGCAGTCTGCATCTTTTCCCCTTCTCCCAGGTCACAATTCCCTCCCAGACTTTGCACCCCCTCCTAGAGCCCCTCTCTCAGGCCAGAATCCTCTCCTGCATCCATGGTCCCTCCCTGACCCTATACCCCAATCCCCTGACCCAGGTTACAACCCTCTCCTTGACTCAAACTCCCTCTCAGACCTCACACCATCTCCTGCACCCCAGTCCCTTACCCCATGCGCACTTCTGCACCCAACCACCATCCCTAGACCCTGCACCCCCCTCCACAGAAAAGTGTGGCCCTCAACCACTTTCCAAAATCTTGGAGTGGTCCTCTACCAAAAATTATAGCCCACCCCTGCAATAATCCATGCAGCCTTTGGGACACAACAAGCTAATCCAGCCACAGATGACTATGCATAAATAAACCAAAGGTAAAAGCTATCAGGCCACCTCACACAATGATAGAACAGTGCTGGATCACCCGGTAGTGGTGCGTTTGCACAGCATCAGCCCACTGGCACTTGGTCTAAGAGTACTATGGTAAGGCAACTCATCCAGGAACAAGATTCTCCTGGAATTTTGAGTCTTGGCGGCATATAACTCACTGGGGCACTGGCTGGACATATAAATAATAAATGGGTTTATGAATTGTGCATCTTTTTATAATGAACTAATGCAACTTGTCCTTCAGTGCTAACATTCTGGGTAAGTTGTGGCATCTTGTTAGGATTTACTGGCTAGATAAATAGTCAGCTCTTCCACCCTCTGATGACTCAGTCCCGAAAAGAATTCATCACTGTTTCTGTAATAAATTTCACTTGGTTTCTCCCCTATGGAATATGTAAAGAAAAAAATTAAACCCTCTTTACAGGGTTTCAGAGAATCTCTTTGGGCACTTTGGTATCCAATACCCATTAATTTAATGGGGGAGGAGGAGAGAATGAACATCTACATTCGTTAGAGAAGCTTTGGAAACCTAAATTTATATCTGAATTTGGTCCACATAGATCAGTCCTGGGTCTCTCTCAACAGGGAAAATCAAGCTGAAACGAGTGTGGTCTTGTCAATCCAGCACTACAGTAAGAAGAGAGCAAATCTGTTTCCACACATCTCATGAGCCCAAGCTGACAACTCCCATTGCTCCACCAAACCCCAGCACAGATGACATTAACATTAAAAACCAATTTGAAAGCTGGCCAAACTGTTATTAGACACCTTGATACAATTACTGATGCCTCCATAAAGTACTGCCTGTCTACTATGCAAATTTTAAGAGTGAACTGTTCTTCTAAGGATATTACACCCACTACTCCTTCAGATTAGAGTTAATAATTTGCCATCAGGTGTCAAATTATCATTTAAAAGTACGCCATTTCAGCCTACTCCTAGTTTCTAGTTTACTTCAATTTATGAGCACAAATGCACCATTTGTTTCAGATGTGTAAGCCGTATCCTATACAACACTATTCTCTACTGCGAGAACTATATTCATTTTATACTAACAGTTCTGAGTTGTTTTTCTCCTCTGGCCTTTTAATACTCAGTCTTCTGCTATTCAGGAAGCAGCATAATGCCTGTTATCTTTCATAACTAGATACCAGGGCTCAGATACAGCTTAGTTCATAAAAGCAATGACTGTCAACCTGTACCTTCATGTAGTTTTTGCTCACATTACAAAATTCACTACATAACTTGACTAGTAGCCATGGTTCAGCAGAAACTAGGAACTAGAGAAATAGGACAGATAATTAGAGCCCTGATTCAGCAAAGCACTGAAGCACATGCTTGATATTAAGCATGTGATTAATCTCACTATTAAATTAAGAATATGCTTAACTCATTTCTAAATTAGAACTGGGGGGAGAGGGGGGATTTCGCAAGTACCTATGTTATGTGATCCAAAGTTCCATTGTCAAAAATAATGCAGGTATTTAGGACCCTAAGAACATGTTTACACAAGGATACTCAGAAAAGTTAATCCAAATCAACTAAACGTACACATTTAAAGTGAATTAGTTAAACTGCATGTATTCTCTTTTAAGTGAGGTTAAAAAAATAAAGGCTGCTTTAATTCTAACTCAAAGAATCCACACAAGGATTTCATTCTGTTTATCCAATCCACTTTAAAGTCACACCATTGGTGAATTCAGATTAACTTTTCTAAATTCCATGTGTAGACAAGCTCTAAATCTCATTTTTGAAAATTTTACTGCAGATCTGGATTCAGATTCATTGGAAAAACAAAATTTATACAGAACACATCTATCTGACTTTACTATTGTCATGTAACTCCCTGCAGCAATAGGAAAAGTCAATATATTCTTAATCACAAATAAAATTCAATCATTTGTCTTCAAAATGCATATTGTTTTCACTTAAAGTAACAGCATGCAATTTCACTCAAGTACCTGCAAGATGAAGATACTTTCTTCATATTCAACTCATTCTCTTTGAATGACAAAAGAGAAAATTCTCAGAAGAATGCATAATGCAGTAAACTATCAATCTATAGATGGAGAGAGCAGTGCTTAGCAGCTACTCCCTTATAAAACATTTTTTTCCCAACAAAATCTAAAAGATGAATGGTGTCACTTCTGAAAAAATAGAAGGAGGCATAGGAATGCAGAAGTAGCAACACTCTTCCAGAAGTACAATGCAGTGCCAGGAATTGATCCTGCACCAATTGGCACATTTCCCACTGACTTCGATGAGAAGAGAGATGGAGTACCTATGTAGTGTGGAAAGTAGGTACAGCTGGGGGGCCATGGCACTGATATGGAATTCAGAAGTTTTGGGATCTATCTTTGAGTTGACATTGATCCCTTGTAAGCATAGGCAAGTTACTTCACCTCTGCCTGCTGCTCTGAAACACTTTGGCTACATCTACACTGCCCTCTCTTGCGAAAAAGAAATATGCAAATGAGACAAAGCATGGAATATCGCTGCACCTCATTTGCATAATTAATGAGGCTCTGCTTTCAGGAAAAACAGCTCTTGCGTAAGAGGGGGGTTTTGTGCAAAAACGGGGCCTTATTAATTATTCAAATGAGGCACGGCGATATTCCACGCTTCGCCTCATTTTCATATTCTTTTGCACAAAAGAGGGCAGTGTAGACATAGCCTTTGCTTTTGTTTGGTTGGTTGGTTTTGTTTTTTCTGATTAAAGTGTTAGCTCCGATGTGTGAGTGTACAGTGGTTAGCATAATGGCACTTTGAACTCAGTTGGGACCTGAACTTTGTAGACTTATTTTTATATAGTCATCTCTTGCAGGACTGTTTCACCTTGTCTCTCTAGCCAATGATACTGAGCCAACACTATTACCCGGCAGCAGCTGCCTCTCAGAAATCAAATCCCACATGGAACCTGACCACTGTCACATTCCATAACAGTCAGTAATTTCTACTGCAGAGGCTCAGAAGATACACAAAAGCAGAACTACAACTCTCAAGGGAAGCTGGTAAATAAAATACTCTACATTTTCTAAAACTGGATTAGATGTCAAAGGGTTGTGGCCTGGGGATTCCACCCTCCCTCCACCTGGAAGGCTGCTTTTCTAGCTGACATATGATGAAAGCACTAATGAGGCTTACTGTCTCTGAACACACAGAACAAGGCTTGTGCCATTTATGAACCTCTGATGGTGCCTCTTGGTTCAGGACAAGTCTCAGGTCCAGTTCAATAAAAGGAAGCTCTGCTTGAAGGGAACTACAGATTCCTAGAATCATAGAAGAGACCTCAAAGTCCAACCTCCTGTTCAACCCCTACTAAATCAACCGCATCAGGGCTTTACTAACATGGGTCTTAAAAACCTCTAAGGAGGAAGACTCCACCCCTGGTTAACTCATCCCAGTGCATCACCACCCTCCTAATGAAATAATTTTTCCTAATATCCAACCTAAATGATTGCTCCTGGTTCTGTCATCTGTCACCACTGATTCTAGCCTCTCTTCATCCTCTTTAGAACTACCCTTCAGGTAGTTAAAATCTGCTACCAAATCTCCCCTCACACTTCTCTTCTGCAATTCAAATAAGCCCAGTTCCCTTGGATTCTCCTCATAAGTCACCGCTCCCTAGTCTTTTTTGTTGCCCTCCACTGGACACACTCCAATTTGTCCACATCTTTTCTGTAGCATGAGGCCCAAAACTGGACACAATACTGCAAACATGGCCTCACCAGTGCAGAATACAAGAGAACAATCACTTCCCTCAAACTGCTGGCAATGCTCCTACAAATGCAGCCCAATATGCCATTAGCCTTCTTGGCATCAAGGACACACTATTGAATCATATCCAGCTTCTCGTCCATTGTAATCCCCAGGTCCTTTTCTGCAGAACTGCTGTTTAGCCAGTCGGCCCCCAGCCTGTAACAGTGCTTGGAATTCTTCCGTTGAACTTAATCAGATTTCCTTTAGTCCAATCTTTCTAGGTCACTCCAGACCCTACCCCTACCTTCCACTTTATCTACCTGTACTCCCAGCTCAGTGTCATCTGTGAAATGACTGAACGTGTAATCCATCCCATAACCCAGGTCAATAATGAAGAGGTTAAACAAAAGCAGCCCCAGAGCTCATCCCTGAGGCACTCCACTTGATACTAGCTGCCAACTAGATATCGAACCATTGATCGCTACCCATTGTGCTCAACAATCTAGTCCGCTTCCTATCCAATTCAAAGTCCATTCATCTAATGCATACTTTAAATAGCTGGCAAGAATACCGAGAGACCGTACCTAAAGTTTAGCTCAAGTCAAGGTACATTACGTCCACTGCTCTCCCCATATCCACACAGCCAGTTACCTCATCATAGAAGGCAATTAGGTTCATCAGGCATGACTTGCCCTTGGTGAATCCACACTGTTTCTGACCACCTTCCTTTCCTCCAAGTGGTTCAAAATGGATTCCTTGACAACCTGCTCTATGATTTTTCCAGGGACTGAGGTGAGGCTGACTGGTCTGACTCTCCTTCTTCCCTTTTTAAAAGATGGGTACTACGTTTGCTTTTTTCCAAGTGTCTGGGACCTCCCTGGATTGTCACGAGTTTTCAAAGATAATAGCCACTGACTTCTCAATCACATCAATCAATTCTCTCAGCACTCACCCATGCATAAGATCCAGCTTTCCTGAATAGTCCTTGACCTGTTCTTTCTGACCTGTGCTACCTAGTACAGCAGTCTGGGTGCTCACTTTGTCAGAGGCTATGTCTAGAATACAAAGAAAAGTCAGAAAAAGATACAAAAATTGCAAACCGCAATTTCTGTATCTTTTTCCAAAATTTGGCACATCTACATGGTGCCAAATTTTGGGAAAACCTGCTCTTTCGAGCCATCCCTTCTTCCTCGTTCAATAAGGTTTACAAGGATGGCGAAAGAACACGTCCACTTTTCCGACTTTTTTTTTTTTTTTTTTTTAAAGCAAATGTGTTCCTTGGATGCGGCATTGCTTTTCTGGGATACTTCTGGTATCCTGAGGCATAGCCTGAGGCAAAGACTGAGGCAAAAAAAGCATTGAGTACTTCAGCTTTTCCTGCATTATCTGTCACTAGGCTACCTCTCCCAGTAAGGCACCCACACTTTTCCTGACCTTCTTGTTGCTAACATACCTGTAGAAATCCACCTGTAACCCGTCACATCCCTTGCTAGCTGCAACTCCAATTGCACTTTCTAGCCTTCCTGATTATACTTCCTTTTTTTGGTTAAGCTCAGAAGCTGGTCGCACTTCTTTCTACGTGATAGGATGGCATGTTCCTGAGCCCACAATAAGGCTCTCCTGGACTCCTTTGCTCCTCATATTAGCCTCCCTGGCAATCCTGCCCAGGAGTTCCCTGAGGGAGTCACTCAGGAAGATAAACTGGCATTGCAAAGTGTCCACAACTCAAGGGCAAACTGCCGGAACATAAGACCTGGGTCGAGGATCATGTAAACAGAATAAGGAATCCTGAATTCAAATCTATTCTTACAACATATACTACATCTACAGTAATATAAACATACAATCTCATACATACACATGTACACACCCAGAAAGGAAGAAAAAGACACACAAATGTTATTCAAATGAGTTGTTTGTGAAAATTAAAAGTTCCGTGCCAATTGCAGTCTTTACAGACATTGTCCTCAACTCACCCAGGTGCAGTATTTTCTACACTTTACTTCAAGGGAGTATGCAAATGTAACTGAGAGCAGAAACTGGCTCACTTTATCAAACCAGCTCCCCAAAAGGGGTCTTTTTTATCCCAACTTCGTATTATCAAACAAACTAAGCAAACCTACCTGGAGCTCTGTGAAGTGCTTTGCTCAGATCATTTAGCTAGTGACACAAACACAGCCCAATTTTGTATGTAAAGGAAACCTGAAACTTACCTGTATGTTACCAAAGTCCACATTCTCATAATGGAAATGTGCACACTCTGCCATCTTCGGGAAGTGGCCCTTGGTAAAGGATAACCTGAAGCACATTAAGAGCACGCTATTAGATGCACATCACAAACAATGGTCGGAACTGTGTCATGATGAAATGCAGCTAGGCCATCTAAATTTAAGTGCTTGACCAAGACAATCCATCTTCCTGAAGCTAAAGGAACATCCAGTGCTGTTTACTGTGATGCGCTGAAGCAGTGAGGTGAGGGATTTGGTGAGGGAGGTAAACTAAACTGCAAAGTGACATTTATCATTGTTGCTGTAGTAGGGAAACACAAGCACTCCATCACTACCAAGGCCAGTATCATAGGGAAGGATGCAGGCACAAGCTGTTCCACCTGTACTTGCACTGGGGAAATTAATCTGTAAACAGCCTGACACAAGAGACATATCAAAGTCAAACTTTACCTGTGAAAGGCATCACAGCCCATCAGTCCAGGGTTGATGGATCTGAGGGTGCAGAACAAATGCTATTTATCCTTTTGCTTTTAAAAATTCAGAGGTGAGGCATAAACATCTCCAAGCATCCCCAACTACAGCAATGGCTGACAGGGAGATACTCTGATTCTGCAACAGTATATTCCTTCCGCTGAAGCTGCTGCAGACTCCTATAGATACTTCTGGTTGTGAGCCAATGAGATTGTCATTATCTGGCTCACTCTTCCCACGGGAATAGAAGTGGGAAGTGAGATACAGCATCTAACTCCTCGACAATGGAACAAAGAGCCATTTTCCCTAACAGCCTCTGAGCATGATCACTCTGAATGTGCAGACAAATGCTGGCGGCTCTGAACCTTCCACACCAGCATTTAAGGAAGGACGGGCCAACTCATTTTTGCCTAATTTGGACCCCGCTCACAGCTCATTGGCTTGAATTCTGCTGAGGGAGCGCAAATGAGCATAAAAAGGGAACAGAACAAGGGCACAGACAAAAAACAGTCCAAAGGGAAAAGCAGCATAAAAACAGCAGTGGGCAGGTACAGTGGAAAAAAGAAACAGAACAATGAAACAGAGACATTTAAAAAAAAAAGAAAAACAGGTCATCTACTTTTCCCAATTTAGCTTTCGCTCTGTGTCAGGAGCACAGGGGAAGTGTTACACTTACACCTTTCACAGACTTCCTTTTAGGTTTGTGTGTTTGTTTTTTAATAAATCATCTGGGGGGAGGGAGAACCTCACAGTTTACAGCAAGAGTGAGATTCAAAATTCAGACTAATTTTGCAACCCTTCCACCTAACAGCAAGTGTGTAAGCTTCAAAAAGCCTCCACCTCTATAAGCTTCATCTGCCCCCAGTTTTAGAGCATGTCGACCGGCAGGTTTTTTTTTTCCCCACAGACAGCAGTCCATGCCGCTCTGATAAAGAGACTACCAGAAATCTGTTAATGCCGGGTTGGCCAACCCGAGCAGCTCTCAAGCCACAGGCGGCTCTTTGCTTAAGAAATGCAGCTCTTTCTAGTTCTGAGCCGCGTGCCCACACTGCTCATGGCTGGCCGCTCTGTGCATGCGCCCCACGTCCTGGAGGGAGAAGCGCGTGGCAGTGGCGACTCAGGGACCCAGGCATTGGGTTAAAGCAGGGGAGAGGCTGGAGTCTGAGGGAAGAAAGGAGGATTGGGTTAGAGCAGAAGGAGCCTGGGGGGCCTGGCTCTGGGGGAGAGGGAGGGCATTGAGTTAGAGCAGGGGGGCTGGAGGTGCCTGGCTTTGGGGGAGAGGAGGAGGACTGGGTTATAGAGGGGGGCTGAGGGTGCCTGGCTCTGGGGGAGGGGTGGGGCATTGGGTTAGAGCAGTGGGGGAGGGAGGAGGAAGAGACTGAAGCACTTTAAACTCAAAGTCTTCATGGATGCAGAATAAGGCAGCCAACACAGAGGCTATACAGGCAGTCCCCGGGTTACATGGATCCGACTTACATCGGATCCCTACTTACAAACGGGGTGAGGCAACCCCACACTAGCTGCTTCCCCCCAGCAGACCAGGGAGACGCGAAGCTAGCACCCCCCCCGCCAGCAGAACAGGGAGATGCGGAGCGGCTTTTCTCAGCAGACACCTCAGCTTGAGAATAAAGGACTGAGGGAAGTGAGGTGTGGGAGAATAAAACTGAGCTCTGGAGAAATGTTTGGCTAGAGTTTCCCCTACAATATGTACCAGTTCCGACTTACATACAAATTCAACTTAAGAACAAACCTACAGTCCCTATCTTGTACGTAACCCGGGGACTGCCTGTATTTAAATTCCAGGGCAAAAAAAGAATCGGCATGTACCTGGTTTACACTGTGTTTCCTTAAAGAATATTCAACGGCTATTGTTTTCCAGGCTGAAGCAATTATTCTGAGATATGAGTCTCTCCCTTATTGTTTTTGAACCTCTCATATTTGTAGTCTGGGACAGACCTGAATTTTCAGAACTATAAAAAAGCCATAATCTTCATAAGTTTAAAACAAACAAAAAAAATGAGGAAACCATACCAGAGATCATCAAGCTGAAGTGAAACAGGCACTTCAAATTGTGCTAATTTACTTCTCAGTTCAGTTTAATTTTAAAATCTCACAGGACATAATAGGGCAGTAGTGTTAAATTTAAAATACATGGTGGGGATGCTTTTTTTTAGTGTGAGAATATGACTGTACTTTTAAAGGTTTTTTTTTAAATTTGATGTTTGTTTCTTGTCAAGTTCTCTGAAGATCTATGGAGTGGCGGTGAATTTTTTAAGTGACTAGAGACTTTTTTTATTGATTTTTGTCCAAAATGTCCTGTAATGTTATTTTTATCACTACATTTTGTGTACTGTATCTATCTATAGTTATCTAAAAATAAATACTTAATACATGGCTCTTCGTACTCTATTCACAGCTATTTTGGCTCTTCATTTCTAACTGGTTGGCCACCCCTGCTTTAGTGCTTACAGCCTGGCTTCTGGAAGCATTAAGGCTCTAGTGCAGCATGACAGTCTTGAGCACAGCTAGGATCTCAGAAACTAGGACTGGGAGCACAGAGGACAGAAAAGCTACAGAATTAACTCACAAACAAAATAAGGTCAATGCTCTTACTTTTTAACATTCTTCACTTTCATGCTCGCTGTGCTGCCGCACGTCCGAAGTGGCAGCTCCCCTGGAATTTCAGGAATATCGGCACCTCTCGCCTACAAGAGGAAAAAAAGGGAATGTTAGATTTGATTGGACACTTCCTGCCAGATAAATATTTGCATTGTCTGTGCAATTCTCACACATGTATGCAAGTTGTACGATAGCACCAAAACACTGAATCCAAGGACTGTGATCTAAAATATGGTTAGTTGCTTACAAACAACAGAACCCTGCTAATTCATACTTATCACTGGGAAAGTCAATGCACTATTGACTCAAAAAGTAAGAGACTACCAGCCTAACTTTATGCTTCCAAGACCACATTAAGGGTCTTAATTAAGCCTCTTAATTGTCAACACTGATGTCAGTGTGCACCCAAAGGACTCCCAATGAAGGTAATGGAAGTTGCTGGGTGACCAGTATACTGCTGAAAATCAGATTAGTTATTTACGTGACTAAATATGGAAGATTTTTTAAAAATATTTGAAAAATCTGGGTCTAAGCAAACAAACACAACAACAAAAATAACATAAATCAATAACAAAAGACACAATCAAGAGGCATCACAAAATTTGTACCTATTATTTTGTGTGTGGCAGAAGCTTTTAATTCATGTTGTGGCTTAACATTTGTAGCTATTCTATCCATGCCCATTCCAGACACTTTTAATTTTCCTACTCTGTCATCTAATGAACTTTCATTCCTGAAAAGAGTGAAATGAATAGGTCATGTTTTGCTCCATTCGGGTGGATAAACGTGATTTGTATCTGTGCCATTCACGTCTCATATTAGCATCCTTCAAAACATTTAAATATTTAAGATGCAAGTTATCTTGGAAGTTCTCTACATATTACACATCTTACACCGGAATAATCAAGAGCTTCCTTGGTATATACAGTAAACTTCCGATAATCCGGCACCTTTAGGACCCAGGGGGTGCCGGACTATCAGATATGCCGGACTATCAGAAGGGGGGGCTATGAGGGGTCTGGAGTGGGGTGGGAGGGGATGCCACCCCAGACCCCTCATAGCCCCTCCTTACGATAGTCCGGCTCTGCCCCAGGCATCCCTGATTCAGCCGCTGCTGGCCAGTTTCAGCAGCAGCTGAATCGGGGATACCTGCAATAGAGCAGCTGGGGTGCTGCCGGGTTGGTCCCGCAGCGGCAAGGGGCGGCGCTACGGCACCAACCCAGCAGCACTCCAGCTACTCTTGGGGGTGCCTGGGACAGAGCAGCTGGGTACTGCCCGGTTGGTCCCGTAACGCTGCCCCTAGGGGCTGCGGGACCAACCCGGCAGCACCCCAGCTGCTCTTGAGGACGCCTGGGGCAAAGGAGTTGGACTGCTGCCAGGTTGGTCCCGCAGCGCCAAAGGACGGTGCTGCGGGACCAACCCGGCAGGACCCCAGCTGCTCTGCCCCGGGGTCCCCGATTCAGCAGCTGCTGAAACAGATCAGCGGCTGATTCCAGGAAGCCCGGGGCAGAGCTGCTCTGCCTGGGGCTTTCTGAAATCAGCTGCTGATCTGTTTCAGCAGCGGCTGATTTGGGGACCCCTGGGGCAGAGCAGCTGGGGTGCTGCCGGGTTGGTCCCACAGCGCCGAGGGGCGGCGCTACGGGACCAACCCCGCAGCACCCCAGCTGCTCTGCCCCAGGCGTCCGGATTCAGCCTGCTGGTGAAACTGAAGCTGCTGGTCAGTTTCAGCAGCGGCTGAATCCCGACGCCTGGGGCAAAGCAGCTGGGGTGCTGCCGGGTTGGTCCCGTAACGCCCCCCTTCGGCGCTGCGGGACCAACCCGGCAGCACCCCAGCTGCTCTGCCCCAGGGGTCCCCAAGTCAGCCGCTGCTGAAACAGATCAGCGGCTCATTCCAGGAAACCCCGGGCAGAGCAGCTCTTTGGCGCTGCGGGACCAACCCGGCAGCACTCCAGCTGCTCTGCCCCAGGCGTCCCCAAGAGCAGCTGGGGTGCTGCCGGGTTGGTCCCGCAGCCCCGAGGGGCAGCGCTACGAGACCAACCCGGCAGCACCCCAGCTGCTCTGCTCCCGGCTTCCCTGATTCAGCTGCTTGTCAGTTTCAGCAGCAGCTGAATGGGGGAAGCCTCTCTCAAATATATAGCAGAAGATGAGAGGTGCGATGGTACACAGTTTAGGGCACCAGCTAGGACTTGAGAACCTTGGGCTCAATTTCCTGTTCTGCCAAAGACTTCCTATGTGACCTTGAACAAGTCACTTAGCTTCTCTATGCCTCATCGATACAAAGGGGATAATGCCCTACTTCAGAGGTGTTGTTTAGAAAACGCGTTTTGTGAGGAACTACAATACTACAGTGATGAGGGTTATATTAGGGATGTAAAAGCTTAACTGGGTACCTGTCTTAGGCTTACCAGAATGCTCATTGCGTAACAGTTAACCGGACCTTGCCCAAACCCCAGTGGAAGGACAGCTGCACCAGCCCAGAGCAGCCCCTGCTGCATCAGACTGGTTAGCTGGACCCTGGCTATGTTGCGGCAGCAGGCAGGGCCACATCTGCATTGGACAGATGGTGCCCAGCCATGCAGCTGGCAGGCATGACTCTAGCCTCGCCGGACTAGCTGGTCCCTGACTGCACAGTCGCATCCAGCCTGCAGACGGGACCCTGGCCACGTGGTGGGCAGGCAGGTCCCAGCCACGTGGAAGGCAGATGGGACCCTGGCCCTGGTCATTCCAGAGGAGCTCCAGCCATATTCCCCATCAGCAATGGCCAGGCTGACCTGGAGCAACCCCTGGCATGCGTGGCAGGCAGAATCCCTGCCCTACAGCCCCAGCAGGATCCCAGCACCAGCTGCCCTGTGCAGGTCCACAAACGGTTAACAAGTTAAACAATTATAGTTACATCATTTAACTGTTTTGACTGATATTTACATCCCTAGTCTACATATGTTCAAGCCGATAGGAGTGTTTCAATTTACTTGCATGGGCTTTAAGTTGGGCCCATAATGGAGGGGAGAACAGGGGACACGAGGGAACAAATTATGTCCAAGCCAGCTGAGAGTCCAAGGAGGATCAGGACAAAGCAATGACCCTTGGTCTTGGCTGAGCAGCTCATTAGTGATCATGGCAAGAGCAGTGTAGTGAGCACAGTGCAGAATATAGAGGTCACATACGGTAGCACCTGCTTCACATATAGAACGATAAAATGTGAGTAGTGTACAAAACAACAGCTGGCAGAGAGATGGAATGCGGGTGCCTCAGTTTACCTTCTCTCAGAAGACAAGACACGAGCATAACCCATTCACCAATGTTGGGCGTGGATGGACCAGTGCTCTACTCCGGAATGCCAGTCATATGTTCCTAAGCAGGTCTGCAGAGAGATCTCTGACCAGAGATAAACAGCTGCCAGAAGTCATTAGGTTTACTAGAGAATAAGAGTGTGTCTAGACTACTGAGTTTTGTCGACAAAAGTGGACTTTTGTCGACAAAACTATACCAGCATCTACACTACCACTGAGTTCTGTTGACATAACGTCGACAGAACTCAGCAGTTTTGTCGACGCTGGTAAACCTCATTTTACGAGGCATAACACCTTCTCTCGACAGAGTTCTGTCGACAGAAGGTGTTATTGCCTGTAGGGTTGCGTCTAGACTACAGGGTTCTGTCGACAGAAGGTGTTATTGCCTGTAGGGTTGCGTCTAGACTACAGGGTTCTGTCGACAAAGCAGCTTGCTTTGTCGACAGAACTCAATGTGTCTGGACGCTCTTTGTCAACAGAAGTTTTGTCGACAGATACTGTCAACAAAACTTCTGTCGACAAAACCCGGTAGTCTAGACGTACCCTACGTGTACACTGTGATTTAAGAACATGGAAGAAGACGTGCTCTTTGACCCAAAGAGACCATTAGAATTCAAGCACATTATACCACCTACAAACTCCCAATGGCCCTACAGGCATTTCAAAGGCACTCACCACAGAGCCAGACGCCAAGACAAATCAATTTCAGAGTAATTATAGTATTGCCATTATAGAGCAGGTTAGTGGCGCCCCCTCACCCAGTACACTTCAGACAAAAGAGGGCAACTTCCATAAAACACCTTCGCCAATTGTGCAGTACCATAAATAGGATGTGGGAGAGGGAACGCTTCCTGCCCCCTTCAAGCAAGCAATCATCTCGGACTGGAGGGGGAGGGGAATCTGATTGCCAACCTCTTCTCTGCAAACAGCTGAAAAATGATTATTCAGAAGAGGGTTATGCAAAAAGGACGTTAAGCAACAAGGTGAAATCCCTGAGGACTTACGTGGGACTTAAGGAATGTACACCTTCTCTGCACAGAGCCCATTAAGCACTGCTCTGGAAAGAGAAGGGTTATTGCAATGAAAAATGGTGCCTCCTCCACCTTTGGGCTACTACTGATTTAAACAGCAACTAAGACATTCAGCCTTCTCATAATTGGGCTCCTGATAACTTAAGCCAGTGTTTTCCAATTTTATTTGGCCACAGAACCCTTTTAAACTCAAAAGAATTTTGCGGAACTCCTAATAACTTCTTATATATGGAGCTGAAAAAGTAGACCACAAATAAGGAAGGATAATAATAAACAAATGCTAAACAAGGTCATGAGTTTAAGATCATTTAGTTTAATTGCACATATTTAAAAACAAAAATCACATTTAATGTGTATAAACCGTTAACGGTGGTATTTAACAGGCGATCGCACCATTGACTGACTGCGCGTAGCCCTGAGTAGTGACATCGCCGTCCCCACTCTCTGGCTAAACTGGCATTACACAAATGAAAATTGTTTTAGGTTAAATTGATAAATGCTTAAATATTAATTATTATTATTTTTTAAAATCATAAAATGTTATTGTAATGGAATTTTCTCGTGGAACCCTTATTTTCACTTTGCAGAACCCCGGGGTTCTGCAAAACACTATTTGGGAACCGCTGGCTTAAGCCATACTTTAGCCTCATTGTCTCTCCAAGAGTCTACGTTGAAAACATCCACTACAGATTGAGGAAAAACAAGTACAATATTTAATTCCTTAAATAAAACAATCCCTGACCTATCTTAATTTATAGACAATTAAATTTGGTCGATAGCATTAATAAAACACTTGAGGGTCTCTTTGGGAATTCCACTGTTAAAAAGGCAGCCAATGTTACATATGTTGTAGCTCTTCTACGCAATACAATAACTAACTAAGCAATACATGTGCCTGTCCTGTAGCGCCTGAAATATATTGCCTGTCTCAATTTCCTTTTAAAAGAAATCTTTTGGGGTAAAAAATAATTTTCCATTTCCCATTTGCAGGACAAGCTGGTCTTACGTGAAACCAGATAAGCAAAAACTGACAGGAAAAGATGGGCTCAGAGCCAAATGACAGCAGTAGATAAAGATCACACTGAGTCAGACTCAAAGCAGAGTAGCCAGGACACTTCTGAGCCAAAATCATGCTGGAAAGAAATTCATGCTTTATCCCATCAGTGCTTAGTCATGTAAATGGTGCACAATGAGATGTAATATGCTATTTTGCAACATTAAAATCAAGGGTTTGCTACAGAAAAGCAATCCCATTCCTAGCGGGCTGACTCAGAAATCTCCAATCAGGAAGCGCCAGTGGGACGGTGGTTCTCAGAGCCAGAAGTCACTACTGGAGTACTAGCCAAAAACAAAAGTTTGGTTGATAGAAGAAAAAGAGATAAATAAGAAAGAGTTACTCACCCGGTGCAGTAACATCTGTTCTTCAAGATGTGTGTCCCCATGGGTACTCCACTGAAGGTGTCGGGCTCGTCCCGGCGCCACAGCTCGTAGAGTTTTCTCTAGCAGTAGCCCCACCGAACCGCGCATGCGCAGATGGCGTCTTGCGCCATTCGCGCCCTTTTGCGGCGCGCGGTCCAGCCCACCAGTTCCTCCTAGCCAGAATCATCTGAAAAACAAAGATTGCAGTTCCGAAGCAGGGAGGAGGGCAGATCGTGGAGCACCCACGGGGACACACATCTCGAAGAACAGACGTTACTGCACCAGGTGAGTAACTCTTTCTTCTTCATCGAATAGTGTCCCCGTGGGTGATCCACTGAAGGTGAATATGAAGCAGTGGTCCGATGTCAGTGATGTGCTTCGGAATTAAGATCTTTGCACTGTGGACAGGACAGCCTGGGCCACTGCAGAACGGGTTGATAGCATGTTTGCAAGGGCGTAATGCCTAGTGAAAGTTAAGGTAGAGGACCAGGTAGACGAACGGCATATGTCTTGCAACGGTACACCCTTGAGGAAGGCTGTGGAAGTTGCCAACTCTCTAGCAGAAAGTGCCCTCGGTCTTTGAGGTAACGATTTATCACTTAAGGAGTAGCAGTGAGTGATGCAGGATACGATGAGGGTGGAAATGCGCTGTGCAGAAAGTTGCTGGCCCTTAGAACGCTTCGCTATAGATAACAGAAGACGCTGCGGTTTTCAGAAAGGGCACGTTCTTTCCAGATAAAGGCAAACGCTCTCCTGACATTCAGCATATGTAAGCGCATCTCTTCCATGGTGGAATGCAGTTTAGGATAAAAGGTAGGTAAGCTTATAAGTTCGTTTATATGGAAAGGCGAGTTAACCTTTGGCAGAAAAGCAGTGTGAACGCAAAGTTGGTGAATAACGTATACGGAGGATCAGCGGAGAGTGCCACCAGTTCACTCACGCGTCGTGCACAGGTAATGGGAAGCAGGAATGTGTGAAGAGCACATGTAGCCAGTGGTTCAAAGGGAGAACAACTCAGAGTGTCCAGGGCTAGACCTAGGTCCCATGGCTCCGGAGGAGGTTTGTGAGAGGCATACAGATTTGGAAATCTTTTGGTCAGAGAGTGAGCAAAAATTGAACAGCCATCGATGGGCAGACGAAAGACAGAAATTGCCGCCAAAAGGACCAGTCCTCCAGTCTTTAGGTATAGAATATACGCCAGTATTTGCTGGACGGTTATAGATAGAGGATCAACATCTCTTGCCTCACACCACGACTGAAATCGACGCCATCCGTGAAGGTAGGTCTTTTGAGTGGCCTGGCATCTACTATGTATAAGGATATCACTCACTGCGTGAGAACAAGTCATTTCTGGGCCTTGGAGCCAACTAGGAGCCATGTGGTAAGGTGTAGGTGGACGATGTGAAGATGAGGGACCGACCCATGTCGCTGCGACAGTAAGCTGTGTAGTTGCGAAAGTCATCGTGGTGGTGATACAGACATCTGCACTAACTGGAGCAGCCATGTATGTCGGGGCCAAAATGGTGCTACTACTATCACTGTCACCCCATCCACAGCTATTTTCTCCAGTACTCATGGAATGAGTGGGATGGGGGGAAAGGCTTACAGTAATTGGTGCTGCCCCCAGTCAATAAGGAAGGCATCCCCCAGCAAAGTTGTGCCTAAGCCTGCTCTCGAGCAATAGCGGCTGCACTTTCTGTTGCGCCGAGTGGCGAAAAGGTCTATGGCGGGGTATCCCCAGTGATCAAAGAGGTTGCGGACTACTTCATCAAGCAATTCCCACTCATGCTGCAGGGGAAAAGTCCTGCTACGGGCATCGGCAATAGTATTGTTCTTGCCGGGAAGGTAAGCAGCAGTGAGGGTGATCCCATGCCAGATAGCCCAATTCCATAAATGGATGGACTCGGTGCAGAGGGATCGGAATCTGGGACCTCCCTGCCGATCGATGTAATAGATGGTGCAAATGTTGTCGGTGAGAATCTGTACTGTGATGCCTCGTATCATGTGCAGAAAATGTTTGCAGGCGTTGAACACCACTCGCAACTTTATAAAGTTTACGTGCAGTAGGGACTCCTGATGTGTCCGTAGTCCTTAAGCATGATAGCGTTACATATGGGCTCCCCAACTGATTAACGATGCATCTGTGGTGATCTGTGCGGCTGGTTTCGGGCCATGAAAGGGGACGCCCGATAGGATATTCCTTGGGGTGAGCCACCACAGTAACGAGTCTATCATGTGTTTGGGGACAACAACAGATGTGCATGCTCTGGGTGCCTGATGTATATATCGTGAGTACCCAATGTCGAAGGCACCTCAAGTGGAGTCTCGCATGAGGCACCACATAAGTGGTGGCCGCCATGTGTCCCAGCAGCTTCAGGCAGGTAAGTATTGGGGTTTTGGGGCGAGGAGTGAAGTGTTCACCAGATCTTGGATGGTGTGAAACCTATCCAAGTATGCTGGAAAGCATAAAAAGTATGCTGTAGTGGTTACTGAATCCAGTCTCACCCCGATGAACTCGAAAGATTGCAAAGGTGTCATGGAAGACTTTGAGAGATTGATAATGAGCCATAGGGCTACGAGTTTTGCCCTGGTTGTGTTGACCGCCAACATCATCTGCAGTAGGGGCCTTCAGCAGGCAGTCATCCAAATTGGAAAAGATGGTGATGCCAAAGGTCGGTGGCAACGACCGCTATGGTTTTGGAAAATATTCTTGGTGCTGCCGAGAGGCCAAATGGCAACGCCCTGTACCGACAGTGTTCCCTGCCCAGTATGAAACGGAAGTACCGCCTGTGGGCCGGGTGTATCGTTACATGAAAATATGCGTCCAGCAAATTGAGGGACGCGAACCAATCCCCTTTGTTTAGAGCTGGAATGATAGAGGCTAATGTAACTGTTTTGAATTTGTGCTTTTGAAGGCGGTGGTTGAGTCTGCATAGATCCAGGATAGGCCTACACCCCCTGGACTTCTTTTGAGTAAGGAAGTACCGGGAATAGAAGCCTTTTCCTCTGAATTGATCCGGTACCCTCTCCACTGCCCCGATGGTAAGCAGGTGCGAGATCTCTTGGTGCAGAAGAGGTTCGTGAGAGGGGTCCCTGAAGAGGTACACGGAAGGATGGGTGGGAGAGGGACGGGTAGAGAACGGGATGGTGAAGCCAGATATCATGATCTCTCAGACCCAACGGTCTGTGGTTACAGCGAGCCAGCGAAGGTGATACGGTCTCAGCCAGGGATGGAATAAACTGGCCGTGTTGTGCGGAGCCTCTGTAAGGGGAATAGCATGCAGTCCCTCGATCGACACGTCAAACCTGCTGCCGAGCGTGTTGTTGATTGGAGGCTTTGCTGGGCTGTTGATGGCATTTCTGTGCTAGAGAAAATTCTCCAAGCTGCGGCACCAGGACGAGCCCAACACCTTCAGTGGAGCACCCACGGGGGCACTACTCGACGAAGAATAACTCTACTGTGTACTTATTGCAATTGCATAAAGGTGTGGCTCCCAATCAAATACAATTATGTTCCAACCCAAACATGGCCACATTTTAGTTCCCATTATCAGTTTACACTTGTTTTGCTCCAAAACCTGCCATGGAAATCATCAACCTAAATTATTGTTCTCTCTCCAGATAATCCACTACAGAGGGACCGCTCACCTTTTGTACTCCTTGTCACAGTAATTTGTTTTTAAAACAGCTGAACTATTTACAGTTGAAAATTAGCTAATGACCTACTACACCTGGTACTTTTCATCCCTTATTTTTTATGCATCGATGTTCTGTGGAAACCTATTAACTACAAAATAAATCTGCTTATGCAAATTATTTACTCCAGTTCTCATGGCTAAATGTCAGTGCTGTTTCAATGTGCATTGGCCCAAAACTTGATAAACAAGGGGGGGCCTGATCCAAAGCCCAGTCTTTTGGATTCAATGAGAGGTGAAGCAAGCCTGTCTATGGCAAGAGAGTGTTTTTAACAAGAGCCAATCAGAAATTTTCCAACAAACATTTCTCCATCAGCAAATATTGATTTGTCAAAAGGAAAATTTCACAGGGAAATTTATGAGGTCAAGGACGGATTTTCTGGTCAAAAGCGGACAGAGCGATCCTGCCAGATCGGCCAATAGCCCGAGCAATTAAGACGCTCAGTTGCTATGTGGATGGCCCAGGTGCAGATCTCTGCTCTGCCTGCCTCTATCTCTCTGGCCCACTGAATATTTAATGTATTTATATACTGGAAGACTTCTCCCTAGAGCTGGGGGTAGGGGGGGAAGGGTGGGAGAGATGGCATGGAGCCCACTAACTTCTCTACAGGGCTGGCCTATGCTGCCAGACAGCGACTGCTCCCTGGGGTTAGCACGCTCGCTGGCCCCCTGTGGTCATGCATGAATATAACTGTTCTTTGTTGCACATCCCTCGTTTTCTGGTTGAGCTAACCTGTTGGGTGGAGGAAGGGATGTGTATTTTTTTAATTAAAATACAGAAATAAAATGTTCACAGGGAACAAGTCAAAGCCCATGCATTCACAATAATTAACTGGCCGATATTTTCAAACTTTGGTTGTCTTAAGTTAGGGGCCATCTTTAAGCATAGAGACGTTTGCAAAAATGCTAGATCCCTAGATCACTTAGGTCAGTGGTCCCCAACACGGTGCCCACGGACGCCATGGCGCCCGCCAGGCCATTTATGTGCACCCACGGAGCAATCTAGGCTGGCCGCACCCCCAGGCGTGCGGCAGGTGCCGGCTCCGGGTGCATGGGCGGCCCCTGCCTCGGGGTTACGGCACACGCCGGTGCCGGCCCCAGGCACCTGGAAAGCCCCCGTCTGGGGTCGCGGAACATGCCGGTGCCGGCCCCAGGCCCACCCCCAGGCGCCCGGCAGCCCCAAAACATTGGGGACCACTGACTTAGGTGCTTTGGTAAATATTACAGTCAAACCAGTTAGTCCTGTGGGGTCCCTCCCGGCACCCATAATATACACTTCCTGAGTTGTCTTGTTTGAAATTTTTGGTCTGTCTACGTGCAATCGTTATTTAGTGCAGCGGAAGTGAAATTTAAATGATACACAACCTCTCACGCATAAATAATTTAAATCCAACAAGTTCACAGAATACCAGAGCTTCTTGCGCAAAACAAACCTGACTGGGTTTATTAGAAAAAGTTCACAGAAGCACAGAAGATGAGCTGCCCACTTGAGAGAACAGTCCAATAAAAGTGTTGCAGTATTTGTAACACTTAACAGGGTGGCACAAAGGGAGAGCTCAGCATGGACAAAAGCAGATGTGCCTATACCAGGGAGAGAGAACAAATATGTTGGAAGTGCAAAGGGAGCAGAAAAAGTGGAAAGTTTGGAGCACAAAGCACTACAGGAATCCGCAGCGGCTGGATTGGTGTCTAGGGCACATTGGTTACTGCTCCCTGATTCCCTGCTCAGTCCCAGAGTGGCATAGAGCAGCCCTAGAGACAGTTTCCTCCTCCCACTCCCCAGCCTTCTGCTATGCACATAGAACCTCCAGGTGGAATTATGAGAACGGTCTTCAAAGACCATTTTAAATATTACCTTTGAATGACCAAGTAACCATGCTATCCTGATACTGGAATCTTTATCCCCACTTTCCCTTTTGCAGTATGAAATTTCAATGTTAAGTTTGAATCCTGACAACTACGCATGTGCACGTCCCACTGGGTTCCTCCCTGTGCACAGCTCACTGCAAGCCCTATGTATACAGCCCTGCAAATCCATGGATATCCACTTTATATCCATGAATATCTGCAGCTCATTTTCGGAGATATGGATGCACATGAGGACACACATTTTGTATCTAGAACCCTACAAATGTGCAGATACTCATTTTATATCCACAGATATCAATGCAGATGTTCATGTTTCATTTCTGCAGATGTGGATGGAGTCTGCCTATGTACCACTCCGCACACTGATCCTCAGCACAGGAATTAAGTTTGCCATTACAGAATGGATACTGGGTAGCTGTGTATAGGCTTCCTCCTATCCCCCACACTCAATATATCTCCAACCTGATTTGTAGGGCCCTGCAAATCCGTGGCTATCTGATTTATCTCCACAGGTATCTGCATCTGCAACCATGGATGAGGATATCCTCAGTTATTTTTGTGGATACAGAGGCAAATTTTGTGTCCACACAGGGTTCTACTGATCTGGACTCTCTCTGAGTATGTGGATTCAGTTGTTGGATTCTTTCAATACTGTACTTGACATCTTTTTTAAAAAATTGTAGCTTGTAAAAAATTTTTTTTGCTTTTTGTGGGCATTTTTGAAAGATTCCGTCCCCCTCCCACCCACCTCATATTTCCTGCAAAATATTTTCTTCAACAAATTAAGGGGAGGGGCTTTTATTTTTCATAAAAAAACACAGATGAAGATCCAAATTTTCATTTTGGTCAAAAAGCCACTTTTCATCAAAAAGAGGACTAATCAAGGAGGCCTGGCAGCATGGACCACAATGGGGTTTCTTTTTGTTCACATAGAACTCAATGGCTACACACAGCATCCTATAGATGAGGTAACAAATACAAACCAAACCTGGCTTGGTGCCAGTGCCGTACAGAGTATTTACAGTGATTGTCACTTTTCTTCAAAAAAAAAATGTGCTACAAATCTACACCAATCTAGACTAAGTACCATCAGCTTCAACCTGCTCTAACCATAGGCTAGAGATACACAGATAGTTTGCCTAAGGCGCAATGGCGTTAGGCTGATTGTTTACCTCAGATTCAAGCTTATTCCAGAGCCTTGAAATCACACAGCCTCCTTGAAAATTAGGTTCTTGTTACCCCTGCTTCTGATGGTACCAAAACCATCCTTTTAAAACCCAATATTAACCATAACAAAGTTGTTATACAGGCAGTCCCCGGGTTACGTACAAGATAGGGACTGTAGGTTTGTTCTTAAGTTGAATTTGTATGCAAGTTGGAACTGGTACATATTGTAGGGGAAACTCTAGCCAAACATTTCTCCAGAACTCAGTTTTATTCTCCCACACCTCACTTCCCTCAGTCCTTTATTCTCAAGCTGAGGTGTCTGCTGAGAAAAGCCGCTCCGAGTCTCCCTAGTCTGCTGGGGGGAAGCAGCTAGTGTGGGGTTGCCTCACCCCGTTTGTAAGTAGGGATCCGATGTAAGTCGGATCCATGTAACCCGGGGACTGCCTGTATATTTAGTAAAGGGGGGGGGGCTAACTCAAACAGAAACTCTTAGCTCAGTCCTGCAGAATATATTTTAAAGTGTAGCACCCTTGATGATAAATGAGGGCTGCAGAACTGAGTCTTTTATTTGAACTGGAAAGAGAGAGTATAAAAAACAGACAAAATTATTGCATACATTACTGACGTGTCTTATGAACAGTAACATTATTTGGTGAGAATACAAGTATTCAGAAGTTCTTTATGATCCATTCAGACTGTTTAAACAACTGAATGTAAGTACTATATGTGGCTTTATCGGCCATTTTTGCAAATGCAGTTAAATATTACAGTAGTATCAGACTGATGTTTTCAAAACTGCCTATCAGATCTGTTAGGGAAGGTTAAAATTGTCAGTGTGAAAACAAAATCTAATATGTACATCATTTCATTAACAGCTTCCAAAAGGGAAAAAAGCTAGTTTTCTAACTTGAGTCTATTTGCAAAAATGTACTGGATTTAGATGCTATTCATGTCCTGATCAGCAGAGTGCAGCAGTTACACACTGAACAATCACCTACAGATGTGCAAAGCTGTCCATCTCTTCTTGTACTTCATCTAAGAACAGAGCATAATTGAGTAATCTAGTGCACCCTTGCACAGAAAAGACTGGGGCCCCACATTGCAGTTGAGAAGAATTAAATACATTTCACATTCCAGATACAGCAAATAAAAACTGGAGGTTCTGGTAGACTCTTTAATTGCAGAAACTCATGTTATTCTGTGCAGAGAAATAGTTGTGGGAACTTAGAGCAAGAAACAAAAGCGTTCTCAAGAATGAATAAACGATTGAGAATTCTGTCAAACTGTTACCAAAAAGGAGCAACTGTACAGAAAAATCTGTTTTATTAAATCATCTCCTTGTTCCACACTCAATGAAATGTTCGATTCCCACTGCACAAAGACCTGAAAAGGTCTAGTTATGTCCTACTGGGTATCCACCAGTTTCTTGATGTTTTTAAAGCACAATAAGAAATTCTTGTTGGTTTAATTGGAGGAAGTGAGTCTTGCTGATTATGGCACAACACTAGTGGCTCTATGATTCATAGAGACGTTGGATCTATTTTCAGCTATGACACATACGTACTACATCTCCTTGAGCAAGTCACCTTTATCTCTCTCTCCCCCCCCAGACCCCTGCCTTTCCATTTCCTCCTCTGTAAAACAGGAATAATACTTGGAATCTCACAAGGATGTTGTAGTGTTGCAGCCATTAAAAAGTCTCCTGGAGTGCTTTTGAGATACCTGGATGAAAGGCCTTGGAGACGTGTAAGTATTGCTATTTATTTGTGGGCACAATGCAGAAATTCTTTTGCTCAAGAATACAGAGAGAGCAATTCAGCAACATGTGCCTCTTATAAAGCTCATAATGGATGAGAATTATATGAAAGAAAAGAGCTAGTGAGAAAAGGGGCAGTGCCTGCTGTTACTATGGTGCATCAACTCTAAACATTGTCAATACCAGCACTTAAACTGAAACAAAATACAGGACAATGTAGCACTTTAAAGACTAACAAGATGGTTTATTAGATGATGAGCTTTCGTGGGCCAGACCCACTTCCTCAGATCAAATAATGGAAGAAAATAGTCACAACCATATATACCAAAGGATACAATTTAAAAAAAATGAACACACATGAAAAGGACAAATCACATTACAGATTTGTGTGTAATTTTTCATGTGTGTTCATTTTTTTTAAATTGTATCCTTTGGTATATATGGTTGTGACTATTTTCTTCCACTATTTGATCTGAGGAAGTGGGTCTGGCCCATGAAAGCTCATCATCTAATAAACCATCTTGTTAGTCTTTAAAGTGCTACATAGTCCTGCATTTTGTTTCAGCTACACCAGACTAACACGGCTACATTTCTAGCACTTAAACTGAGATTTTTAAAATTGATGTGTTATTATTTTTGGAGTATAGACCTTTTAGCTCCATTTCTGCACATTCACCACCTCTCTGGTTGATTTTCTTCTTAGCCAATAATTATTGAATGGCATAATTTACAATGAATTATCTCTTTCAAGGACCACACAAGATGCATGTTCCTATTCCTAGCATCTCCACTTCAAAAATAGAATTTTAAATGCTGTCACGAGTAGGCAAATTTTAAGGGATGCTTCTGTCATCGGAGCAGCAGGAATATTTTAGAGGAGGAGCTGGGTCATTCATTTATCATGATTTACTGGTTTCATGTAACTCTACATGCTATGAAATATGCATCTTACACATTGTTATTCATCTCACACTCTTCAGAGGGAGTTTGCAGTAATATATATTGATGATCCAACCTGCACATGTTACTAAAAGCAAGGATCCAACCCTTTGGGCCTTAGGACAGTATGTAATACAAGTCCTGGAAATGGGGTCTGTCACACACACACAGACACATGCTGTAGCACTTCTGAACACACCTGGCAGAACCATCTGTACCAGTGGCACCCAATCTTTTTGAGCATACCTTTTCAATCTATTAAAATTGTATGGACCCCCCCCCCATAAGTGTTTGTATACACTGTACAATATACATAAATGTTTTATACACTGTACATTTATTTTAATTTCTATTTTAAACCTTCCGTGGACCCCCTACAGTACCATCACGGACCACAGTTTGGGAACCACTGATCTACATCCATGGTGTTCAACCGGTTCTGAAGCAGTAGCTACTATAGTGGCTACTGCTATAGCAAACTAGACACACTCAATGGGCCAAACAGCCACATTGTTCAAGCTAACTAGCCACACTCAACTGTCCCAATAGCCACGTGTCTAGTGGCTAACATGTTGGACAGCACAGAACTACACAGTACGTTGAAATTCATCCTCATGCAAAGGGCCAGCATGAGATATAGGCTTTGTCTACGTAAATAGCTTTTAGTGAAATGGCCCTGTTGCTAAAAATCAGGCAGTGTACCTGCTGTTTAAAACTTCCCCAGGAATGGTATTTGGTTTGTTTACTGTTTACACTCACACTTGTCTTGCCTTTTGTCCTTGTGGGGGGTTAAGCACCTGTGAATTATGAAAGCTTTGGCCCTCAATTGCTGGTGTAGACACAACTTAAGACCCAGTTAGTAGGGCTCAAAAGGTGCATAAGCTTTCTGCTGGCTTTCTGCACAGAGGTGAATTTCCTGGTACTCTGGTGTTTCATGCCAGCAAGACAGAGTGGTTTTTTTTTTTAATTAACATAACAGATGCACCAAACCAAATGAGTGGTTAGCTCCTAAGGACAACATTAGCATGATAACTACCTGAGATCCTTAAGGTTAGATCTGACACTGCTATGGAGAGGCTACAGTGAGCTTTCCTTATTACATTAACAAAGAACAGCTCCACACAAAGAGCTGCATACAGTACACTGCCCTACTTAACAGTATATTGGCTAAGGAATGTACTTTAAAGAACAAAAACCTCACATACAATATGCGTGGGAAAGGCAACCAGGGTTAAAGTTTTCTGTACAGCTTACAGAATATATCTGAGGACAAACCACAGGGAACAAAATATCCAGTGAACAGAATGCCTTGATTTCAGTTACTTACTTGATTTTAAAAGAAAATCAACGCTGTTAGAGGCACAATTTCTATAGTCTATTGATTTGCTCCTCTCCCCCCCAACTGCAGTTTAAATACCAAAGAATAAGGAAGGCTTTGGGTTGTTGTGCTGAAATACCATTTCTTTTACGTGGAAAAAGAATCAAAGCTACTAGGCTGGACTTTAATGTAAGTCCCTTATGCATATTTAGTGATGATGTAACTTACAATGTGTCTGGCATAAGGTGGTTACAAAAGGTGTATCAATAAACAAAGTGATGTGGATATGAAAAGGGGGGGACGAGGGGTAGAATATGAAAAGGCAGCAGGAGAAGCATTGTATATTGAGTTCTGTCAGATGCTTCTCACACTAGAGCAGTGGTCACCAATCAGTAGATTGGGATCTACTGGTAGATCTTGGAGCCTCTGTCAGGTGAACTTGAGCCTTTTGGCCAAAAGGCTATCAAGTGCCTGTACTTCAGCTGCCCCTCCCCCCACTGCTGCACATCTCCTGCCCTGTGTCTTGGAATTGCCTCCCCCCCCCCCCCCCCCAGTCTCCTGCTTTCTGTGCAGGGCAGGGAAGGAAGAGGAGGGTGCTGACGTCAGGGTCCTCCCTCCCACTCTGTATCCTATCTCCACAAAGCAGAGAGGGGGCACAACAGGACTTGGGAGGGAGTTTGCTGTCTGCTTTTGGGAGTGGTGCAGGGCCAGGGCAGGGCGAGCCAGCCTTACTCCGACTGCACCACCACCCATGACCCTCCTGAGGTAAGTAGTGCCCAGCTGGACCCCACATCCTGAACTCCTACCTTAGTCATGAACACCCCCCCCCCCCATTGTATCATGCAAGCAAGGTGGTAACAAACTTCAACAGGCCTTTTATTTACCAAGGGTGAAACAGAGCAGTCTCATATTTATCATCTGCAAGGGGAAAAGTGTAAAATATACGCTGCCCTTCTGCTCCAAGGCAGTGGATTAGCAGAGCAGGCTTTCTTGCTTCAGAAATCTCTGTAGCACTGATTGCAAGCAGGTAAGTCTCAAACATATGGATCCAGGCAGTAAAAGCAATTGGAGGCTCACCTGACCTTTGCAGAAAGGGTGCAAGTGGGTTCAGAGGCAGAAGATCCATGCTCATCGCCAAAAGGTTGTATCATGCAAGCAAGGTAGTAAACTCCAACAGGCCTTTTATTTATCAAAGCTGAAACCTCTTTACAAAGCTGCTGCTGCTCCCCTCTGTAGCTCTCACTCAGGCCTGGCTCATCTCCTCCCCGCTCCTTCCTGTTCTTCCAGATTCCCTCGTTCTAACAATTACAAGCAGCATCTAAAACACCACACACCCCCTCCTCCGCCTCAAACCCCTGTCCCAGCCCTGAGCACCCCTGCATCCAAACCCCATCTCAGAGCCCACACCTCGAACCCCCTCCTACACCCCAATTGCCTCCCCAAGAGCAGCTCAGAGTCCCTCTCACACTCCAGATCCCTTCATCCAGTGGTCACCAACCAGTAGATCTCTGAGCCTCTGACAGGTGATCCTGACTGGTTTGGCTGGGAAGCTATTAAGTGCTGGCACTTCAGTTGCCTCTCCATCCCCTGTCCTGCTGCTCCTGTCTTCTGCCTTGGAGCTGCCCCTTGGAAGCCTCCTGCTTACTGTCCAGGGTGTGGGAGGGAGAGGGGGGTTCTGATGTCAGGGTGTCCCTCCTCCCCCCACTTCTGTACCCCATCTCCACACAGAGAGAAGGGGATGGAGGGAGCTCAGCAATGCAAATCTCTGTCACTCCCTCACACTGTGTGTGTGTCTGTCATTCTCACAAACACACACTGTCCTTCCCTCTCATCTCCTGACCCAACATGTACATGGGGGGTTGTTACTCCTTTTACTGCTTGCAAAGTGGATTCTTTTTGGTTTTTGACTCGACTGTGCATTTCATAACTTTCATCTCTCTCTTGTGCTTAAATTTAATTCTTTGAGTACTTAAATGCTTAACCTGTCTGGAGTAATTATCCCCGTGGTTGGTTGTGCTCCTGGAGGGGGCTGGCATGTCCCTGCAGCCCTTGAGAAAGTCAGAACAGGGGGTCTCCACATACTGCTCCTGCAGCTCCCATTGATCAATAATGGAGAATCATGGCCAGTGGAGGCTGTGGGGTGGGTGTCTGTGGATGCGGGCCTGCACATGCCAGTTGCTTTTGGGAGTGGGATGGGGCCAGGGAAGCCTTGGCTCTGGCTGCTCTATCCCTGGGGCAGCTATCCAGTGGGCAGAACTTGAACGCACTACTCTGTGCTCCCCAGACAGTTGCCCTATCCCCACCGGACCGCACCTCCCTACCTTCAGACGGTCCCTTATCCTGTGTCTGGTCACTCCCTGACTGGCCTGGGGGTGGGGGAGCGTGTGAAGTCTTTGCCTCCCTCTTCCCCCCAGAGAGAATTGCCAGCTGTTCTGAACAGCTGGTGGTTCCCTCTAGGAGCCCGTGACCCTGGCAGCAGAAGGGGACTTTGTGTGCCCAATCATGGCCTGGGGGGCGGGGGAAGCATGCTTAGAATCAACCGTCAGCTGAGCAGTGGCGGTGCAGGAGACTTCACGCACTCCTCCACCCCCAAGCCGATTAAAATGGGGCGGAGGAGTGTGAGGGCATCCGTGGGCCGGATGTGGCCTGCAGAGGCTGTTTTGTCCACCCTTAGTCTAAGCCATAAGTTTCTGTAGAATCCAAGCATTCACTTAAACAAGTGACCCACATATTGCTAGCTGCCTTCCTGAAGTTTAAATGTAGCAGGAGCCAGGGGGCAGTGGGACATTTAAATTGCAGAGCTGCAGTGGGATTAGCAAACGCTCTCCTCCCCCCATCAACCGATCAAGTAGTCGACGGAAATTCCATCGACTAATCGATTAGCTGATTATCCACATTTTAACATCCTTCATTTTAATGGGTTTTCTTCAGCCCTATAAACTGCATACACAGACATCTAGAAATTCAGAACTGTAATTCCCACACTAATCATAACTTGCCTCTCCTTGCCAAATTACAGTTAATATTGAAATCATGCACACCATTTAGTAGAATATTATACACAGAGTACCATATGCATAAGCACATTTTGCATAATGCACCTTAGAACACTTCATACACAATGTGGCAGAGGATTATTGCTGCTGTGACAAACTTAACTTTGAATTACAAGAATATATTCAAAATGTCAGACATCACGCTGCAGCAACATCATTTATTTATTTGCCTCCTTAAAACTAAGCACGGAAGAGCTGCTAGGGCTGTTATGCAAACGCATGACCCAACTATCTCACATTGCAAAAGACAGCCTTTGCTGCAATGCACAGCGGCTCATGAGGCACATATCTAGAAGGACCAAAGACAGTGACTGGACTGCCTAATCCCAGCTGTGTTTATTTTGAAGGGAAAGATCAAATGACAAAAGAGAGGTGAGCAGCACATTAGCAATAGGACAGATGAGGAAAAGAAAACATTTTCTGACAAAGAAAAACATTTCTGGCAGAACTGTAACACACATTGTTACCTTTAAACTGAGGAACTGCTTCATTCACTGACTGATGCCTGCCTTCCTTTACCCCCTTTCAAAGCCTCTCACACTAACCGCCATCTCCAAGACAAATTCTTCTTAACAATGATTCCACCAGTGTCAGCAGGACAAATGTTAAGTTAACAAATTACTTGCAAGTTGAATGTAAATTCCTTGTTAATTGCTGAGCTTTGGGCTTGAAAGCAATCTGACAGCATTTGTGAGAGGGTAAAAGTCTGAGTGCATTCAGACTACATACATACAGGCTAAATAATGAAATCTTCACTATGCCAGATTCCACAACATACTAGAAAAGCAAGGAAATATTTCATGACTGGTAAGTTTTCCTCTTGGTATAAATTTGCACTGCAAGATGGGTTTGCTCTGTTTTCAGTGTATATAAAGAACAAACAACATTACTTCTCCAGCTTTGCAAATTAAAATGAAATGATTGTTATAAATTAGTGTCTACTGCCCACAATACAGTTTCCATTCTGGTATAATTGAATCCTTTTAATTGGCAAACTCTAGTGGAAGCCAATGTGCCAATTAAGTGATTGTCCCAATTATCAGAGACTCCCAGGGATGCTCCATGCTGGGAGAAAGTCATTTTTTATTTCATAGACTGTTTTAAAACTATGCACAGAGAAATAAAGCCTGTTCAAAAATGCAGAGAAGGGAAGTACATATTTTCAGACCCGTGGGACAAACGCCCCAAACCCCACAACACCACTTCATGGGGGCTAAAGCCATCAGACACCTGTCCTGCAAGAGACGCTTAGAGCCCTGCCTCCGCATGGGGCAGAAGCTCTTAGCCCCACTACCCTGTCCCAGAGCAGATGCTTCAAGCTCCCCACTGCCCCATCCCAGCGGCTGAGGTGGGGAACCTCAAGTACCTGCCGTTCAGGGAGTTCCTATACGCCTGGGGAGGGAAGGAGAGGGGACAAAGGAGGCCCTGGGAAATACTCTCTTTGACCTGCTCTACACTCGGGAGCAATGTCAAACTAAGGTACACAATTCACTTTTGTGTTTTTGAAAGTAAAATGAAAATGTCCATGCTTCATTTCAATCATTTTTCTGGGGTGGGGCTGTGGAGGAGGGGTTCAGTGTGCAGGCTATCCCACGGAAAGAGGACTTTCCCAGCTTTCCCACACTGCAGCAACTTGGGGCCAGGTGAGAAGTGCCTCTCGGTGGCCACTGCAGCTCCTGCAGGCTCAGTCTGGGGAGAGGTGCATGTCCCGCAGCTGCGACAGATCCAGGTTCATCTGCCCTCTGCACCCCCCAGCCAGAGTGAGGAATGCAGCAAACAGTGCACTTTCCTTTCATTCCCTGACAAAGGGGAACAGCCAGCAATGTTCCTGTATGAATCGGGGCAGTGGGGGAGCTTCAGCCTCCCTCCCCCCCCCCCACAAAGGAGGGAGGTGGAAGTCTCAGGGCTAGGGCAGTCTCAGACAAGAGAGGTGCCTCCAGCCAGCTCCCTCCACCTGCCTGGTGATTGTGTCTCTTTTCTGTATGGTTTTATTAAGCTCTCCCATTCCAGGCACATCCCATTTTCCTGGCACAACCAAGTCCTTACACTGCTTTAAGTCATGGTAAGAGGCAGCTGCATACCCAGTTTGGCGGTCTTAGCCTTTCCTGTTTAAAAGGAGTTCTAGAACAAACAGATGGATGAACAGACTCTCATAAATATATTCAGGTGGGACCTCCCTGGTCTGGCACCCTCAGGACATGAATGGTCCTACACCACGGAGGTCAAGGCTCCCCACCTGGCTGTGGGCTCTGCTCCCAGACGGTGCTGTGCTCACTGCTACTGGCCCTACTGCCTCCTGCCCCCCACCGCACCAGCTCCAGCCGGGGCTACACCTGCCGCACCAGCCCTGGGAAGGGGTTGCTCTAATGTCCTCCCCACCAGCAGCCTCAGCAAGGGCTGTGCTCCCCATAGTGCCAGTCCAGGCTGTGCACCCAGACACCAGACCTGCTGCTTCCAGCCCTAGCTGGGGCTGCACTCCCCATCACCAGCTTCCACCAGGGCTGTGCCCCATGCGCACTGGCCCGCTGGGGCTGTGTTCCCCACCGCCAGCCCTGCCCAGGCTGTGCTTCTGAACCTGGACAGTTGGGACTCTCTGGTCCAGCAATATCCATGGTCCTGTCAGACTACAGATGTTGCCAGACCAGAGAATCCCAGATTTTAGAGGTTCAACCTGTAGTCAGGGGCGGCCCATGAGCCTAGGCAAACTAGGCAGTTGCCTAGAGCGCTGCTGGCCCGAGTGCCCGATGATGACATCACGGCCATTAACGGCCATGCAGGCAGGGGTGCCAATCGCACCGCATGCCTGGGCGCCAGCTGCCGCAGCCGGCCTCAGGCCACTCTTGCCTGTAGTAGAGTAGTCCAGCTTTGAAATCAAAGAGCTAGACAAGTGTTTATTTTACTTTCTGGAAGAGAAGAGGGGAAAAACAACCATTGTGGTCATCTTAGTGTAAATAAGTGAGTTATGCCAAGAGAAGAATATATGCACAAATGCAAATAGCACAGTCCAACACACTAATGGGTTAGCACTGCAAACCCATTTTGACAGCACTTTCCTAGCCCTCAGTATTGCTGCTAGGGTCAAGCATTTACATACCTGAATGCATACGTTGTATAATGACAAAATCCTGCATATTTCTATGTCAGCTGTTTAACCCTGGGAAGTGGCGGGAGAAGGGAGATTACAGAAATATCAATACTCCTCCCAAAGAACAGTCATTCACTACAACCTCCATTATCTAGTGACTAAATTAAGAAACAGCAAAAACCTGTGATTTGCAACCTCTGCAGAGATTAACCAAATATAAAGCTTAATTTATTATAAAACTATGAGCTTCTTAAGCATTACACAAGGAGCCAGCTACTAAAGGAGTCAGCATATCCAATGGGCGATAGAAATGCAGTGAAAATCATAGCTGGAAGTGACTCTAAGAGGTCATTTTGTCCAGTGGTTCTCAATCAGGATACATACACCGCTGGGCATATGCAGAGGTTTTCCGGGGGTACATCCACTTACTAGATAGTAACCTAGTTTAATAACAGGCTTCATAAAATGCACTAGTGAAGTCAGTACAAACTAAAATTGTATATAGTGTCTCTATGTGCTGTGCACTGAAATTGAAGTACAAGTTGAATCTCTCATACTGTCTGGTCCAGCAACATCCATGGTGTAGGCAAGATTTCAGTCAGCCAGATGTCCATTTATCATTGGTGTGGCCAAGTTTCCTGCAGTCCCATAAAGTTTGCTTACAGCTACCAGGCCTAACACTCAGTGTTTTGTGCTGCTAGTTAGCTTTAATTTACCCTTAAATGTCTCCTAAGGGCCAAGTAAGCAGTGGAACCTTTGGTAAAGCTGTTAGACAACACTGACCTCCCATGGTTCGGCAAATTCTCTGGTTCAGCACCTGTCAGATCCTGAGGGTGCCGGACTAGAGAGGTTCAACCTGTACAATCAATCTTTATATGCCTGATCAATTTACTTTATAATTACATGGTAAAAAAGAGAAAGTCAGCAATTCTGCAGTAGGTGTGCACTGTGACACTTCTGTATTATGATGTCTGATTTGGTAAGCAACTGGGTTTTAAAGAGGTGAAACTTGGGGTTATGTAAGACAAATCAGACTCCTGAAAGGGGGACAGTGGTCTGGGAATGGTAGGGAACCAGTGATCAACCTGCCAACGCAAGATCAAGATAACATAGAAGACCATCCACGAGAGGTGTCTGTGCAGCCCAAAGGTTCTCAAACTTCACCCTACGTGACCCCCTTCTTACAAAAAGAATCACTACCTGATCCCAGGAAGCGGGACCAAAGCCTGATCCTGCCTGAGTCCCACCCCCTGGCGCAGGGGACCACAGCCAAAATCCGAGACCTTCAACCCAGGGAGGGGGGGCTGTAACCTGAGCTCTGGACCCCGAGCTGAAGTCCTCCGGCTTGAGCTTTGGCTCTGCACAGTCAATCTTCAATTTTGTCGCTGGGCCCTAGCAAATCTAACACCAGACCTAGTGACCCCATTAAAATTGGACTGCAGCCCACTTTGGGGCCATGACACACAGTCTGAGAACCTCTGGTCTAACCTGTTCTTAAAACCCTCCAAAACTTCCCTTGGTAACCTGACCCAGTGCTTCCCTACACTTAACTGTGCTTTTCTTAATTCCTAACCTAAATGCTCCTTGCTGCAAACAAAGCTGATAACTTCTTGTCCTATCCTCAGTGACATGGAGTTCACTCCATCACCGTCCTCTTTAGCATGTTTGAAGATATACCAGGTTCCTCTCAGTTTCTCAGTCATCACTTTTCAACCTAAACATGCCCAATTCTTTCAATCTTACCTCATAAGACAAGTCTTACAAAAGAAAAAGAGGGCAAAAGGGGATATGACCCACAAAGATATAGTATATGTTAAATAGCAAAGTCTAAACAGATGACAGAAATCTGCAATTCAGGGCATTTAACTCAAGCATCCTGAAAACATTAACTCCTCTATATGCTTCCACCACTAAGATGAAATAAAGAATAAAAGTTGTAAACTAGATAGAATATGAGTAACTGAAAGTGTTTCTACTTGTCTACAATTTGCTCAGGTGATCATCAGCTTGAAATTTCACCATGAATACAAATAAAAAACTTCACATTTAAACTTTAGCTGTCTCCTATGTTTGTTCTAGATTGTACTGCAGCTGACTATATAATAAAGCATGATGGGTTAAATGCTAGCACCACACTTTCATCTTCATCCTTTTCAAACACTATTTGTTACAGACACTTGAATCTCTGTTGTCCATTGGCTGTCTGGCAGGACAGGTTCTAAGGAGTGAATTAGAGATAAATGCAACCAAGAGTGCAGTGGTTTTAAAAGTAAAATGCTAGAGGCTCTGATCCTGCAGGTTGTTCCAGGCGGGTGGACCTGTTTATCTTTTGGGAGCATATGATGTGCTCAAGGGAACAGTGAAGACCAACCCAGTGATGTAATTAGTAATGTTACCTTTTAATTTTCTAATTGATTCAACTCCACCTCTGGAAAAACAGAATAAAAACTTGAACCACATCCATTTCCTTAGTCTCAGGACTTGTGCAATTGGAAACCTCCTGCAAGTAGCTGAATTTCACCACTGAGGACTGATATTTTCAATACAATTCTCCAGAGTTTTTAGGTGCATGAGACAAATCATGACAACATTGTCAGCTGCCTGGACTGAAATCATGCTCCTTCTCTACCACCTCACAACGGACTTTTGTACTCTCCTTTCTTTCCTGCAAGTTGTGTGATCTTGAAGCTTTCCTATATGAATAAGAGTTAGAAGAAACAAGGCATCTGTAAAGCCCGACAAATCCGCAGATGTCTGCTCTATATCCATGGGTATCCCTATCTGCAGGTGTGAATGAGGGTATGTGCAGCTCATTCTTACAGATACAGATGCAAGTGCAGATACAAATTTTCTATCCCCACAGGGCTTTAGGCATCTGGATGGTTTGTCAGGGAAGAAGGCGTTTACTCAAGAACTTGTTTTTGTTGACATTAGGCAGACAATCCCTACAGAATGTACAGATTATTTCTACAGGATTTTTTAATAATTTCCTGTTGCATCACAGTGGCCTGAACTCACCTACTAACTAGTTCATATTTCTATTCAAACTGCTAAACATTAGAAAATGATTGTGATTACCTAACTCAGAAGAACTGTACACACAAAAGAAGTACTAGAAAGAGCAAAGAATCAGAATCAACATTTTTGGCAAATTCATCAGTCTCAGCAGAAGCACAGGTTGAATAGGATATATATTTAATGGAACAGAAGTATTTACCTATCTTATTACCTGAAGCCCTGATGTCAAGTGCCACACTTCCGCCAAAAATAATTTTATACAAACATTTCACTTTTTATGCTTCCTGTTTACATTTTTTAAATGCAGGCTTACAACACAATTAAAGAGAAAATAAAACAAAGCAAAAAAAACTTTCAACACCTTGAAAGCACCTCAACTAAGAACTGGAAAAGAGAGTGGATTAAAAATAGATCTACAGATAAAAGAAACAGTGAATTAACAATATATAAGATAAATTTCCCTACTCAATTTGACAGCAGTTGCATCCCCTCCATTGTCTAGATAGTCCCCAATCCAATGCTTATATATATATGCATATAACTAAGCACAAAAGTCCCATGGAAATCAATAGGCCCAATAAAGTAAAGTTAAGTTATTCATGTACATAAGGGCTCACAGAATTAGTTCCTTAGACTGCAGGTTTTTAGTGAGAGGACATATCTGCATCTTTGTCTAAAGAGACCACTGTGCTTTTAGTCTTTGAATAAATCTGGAATAATTTTTTATTTCACTCATCTTGTTCACTGGGGTGGGGGGATGGGAGAGAAGAGACAGGCGTTTAGTTAGTTTCCTTTCCTGATTCTCATGACCAATCCTGCAAAGTTTGCAAAGTCTGGAGGGAGGTGTTAAAGTACAAAAGCAACTTTTCATTATTATTTATTTTTAATATTGAAAAACCAGGCTTTATTATGCTTTTCTTTTTAAAAATAGGTTAGTCTACCTCCATCATATCCAGGAAGTAACTGCCTTTTTTAAAACCTAACACAAACATGGTACCTCAATCTTACTGAACTAAATACTGCTCTTCCTGACATTCCTGTGCAAGTCTCCTGGAATCAATGGAGTTACAGACATGTACCAAAATGAAGAATTTAACACATTTTGTTTTCTTAATTGTGGATTTTATTTAAAAAGGTACAAGTCAGCAGCTTGCCTACTAAAACAAGGTTTGATTTGCATTTTGGAGAGTAGTCATAATCATATGTCAGATTTTTGTGATGACTCTTAGAAAGGCCTCAACTGGAATGCTTAGAAAATCCATTCTCCTACATCATCAATCCTTGCAAAAAATAGTTCATGTTTCGGTTGAGTGGCGGGAGGGGGGAGGCAAGAAGGACCCCAATGTCACATGGCCAGCTAGGAAATTCACATTAGATAATGCTGGATGAAGAGCATCTCTGGGAATATTCCACTAATAGCTATAGTACGTACAGATAATCTGCCAGCTGTCACTTCCACACACTGAGAAAGGCATAACTGGATGCTGACCTATGATACAAAACAGTCACCATCACACACCGTGCAACAAAATTTGTCATGCCAGTTCAGCCAAACTAGACCAACATGGCTCACTACATGTCACTAATGGCTGGGACTCAGTGACAAATAGGCCTTTCAAAGGGCTAAAGTCAAGCCACACAAAAATGTTTCTATGACCATTGCTATAGATGGAAGAAATGCCACAAATACAAAACAATAATTTCTAGCAAAACTTTCCAGCAAACACCAAGAAATGGAAACCGACATTTTTATTAGTAAGAAAATACGAAGTTCTTTCAGAAAGGCTGAATGAATCAAACAGCTTAAAATGAGGGAAAAAGCTTTGCATCTATTTCAAAACTGAGGGACACCCAATAAAATTGATATCACATTAATACAGTTGTGGCATAACAGCATGTTTTATACATTACGAAAAACCAGATTTTATTGATTGCACGCTTTATTAACATGCTAGTTCCACTTCGAATGGGGAAGATCCCTCCATCCTTTATGAGTTTCCAGGAAAGCAACCTTTTTTTTTTTTAACCCTAATCCTTTCCTAAGTTAACCAAAACAAAAAATAACAGCTTAAAAAAAACCATGCAGTAGAAGGCCTGTATGTTTGCAATCTGCAACAATGATTGTTGCATTCTCTGACAAAAAGAATCTTCTAGTCTGGAGACTGACTGTTACACCAGCTGTGTCCCACAAAAACTAAAGCAGGACATGAAAATGTCAAGTATTTGGTGCACAAACTGCTCTCCTTAAGCCCTTACCTCACTTTGTATGTTTCTCTGAGCTTGTCTCCACTACAGGGGAGATCAACACTGATCAGTCCACTAGGGGTTGATTTAGCAAGTCTAGTAAAGACTTGGGATGTAAGCGACTAATTTACTATCCAATAAGCACCGAGGACACCCCACCAGCCCCAGGCTCCATGTGACATTTTAATCTTTGAAATGCACAAGAGTCCCTGCTGAGGCTCTCGTACATTTAGAAGTCGGAAAGCTGCAGCACTTCCGCCTTTGAAATGTAGCAACAGCAGGGCGGTTCTTGCTACATTTCAAAGCCGAAGTGCCCTTATTGACTACTCGAATAGTTGATGGAAATCCCATCAACTATTCAATTAGATGATTGATCTAACTTTACTAGGGATGTTAAAGACCCACTAAATCAACCACTGATCACTGCCCTGTCAACTCCAGTACTCTGACAGAACGAGATGAGTAAGAGGAGTCATTAGGAGAGTTTTTTCTGTCGACCCCTGCAATGTGGGCCCTGCAGTATGTAGATCTAACCTGTGTCGATTTGAATTATGCTATTCATTCTCTCAGATTGTGTACCTTAGATCAACCTGTTTTGCTGCCACAGACCTGCCCTAAATCACATTAAAATAGCTCTTTACAAGAGCCTTGCTATGAGCTGGACGACTTGCTGAAACAGGTTTTTATTAGCAGGCCTCCCTTTCTCTTCTGTCCTGCTCTCCATCCTCACTGGTACAACTGGAACCCACTGCCTATTTAATTCAACAAGAACCGTTTCCACTGATTTCAACTGCACTGGTTGGGACACATCAAGACCACCTGATCTTGCGACATACTTTGACTGGAAATTCAGGATCTCCACCAGGAGGCACTTCAGCACGTCAAAGATCTGTCCTCAAATGCTATGACACAGTCTACACTTTCCCTAATATTTTATGCTTGTGGAGGTATCAAAACAGCCACTTGATAAGATTGCACAAGTTTCTAATCACTACTTCAGATAAGGGCCCAATTGGATTTTCATTCCATCACGGGATGGCTGATCATAATGTAATCTGAATGGTGAATAGAGTCCTGATTTTTATCTTACACCTGAAGTAAGTCAGGTCCAATTCCAATGAAGTTATCAACTTGATGTGAGCACAAAATGAGGCTTGTGTCTCAAGGCAGCTACTTAAGTTAGTCAAATGCAAGTTAGTATACACTCACTATGTATGTCAACAGATCTAACATAGGTAGAAATCCCAAGTGCATTATGAATGACCAAACTATTGCTACATAAGGCATACAAATCAGATGAGAGATGTTACAGTGAATCTAGGGAGCATTCACCTGGTCCAATAAGGAATTTGTGTCTGAACTTTCATACATCTAGAATTTCTACATTATATGGTAAGGCTAAAGTTCCACGTTAAAGACTGACGCAATAAGATGGCCAGCCATAGACTATAGTCTAATGAGTAAGCAATACACTCTGAGCTGGAAGGATTCAGTTGCTAGTCAAAGAGAGGATGTGATCAACTCAACCAGAATCATAGAATAATCATAGAATAATAGGACTGGAAGGGACCTCAAGAGGTCATCGAGTCCAGCCCCCCGCCCTCAAGGCAGATTTACTGAGCTGGCAGAGAGGGAATTGTCAGGGGAATGATAGTACCTTCCAAGTAGGGATGTTAAGTAGCAATTAATTTGTTAGTAGAGTAGTCAATGGAATTTCCATCGACTACTGGAATACTCGATAAGCACTTCCGCGATCTGTCTTTGAAATGTACAAGAGTTCCCAGCGGGGGCTCTTGTGCATTTCAAAGTTGGAAGGCGGCGTGGAAGTCCCGCTAACTCCAGTTTCCACGCAGGGCACTTCCACTTTGAAATGACAAGAGCCCCTACTGGGAACTCTTGCACATTTCAAAGCGGCAGCGCCACGTGGAGCCAAGGGTCCCAGGCTCCACGTGGCGCTGCCGCTTTGAAATGCCGTGCGGGGCCTGGGGTCAGAAGACCCCAATTTCAAAGTGGCAGTGCTGCACAAAGCAGCTGACCCCGGGCTCTGTGCGGTGCTGCTGCTTTTAAGTACCCCCCTTCATGCTGCCTCTCTCTCATAGAGGCAGCGGGGGGGGAGGGAGGTAGAGGGACTAGTCAACTATCCTGCCAACTAGTTCTTTACATCCCTAATTCCAAGCAGGAAGAAAAATAGCCAATCATAAAGTCAAATGCTATTGGTTCATGATGATCATAAGGCCACCTCATGTCAAATAATCCCTGCTGGCATCTAGCTCCAAACTACATGGGTACTTGATTGTACTGCAAATTTAGGCAAGAGACAACCTACCAGATGAGGAAATAAATGGGTTCTGTAGAGACTGATTCCAAGAATGCAAAAGTGATAAAAGTGGATGCTAGATGTTAATGCAGCCTTGCAAAATGGTAATGAAAATTTACCAGCCCAGGTACAACAATCCTGTCACAAGAGGAGGAGAATGGGGAAAAAAGCCCTGAATATTTTGTTCATCTAGTAAATAAAAAGTATCTTTTTAAAACATTTTGCCTTAGGCAGAAGGGAAGTATCATTATACACATATTAGAGGTGGAAAAACTGAAGCACAGAGATGTGACATAAAAAAGACTGCCTTTGCCTGTTCCATATTAAAATGTCTCTAGTCTTCAAGGTCTTGCAACATGTATCATGAGGACAAAATACCCACTACTTGCTGCAGTAAAACCACCCCAACATGCATGGATATAAGTTCTGAGTTTGCTACCTAACTAAACTGCCAAGCTTTAAGGAATATCCGTGAGTAAAACTGAGGCCAAGATGACAACCATGATGATGATTATCAAGCTGGAAAAAGTGAATCTTTTAGTCTACTATAAACGGTGATTGAAAATAAAACAGCAGCAGAATTATGCCAGGAGGCTTGTTTTGCCTCCTACAGATGGAATTTGGGTATTATTGTTTTGGTTTGGGTTTTTTGAGACATCTTTTCCATCTCAATGAAGGGACTATCATACAACATTTTGATATTACTAGCCCTACCATACGGATAACTTGGCCTCAAGCAAAAGCTGTTGAAAATGTGCTGCTTGCCATCACTCAGAAGTCATCCTGTTATGTCACCCCAGGAATATCATAAAAATTCAAGATGACAAGTATGCTACAGCACCAAAGGCGTTGACTGAACACAGTAGAAGTAACGGGTTAGTGTAATCTTCAGTTGAAACTCTACAGAAGTCAACAGAATTCAACAACCATGAATATAGTCCAAATAAATACATGCATATTTAAAAAGCACTTCACAAATACCTGAAGGTGAACGTATTCTGAAAAGTGACTAAAAATGTCCTCATGAAATTACATTTATCATCCACCAATGATTTACAGAAAAAAATTGCTCAATTTAGTAGTAAAAAAATCCTAAAGAAATGGCAGGGTGTTTTTCTAGGATCTGAAATTCTTCATCTTAGGAAGCACTTAGCTAGCACCATGCTCCTGAAGACACGAACACACGCTCCTTGCTGAACAAGATGGAATAGGAACAGACTTTGTTCTCATGCACATAGTATCAATGGTGTCCCTATGCAACTACCTGCCAAGTTACAGTGAAGAAGCAGTATGAAGTTCAAACAAGAAAAAGAAACATACAGAGAAAGAACAATCCAGAAGGGAACGACTAGAGACAGAATTAACGAAGGGGGGATGGAAGTAAAGAGTCAGATACAAGGCAATACATGGAAACAACCCTTGGCACAACCACACTGGTGAACCTAAAACTTTTTTTTGGTGCTTGAAAATAAACTTTGGAACAATATATCATCAATATAAGCATACATGGTGCTCTCTTTGAGAGTTTCCCTACCTGTAAAATGAAGATGTAACCCTACTATGAGGTAGATGATAACTCATGTTCTAGGTACACTTGTTATATGCATGTTTTCTGAATTTTATGTAAAAGAACAATCGACACAAAAAATACCCCATTTAAAATCATCAGTTATCAAATCCTCTCTCCTGTGTTAATGATTCATGTAGGTATACCTTCTTCTTCCAATTGTTCTAGCAAACATGATTTTGAATTAAAAATATCCTGCTTAGTTACTCTGTATGATTCTTGCATGGCTTCAGAAGCAGCACTTTTATTTGAACTGAGCCTCATCAAGGTTTGTTGGCTCTGTGAAACTAAGTGATGTTGAAAAGCATGCTTTCTCACTGTCGGGCACAGAATGAATCCAGGATATCCAGTGGCATTGTTTTAAAGGTCATTGGAAAGGTGTTGCTCTATAAAAACACTGCTGCATATAACTTATGGATGTGAAAATTCCATTGCTACCCAGATCTTCTAGGGACTCTGATGACTTTGCCTCAAAGACCGAGGAAGAAAACCTCAAGAAATATTTTGAACTGACAAAATGTCATAGTTTTTAAGAAGAGCCCAGGGGATTTAGAATCCTGACCTTCAACCAGGCTGTTGGCCTGGAACACTAAATGGCTACATCTGCAAGAAGTCTGCAGACACAATTAAATTGTTTCCTGCAGTGTTACCAATTAAAGTATTCAGCCCTCCCTGTCAGGACATTAAGATTCCTTACAAGGAAAAATAACCCTGGAAGGTCATGGTAGGATTGCCTGAATATCTGGTCACTGAAACACTGCAAAAGCCAAGAACCCTCATCACACAGTGTAGGGGAGGAGTTAAATTTTCTGCAGCTACACATTCACATACAGGGGCAGACAGAAGCGGGTGCTCGCAGGGAGCTGACTTGAAAGCTGGCTCCCGTTGTGTACTGTCTCCTATCTGCTCCTTCAGTATCAGAGGCAGTAAGGGGGGGGCAGGGGGGTTGCATGTAATCGAGCAGGTTAACCAACGAGACCAGGCTTATCAGTTAATGTGTACTCATGTACATGGTTAACAACCCTAGTTAATACACTGTTCATTTATAAGCATTGGATTTAGAAACACACTCCCTCTGCAATAATGCAAATTCCCTTCCTCCCCTAGAAGGCATGGCTTGCTCTCTCAGCAGGGACAGCTAGAAGCTCTCTTAGCCTTAGATACGTTCTGCTGGTAAAGCTTCCAGCATGGGATATTGGAACTGCTGCGATCATCTAATGTTTGAAATGTGCTGGGGGGCGGGGGTGGGGAAATGTAGAGGGAAGGAAAGGAGTGAGAATGAGGCCAGACACAATAACAAGAAAAGAGAAAAATATTATAAAACAAAGAATATTTATCCTGCTAGCAACAGCATCCCCTTTCAGGGTATGTCTACACTTGCCTCCTAGTTCAAACTAGGGAGGCAAATGAAGCATACCGAAGTTGCTAATGAAGCGCGGGATTTAAATAGCCCGCGCTTGATTAGCATATTCGCGTCCGGTCGCCACTGTAAAAAAACTGTAGCCCGAATTAACTCGCCACGTGTAGATGCGGTAGTCCGATCCAAAACCCTTCCCTCGAATTAACTGGTACTCCTCGTACAATGAGGAGTAACAGTTAATTAGAGGGAAGGGTTTTGGATTGGACAACCGCGTCTACACACGGCGAGTTAATTCAGGCTACCGGCTTTTTACAATGGTGACCGGCCGCGAATATGTTAATCAAGTCCAGGATATTTAAATCCCGTGCTTCATTAGCAACTTCGGTATGCTTCATTTGCCTCCCTAGTTCGAACTAGGGGGCAATATAAACATATCCTCAGTTCAAAACAAAAGGCACAGACTCCTCCACAAACATCAATTTAGGCATCAGGAAAGTGCAGAAGTGACAATGTTGAATTGCCTGCCCAAAAGGTATGAAAATAATTTGGGGCATGGCCCTTACTTTTAAAATATTGATCCTCCTATCTTTGCCCTTCTAGGTGACAAGTCCCCCTTTCCCATGCATAACAAGCCCTACAAATCAAAAGAGAACAGCAAAACCACAACATATTTACTGACCACAAATGAAGATGGCTAGTGTTGTTTACTAGCAGCAGTTTACTTGGAAGGACTGTGTACCAAAGTCTTCTAAAGCAGAGGATCAAAGCCCATCCCAAACATACTGAATCCGTATCTCAGTCATTGGAACAGAATTTCTTCATCAGAGTAGTTGATTCAGATCAGAAATTGTAAAATGAACACACACTACAACAGTGTTTCTTAAACTTTTTAAGACCGAGGAACACCAATTTTTATGGGGAACACCAAGGATTTTTTTTGTTGAGGAAAAAAAAAGGAAAAGAAGTTAAGTAAAAAAAAACCAAACAGTTTGCCCTTTTATCAGGAGGGCGGCCACTTTGAACTTTGTTTAGGCATTGCCCTTTTAAGTACGGCCATTTTGAACTCTGTTCTCCGTGGCACACCTCCAATTGCCTCACGGCACACCGGAGTGCCACGAAACACACTTTAAGAAACGCTGCACTACAAGCTCAAGCCAGCCCTCCATTAACAGAAGTCAGGCCATTTATCGAGGCCACCAGGAAGTAAAACCTTGGATATTAGGAAAAGCTATTTTCCTAGGAGGGTGGAGAAACACTGGGATAGGTTCCCTAGGGAGGTGGTGGAATCTCCATCCCTAGAGGTTTTTATGTCCTGGCTTGACAAAGCCCTGGCTGGGATGATTGAGTGGGGATTGGTCCTGCTTTGGGCAGAGGGCTGGACTCAATGACCTCCTGAGGTTTCTTCCAGCCCTAAGATTCTATGAAGCCCTCTGAAGTTACTAACAAAATAACAGCCTGATTTCCAAAGCTGAGCAACCCCAGCTCCTGCTGGAATCAACCTGAGCTCAAGGTGCTCAGCTCATTTGAAAAATCAGGCCACAGCTGCCTAATGGCTCGACCCAATGCCCGCTTTCCATTGCCTTCACTGAGCATCGAAACACGCACTAGCCAGTTACTTTTCTATTGCTCTAGTCACTGTGGGGCTTAAGTTTTCAAGCCACTGTTTTATTTATGTGGACACAGCCAACATATTGCTAATTTTCTCTGTACAACATGGTGTATTAGTAAAAACATTCCCTTTGAAGATGTTCCCCTCGCACCGGAGATAGTTGCCGAAAAGGAGATTAATTCGGACTAAAAATCATTGTGACATTATGGACCATTTAATTGATTTTTAAACCTGCTTAGGGGCATAAATAGGACAGACCCTCCATGCGTGGGTTTTTTTCTCATTACTGAAGTTCAACAGTTGCAAGAGGAAGGAATGCATTTCACTCTTCAGACTACAGCACAATCAGTGTAATGATTGGAAACAGAGAAATATATTGTCAATATCTATTACTACAAAAGGACCGACGGGCAGCTCATTCTAACACTGATCAGGACAGAAAATAACAATGCTTTACCATAGCACTGAGTGTCTCTTCCCAGTCTGGCCTCTCTCGGGGATGAATGCTTCTCTGCAGCTCTGGAACAAAGTCATCCTCTTCTGTATGTACAGAGGACTTCATCATTCTAGAAAGACAGACAGACAGACATGCTTGTTTCTTGCTTACAAATCTCTAGTAAATCATACTTATGACTTCATGTTGGTGCCACTTCAATAAACTCTTTCACATCAAAATGCAAAGGTTTTAAATATCTGGAATCAATGGATTTTTCTTATTTTTCCAAGCATATCAGCAAAAAACAATCTCGTTGAGACATTTTCTTTCCCAACCTAACTTATAAAATCAAAATAAATCAATAATTTAAAGACCTCATGCTAATCACTGGAAACTTGAAAAAAAAAAAAAAACAACCCCAAAAATGTAATTCTTTGGTGGTCGGTATATTCAAGGAATTCAAACGCCTGGCCAGACAAGCAAAATTAACCTCATGAATATAACAACGTCTGTCAATAACTACTTCTATCACCATCTGCTGCGCCACGTTCTCTCCAAATGCTTGAGGGGGAAAAGATGGCCCTTGCAGCATGCCTGGACAGTTGTTATATCAAGACTCTGATGGGCCTAAGGCACGGATGAGGAACCTTTTTTGGGTCGGATGCTGCTGACCCAGAGGAAAAAAAGTCAAGGGCCACACACAAGCAACAAACAAAAAAATCAACCCTCACTGACAGACAAGCAGAAAGATACTCCCCACATTTCTCTCCCACACCAGAGCCTCAGGGGCCAAGTCTAGTATATTTTCTGCTCTCCAGCCCCATGGTGGGCAGCAGGGGGGGCTGGAGTATAAGCACAGGGTCATGAACCTCGGGGGCAGGATCCAAGCCAGCTGGGGGCCACACCCAGCCCCCAGGCTTGAGACCCCCCCCACTCTTAGCTTATGAAAGGGGTGGGAAATAGTTTTTGCCCAGGGGGACACTTCAAAAATTTCTGAAGTAGCCTCGGGACACCCCGGAGGGGGTGGGGCCTAAACAAGAAGGATGGGGCTACCCTTTGCCCTCCCTTCCCACTAGGCACCCATGCCCTAGAAGAGGCCTATCAGGGTCTGGGGGCTGGGGAGTAAGCAAAGCCTCCTCCGCTCCCCCCCCCCCCCACCCACCCTGCGAGCAGCGAACAGCACTTCAAAGTGCCATGTGCTACTGGCAGGGAGGGGGAAGGCTTCATGTGTGCTCCCCCGCCCCCAGGTCAATAAAGGCCTGGGGGCAGGGTAGCGCACAAAGCTTTCTCCGCTCTGCCTCTGCCCTGCAAGCAGCGCACCGCGCTTTGAAGTGGATCCAGCCTGTGGAGGCCCTTTTGCCCACCCCTGGCCTATGCTTTGGGTCATGAGTTGTTGCAGGGCTTGTGTGTTTCCCCCTAACTACCCTTGACTCGCACTCATTGCAATAGCGTTTATGGGGTGCTCAGCAGCTATCCCCAAAACATCTGCAATTAAGGAGGATCTCTTTTTCAAACACCTTGCTCAGTTTATTGTTGTATTCCGACACAGAGACTGTTATGGACTTGGCTGGAAACTCAAACCTTCTAAAAAATTATTTACAAAAAGGTTCCCAATTCACCTTGAAGGCATCTCTATCATTATGGACTGAGGTACACATGTCCACAGGCTGGATAAACGACATTTTGCAGAGGACAGAGGCAAAGATCTAAAGCAGTAATTCCTGCTGAGTGTCTGGTGGGATTATTCCCAGATTCATTAACATGCACAATTCAAAGCTAATCTTTATCAATTTTATTTATTTAAACCATTTCATTAATCAGCAGTTCCTCATTTAACACGTGCCCGCTTAACACGTTTTCGCGATAGCACGATTTTTTTTTTTTTAGGGAATGTTTTTTTAATTATACAACTGTCCCCGCAACACAGTAACACGATTTCCCCAGCTGGCTTGATATCGGTGGCTACGCGGGGCTTCCCCTGCCTTCCTGCAAAGCGGCAGAGGGTTTGCCGCTTGCCGCACCATTCCCCGCTGACTCCCCCTCGCCAGATGCTTTGCCCCCTCTCCTCTGCCCCTGCTTCCTCCAGTGGCTAAATAAGAGCAGATGAAGAGTACAACAACTGGGCTGTTACAGGTATGAAACAGCCAATTAACTTTTGGCTTATGCAGGACCAAGGATACCAATGGCGTCACGCTAGTACTGGATTCCATAGCATATCAAACATAGAATAAAGCTCAATTATTTGCCCTCCTGCCACACATCCTGTTCCAGATCTGTGATTTAAACTGTGGTTTCATCCATGTTGCCAACAGCTGGAGCAGCGGTAAGACATAAAGGCTAGCTGTAGTGCACATTTGGACAGGGATCTCTGCAAATATCTGCTGGATCTCATCTTCTCTCCCCTTCTCATGCGACTGGACCCAAGTTTATGAGGGGAAAATTCCTCACTTCAGAAATGAGACAATATAAAAAGGGTTCCGGGAGGACAAACCATCTTACAAACCAGCTGGCCCTCATGTACAAAGCCCCATATACTGTTCCATAACCATCACTGGCAGAAGGAGAGTCAGGAGACACACCTAATGACATACTGATCTCAGATCGAGATCTATTAAACACACACATTCTAAAGCATGTAGCACACTTCACACTGCTGACTCATACTAATGGATTGTGTACATTATACAACAGGTACGGAGTGCATGATTTAAACCTCTAGCAACAGACAGGCCTTGTTTCAAGACAGTTTTTGTGAAATTTTATACTTAGCTTCACAACTGCATTTTTGTCATCTCACAGCATTAGAAAACAAAATACTGAATGGATGCTTTCCCAGACTAAAATTCTTAAAATAACCAAGCCACTAATTCACACTTTTATGATCAGATTACAAATGGGTTTGCTACACTATTCATCAGACATGATGGCAATTCGCACCTCAGATTAATTATCAGGCAGCTGGTTGCTTTAGTTTGCTTACTTGCTAGACAAAAAGGTTTTTTTTTTTTTTTGCATGTCTTAGATTCCATCTGCAAAATGAGACCAAAAAAAGTTTCCTCCAGTGGCTAAGCACGGCATTTTTTGCACATTTTTCTCATGAGTTTTAATGAAGTTTGCAGGAGGATGGTAACTGGCAATTTCACCTTGAAAAGTTACAGATCTTAGGGAATCTCTCAGAATAGTGAAATAATCAGATTGGATATATAAAGACACAGGAATCAGCGGGAAGCTTTGACCAAACAGCCAATCTACAAAAACTGAACATATTCTCCCCTTGTAACACACAGCATTTAGCTGAATCTAACTGGAAATTTCTCTCCAATCCCACCGACCCACTTTGTTCCAGGAACAGGTCATTGAATCTTAGAAGCTGAAAGGGTCAAAAGACCCATCAGTATCAGTTTTCCCTGGCTGCTCGGGTCCTCAAGCTGTAGTGATCTCACTTACTCCACCCCAGGAGGTAAGAATGAGCCCAGAGCACACGGATGTTAAGTCTGGTTGTTTGTTTGACAAGGATTTGAGATGGGATAGTTCCAGGTGGACAGAGAAAGAAACTCTCCTTGTTGGGATGACACTACGCACCTAGTGTCATTTAGGAGCTCAGGAGGCCGAGCTCTCCTGGTTTTTGATCTCAGTGACCAAAAATGCAGCCCTGACGAAGTGATTAGTTTTGTGCAATGTGTGGAATTAATTTACCATAAGTTCATACAAGGACTATAGAATGAGGAAGGGGACTAACAGAGGATGAGTAAGTTCCTGACCTCAGTCATGTCACTGGGAGTTCTGCGCTTGACTCTAATGGGAGTAGACTTGTGCCCATACAGTGTATTCTAAAAATAAGCCTGCAAATCAGCAATCACAGTTTCCTAGGAGCTCTCCCACAGCCTTAATTATGCCCCAAGACAAACTGGAGCAGCTCCACAGGAGCATTCCTGTTTATTAGCCAGTATAGTTTTTCAAAACCACCTGATTGTGCATACAAACCAGAGACTCCCTGCTCAGCGATAAATTCTTCCCATCACCTCCCCTTCCCACCACAAATCTGAAAATGCATCTAGCATATTTACCTAAAGCAGCTGTTTTGGCTTCTCACAGTTCATGCAGGGGCAAGAGTGGCTATGGCTTCCTAATTACACATTTTAAACAAACAACTGATTTTGATATTTGCCAGAGTAGCTCTCTTGGACACCTCAAGATTCAAGCAAGTAGCATGCAATTAGGCCAAACCCCAAACAACTACTCCTGGAAACAAAGGAGTTAGTTTCTCAGAAAATTACACACATTTTATACCTGTCCATAAGCCACTTTCCTTCTTCAGTATTTTAACAAAAACTGCTTGGAAGTCATATCTCTGAGGCAGAAGCTGAAGACGGAGGATGACAGGTGTGCAAGGAGATGATAGGTTAGACTCTTTACTTTCTTTTGCGGCATGACTCTCCCCCCGCCCTCCAAAACTGCCCTGAATTAAGCAGAATAGCCCCTGTATCTCATAAGAACGGCCATAGTGGGTCACACCAAAGATCCATCTAGCCAGTACCCTGTCTTCCAATTGTGCCCCAATGCCAGTGCCCCAAAGAGAAAGTTCAAAACTGGTAATCATCAAGTGATCCATCATCCCCTGTCGCTCATTCCTCCACCTGTCTGGCACAAAGGGGAGAAAAACTCACCGTCAGGAGAGGAATGCACTACTCTGATACTTTCCTTCCATAGGTGCCTCCAGAGCAGAGATGGGCAATCATTTTTGACGGGAGGCATGCCAAGATTTTGGAAGGTGGTCGAGGGCTACACTCTTCCATGATATTAATGGTGGTGGTGCAGGGTCTGGGATGGAGGTTGGCTGTAAAAGGGACCTTGGGGTAAGCTATTGGGGTGCAGCAGGGAGTGGGGGGACTGGAAGAGAGTTTGGGTGAAGGAGGCAGTTGTGACCTTTAAGGAGAATGGGGAGCAGGGGTTCGGAATGTGACCTAGGAGAGGGGGACTGGGATGCAGGAGTTTGGGTTATAGAGTAGGGTAGGAGGGGATTGTGGGCTGGGGTTTGGGGTGCCAGATCTGGGAGGGGGTATGAGTGTAGGCAGGGGGCAGAAGGTTTGGGTATGTTGAGTAGGGGGTCAGAAGGATGGGGAAGAGAGGAGCTGGGTGCAGGAGACTTAATAGCGTGTAACCCAACCAGCCTGCCTTCCTGCAGAGCTTAAAAAGTTTCTCAGCCAACTATCCAGCCAGCCAGCCTGTCCACCTCTCCCCACAGGGATGTATGACCATGTGCTTATGTGAATAACTAAGCTGGAGTGGAAGGGGTGTGGTGCTTCGTGTGCTGCCTGCTATTCAAACAGGAAGCTCCCACTGGCCAGTTTCTGGGCAGAAACTGGCCAATGGGATTGTGCTGTGGGCCTTATTTTTCTCAGGCCTGTGCCAGAGTCTACATAAAACATGTCAACATGGAGAGAAGGAAACATGCAAACTGGGTGGAAGAGGGAAAAATTATCCCAAAGATGCTTTATGGACCGAAGTTTGCATAGAGAATAATTAATTTTTCCTCATACAGCTTCACCTCATTCTCCATAAATAGGGTTAGAATCCACTTTCAAATGGAATTTTGCCATTGACTTCCAGAGGAGCCAACTCTGGCCTCTCCAAGACTCCTGTTGGAGGCATCGTAGATAGGGCCCTATAAAATTGAAGGCCATGAAAAACACGTCACTGATCATGGAACATGGTCTCCCCTCATGAAATCTGGTCTTTTGTGTGCTTCTACCCTATACTATACAGATTCCATAGGGGGAGATCAGCATTTTCTCAATTTGGGGGTTTGCAAGTTTATTTTAGGGGCATCACATTAGTGCCTCCTTCACATCTGTGCTGCTTTCAGAGCGTGGCAGCCAGAGAACAGTAGCTGCTGGTTGGGTGCCCAGCTCTGAAGGCAGCACTCCAGCAGCAGCAGTGCCAAAGTAAGGATGGCGAAGCCATACTAAGCCATCCTTGCTTCTGTGCTGCTGCTAGAGATGGCTCTGCTTTCGGAGCTGGGCTTGCAGCCAGAAGCTCTGCAGCTGCCCAGCTCTGAAGGCAGTGTGGCTGCCGCCTGCAGTAGCAGAATTAAGGGTAGCACTACTGCAACCCCCCCGTACCCCGCCCGCCCCCCACAAACACACAGTAACTTTGCAATCCCACCACAACTCCTTTTCAGGAATTCTACAATTAAATCATAGAGTTGTAACTTGCTGAAATAATGACCATTTATTATTTTTCAAATCCTATGACCATCAAATTGACCATGATGGATGGTGAATTTGACAGGGCCCTAGTCATAGCACACATGCTACAGACACATTCTACTGATTCATCCAGGAGCCTGTCACATTCCTGTTCTAGGAGATGAAGGGAGCATGAAACTTTTCCTAGCATGAAAGGGAGTATGAGTGGGACGTGTGTCCATCTTTCCCCGAGGCGTGGCTAATGGGGGTAGGGGGCATAGCAAATCACACATCCCATTAAACAAGGATTATATTTAAGGGCATATCTACACAAACTGTGCTTGCAACTGCACCACTGCAGCGCATCTGGTGAAGACACGCTATGCTGATGGGAGAGAACGCTCCCATTGGCATAATGAAATCACCTCCGCAAATGGCGTAGCGGTGTCAGCAAAAGGGCATCTCCTTCCGACATAGCGCTGTGAATATAAGCACTCATGCGGATGTAAGTTATGTCCATCAGGGAGGCTGTTTATTTGCATAAAAGCAACATAAACTATACTGACACCGGCTGTAGTGTAGACATAATCCAAGAATACCTAGCACAATCTGCACATTTTATCTGCCATACATCAGGAAAAGGAACAGAAAGACTTATTATGTTCCCGGCCACAGATTTCTTATACACAGGAGGGAAGGGGGAAACAAATTAAGTCTCAGTGTTATTTTACATAAAATATTAAACACAGATATATTGTAGATATTAAACACAAAACAAAAAGACTCATGCGGAACCCTCTCACAAAAGCCTCATATGCATCCAAATATAAACTGGCATTTAATATTTAATCCATGATAAAAACAAATAGGTCTTCTATTTAAAATGGTATTTGTTAGTCTCTTTAGTAACTCTGAATGACCTTCAAATGCAATCTGGCACTATTACATTAATAAAAAAGTTCTGTCTGTATAGAAAACCATTAAGCAATCTCTCCCCAGATGAATGAACCCTTCTCCACTGTAAATTGAAAATCAAATGTACTGTAACAAATATTTACAAGACATTTTACAAAATTCACAGCTCGCATTTGCACCTATTTCTGGTAACCTTAAAGATCACTGGTAGGGTGAGTTACCAATTTCAAATTACAGATGGGTACATTTCATGTCATATTAACACCACTCTCAGCAAAACATCCTGATGGCCTTTTCAGGATCCTTAAATCTAATTTACTGATCCCAACAAGTACGACATTTCCATTTCTCCTGGTGAGGAATTAAACACTCCAATTTAACACCTGCAATATTCTCCCAGCAGGGCTCACTTACTACACTGCATTACCAAAGGTTAGACCCTGCTACAGAACACACATCTACATGATATACACATCTATACAGATATAACTGCATCTACTAGGGATGCAAGCGACTAATCGACTAGTTAACTATCTGATAAGCAAAAGTTTATTCGATAGTAGACACACCAGTCAACAGCTGCTTTCCTCTCAGAAAGAGCCAGCAGGGGCTCTTCTGCATTTCAAAGATTAAAATGCCATGTGGAGCCCAAGGCCATGTTTCAATCTTTGAAATGCACAAGAGCCCCTGCTGGGGCTCTTGTACATTTCAAAGGCGGAACACCACACTAGTCCTTATCGACTAATCAAATAGTTGATGGAAATCCCAGTGACTATTCAATTAGTTAATTAATTGAAATGTAACATCCCTAGCATCCACCTACTTAGAATTGTGCCACTTTAAATAAACCCGGTACAGTTAAAGATCTACAATCTTCAAGTGTAAATGAGGCCTTACTTTTCAGACAATCACCATGTTCTGCTGGCTCCTTCTCTTGCTCAAGATGCATGAGAGACACTTGACAGATTTTGCCTTAGGCCAGGTCTACGCTAGACCCAGAAGGCTGGCTTAAAGTACGCAAGTCCAGCAACATAAAATACGTAGCTAGAGTCAGCTTACCTTCAGCCAAGCTTGTCACGCCTTCACAGGAGAAGGCTGATAGGAGCACAACTGGAGCCGTCTTCAGCGTTCGATTTAGTGTTTTAAACAGACCCACTAAATCAAACACCAGAAGATTGATTCCCAGTGTAGCGAGTGATGATATGGCCTTAGTAAGTGTTATTTACTTAATATTTGAAGCTAGATCCTCAGCCAGTATCTTACATGCCAATAAGCACTTAAACACCCTGATGACCAATGCTGCAAAAAACAGATAGGCAAATGGAAGCTGCATCAGTGTTTGCAGTATTTGTTTTACTTCTTACAGGAAATACAGCAAACAATGCTTCTTCTGAGTGAAAATTCATTGTGCACCTTAAATGTCCTCCATTTTGAGGGGATGCTACACCCTACCAACAGTGCACGCAAATAAGGTGTCCCTTTGCTACTATTGTTGGAAATTATTTACATCAGAAACAAAGATTAATGAAACAGGGGGGAAAAAATGTTAAAACGAATGGTCCTGCAGCACCCTAGAAACTAACAAAACATGTAGATGGTATCATGAGCTTTCGTGGATGCAACCCACTTCATCAGATGAATGGAGCAAGGGGTCCAGAAGTACAAATAAATAGCAGAAAAAGAGAGGATGGGGAGAGAAAGAGAAGGGAAAAAAATCTTGTAAAATAGAGTGTCCGTGCTAAATGAGGCTAATAGAGTGGGCTCAACGTGCCCAATCCTTAGCTTTTGATGGCATTAGGGGTTGAATGTAGTGGCCCATCCAGTTCGTATCTTTGTTCAAACCTTGATTAAAGGTGTCAGAATTGCAGATGAAGGCAAGTTCCGCAGCTTCTCTCTCTAGCTGTTTTTTTAAATTGCTTTGTATTAGTATGGTCACTTTTATATCCATTAATGAGTGTCCAGCCAAGTTAAAATGTTCCCAAACAAGTTTCTGTGGGTTACTGTTTCAAATATCTGATTTGTGTCCATTAATCCTTTGTCATAGAGTCTGTCCAGTTTGGCCAATATACATGGCAGAGGGGCAATGCTGGCACTTGATGGTCCATGTGGTTCGGTCCTGTCTTCATGTCGCTTGTATAGATGTGTAGACAGAGCCATGAGCGGCAAGTTATATGGGCTCGTGGTGCCCATACTCCAGCAATATTTAGAGCCTAGGGCCTTGCTCCACCAATATTTGGAGCTGGGTCCCTCCCCTGGCTCTGAATATTGCTCCTCCCCCCTGGCCCCAGAGCGTCCCCGGAGGAGAAGAGGACTTGTAATGGGGTGCCCGCAGCCCCAATGTGACGGAGCACAGGGGCTCCACCACTGGTCACGCCACGGCAAGCTGTTGTGGAAGGCTGGCCCCGCCCCCGTGCCCTTGCTGCGCATGTGCACACTGCATGCCAGACAGGGGTGTCAAGATGCGGAGGCCTTGCCCCTGGGCGGACACTACAGCGAGCGGGCCAGCCCCACCCCCGTCCCCTTGTGGCGCATGCTCATGCCGTTCCAGGTATTTTAAATGCTGGCGGCGTGGCAGGCAACCCCGGGCCCATGGGGTGAGCTCAGGTAGGTGCCCACTCTCCTGAGGCAGCCGAGACCAGGCAGGCAACCCCGCGGGGCGGATGCTCACACCCCACAGCCCCAGAAGAAATGGACAGCGGATGCCGGAGCAGCCTATGTCCCCTCGACGGGCAGTGGGGTGGCAGGGCCTGATCCCAGACTCCAGCCCCACTGCCCCGCAAACGGGAAGGCAGAAGGTAGGGGAGGGGGAAAGATAGTGGGAAGGGGTGAGAGAGGAAGGGGCTTGTGCTGAAGGGAGGGGGACAGGTCAGGAGAAGAAAGGGGAAGGTACCAAGAGACAGCGTGGAGAAGAGACAAATGGCAGGGGGCCAAGTGCAGACAATGAGGAAAAGGGCAGGAGGGGAGGTGTCAGTGGGAAGGGGACAGGGTGATGCTGGGAGGGGAGAGGGTAAGGGTGTTGGGAGCTAGAGGGGGGAGAGGGAAGTGCTGGGAGAAGGTTTGAAAGAGGGGGTGGGCATGAGGAAGGCGGGGATGGAGCAAGTCATGTGCGAGGGCACAGGGGAACGGGGGCACAGGGTGGTGAGGGGGTGGGCATCAGGGAAAAATAGGACAAAGGGGGCAGGGGCAGTGAGGGAAGGGGGCGGCACCAGGAGGGTGCTGGTAGGGGTCATGGCTAATGGGGCACCACCAAAAATTATACAAACCTGCTGCCCACGGACAGAGTTGGCACCATAGTTTATTGCAGGGGCGGGTTCCTGGGTGAATATGATGCAGGTGTGCTGTGTGGTTGCTGAAAGAATTTGTTTCAGGTTAGGGGACTGTCTGTAGGCGAGGAGTGGCCTGTCCCCAAAGGCCTGTGAACATGAGGGGTCTTTTACCAGCATAGGTTGTAGATTGTTAATGATGCACTGGAGGGTTTTGAGTTGGGAGCTGTAGGTGATGAGTAGTGATGTTCTGTTATTTTGTTTGTTGAAGAAGCTGATGTCTGGGTACTCATCTGACTCTGTCAATCTGTTTTTTCACTTCCCCATGTGGCTATTTAAGTTTTAAGAATGCCTGACAGAGATCTCTGTCTCTGGGACTAGAGCAAATGTGGTTCTATCTTAGAGCCTGGCTGTAAACAATAGATTGTGAAATGTGCCTTGGATGGAAGCTAGAGGCATGTAGGTAAGAATAATAGGTTTCCAGTATAAGGAGGTTGAAATGTGGGTTAGAGTCATTTAAACTAGCAGTAAAAATCCCATGCGTTTTACATTTCCAAATGGAATATCCGCATTCTGGTCTTGGTCACACACGTGACCAAGCTGGTAGGCTGAGATGTAGGGTAATCATGGTCATGGACTACTGCATGTTGACAACATACAGATTGATGGCACTCCTTTTCCAGGAAGATGACACATTACCTGCTAGGTGTCGGATGGCTGGGAAGCTGTGCTAGCAAAGTGGTATTATGCATTTGGAAAGTTAGGCTCCTCACATCAGACAGTTAATGGTCTGTTTGACAGATATTCATTCTTTGGTGGCTGTATTTTTTTTTAATTAAATGCCATGCCTGAACTTTGGGTTATGCTCCCCCAAGGAGGCATTAGGCATTTCAGCCATCCAGGATGATTTCCCCTCCAGTGACTTTTCTCTCTGACCTCAATTTAGGCGGTGAGGATGGCTGATAACGGATTTATTATTGTATGTAGTATTTATACAGCACCATGGTTGTGAATGGGACTTCTTGGCCTACTGAGAAAGCATGAGGAATTTATGATCCAAATGTATTTACAACTCTACTGATAGTGATGTTTCTTGACATGTTACTACCACTGAAGGACTCCCTCTCTGATGAAGGGGAATAGCCAGTAAAGTCCCTCTATGAATGGAGGAGGGAGGGGGACTTCAGTCCTTCTTCTGCAGGCTTTCCTAAAGAGTACCTGGGGATGGGAGGCTCAGGGATGGGGAAGTCCCAGACTGGGGAAGGGGGAGGGAAGGAGAGACACAGAGTGCACCCCCAGCGAACCCCTTTTATCTATCTCCTTTCTGTACAGTTTTATGAGAAGCAATCAATTCCAGGCAAATTCCATTTTCCTGGCACAACCAAACCTTTACCTTGCTTTAAGTTATGATAAAAGGAAGCTGCATTCCAAATTTGGTGGTCCTAGCTCTTACCAATTAGGAGGAGTTCTTGACCAGATGGACAAACACAGACTAATGGACAAACAAACTCTCAAATGCATCTGAAGAAGTTGGCTGTGCCCACAAAAACTCATGATACCATCTACATGTTTTGTTAGTCTTTAAAGAGCTACCAGACTATTTGTTGGTTTTTTAAGTTTATCCTGTACAGACTAACTCAGCTACCGCCTAAAGCTTCTCAAATACATAGCAGATTCAGTAAAAAGAAAACTCTTCATGTCAAATGCTTGTATCTTGTATACAGGAAGAGGAAAGTTGGAAAATGAGAAAACTGGAAACCTAGAACTACAGCATGATTTATGTGGTGCTGGTGCAATCCTCAAAGCAGCTAAACAGAAAACTAGAAAATGCTCAACTTGTCTTTATTCCAGACCTAAAACCTATCACCTAAGGGAAAGACAGGCACTAATTGGCGAAAGACAAATGTTTCTTCAAGTAAATATGCCTGAGTCTCCTCTGCTCCACAAAACCTATAAACCATCTTGTTAGTCTTTAAAGTGCTACATAGTCCTGTTTTTTGTTAAAACTAAAGCTGGTACTGAGAGTCTACTGAGAATAATCACGCATTTTGGAAAGCAGAGCCAACACAATAGCTCATGAAAGACGACATGGGAATTGAAGGCTCAGAATACTGACCCAGGAGACTAATTCATTTCAAGTGTTTTAAATCAGCATTGTCAACACTTTACTGATTATATTATGTCTGTCTGTATTATGTGAAATAGCATATCAAGTCTGTCTCGAGGAATCATGCAGGCTGGAGATGGAAATGACCTACTAGGTCAGCTAATCCATCTCCTTGCCAATGCCGAAGTGTTCTAGTGCTTCTCCCAATCTGGGCAGAACAAACACATATATTGTATTTCATCCTCAATTCAAAATGAGAAACTGGCATAATGCATTGTTTCAACTGCATTTTTGTTGAATTTAATTTGGCTGTGCTCTACAAAGTTGCAAACCACAAACCCAGCTCTCATACAGAAATTCATTTAGTATTTAGAAAACTGTTTTTTATTTTATAAATAGGGCCCCTACCAAGTTCACAACCACGAAAAATTTCAGATCATCCGTATATCCAAATTCCAAACAATATTGCATATATAAGTGAAAGTTTCAGTAACAAGGCTTTAAGTGCATTTTTATTTTTGGTTGTTCAGTGTCATTAAAAACAACTAATCACTCTCACTTTCTATGCATCACTAAAGGAATGAGATTTCCAGAAAACAGACATTATGAAAACATCTTTCCAACAGAAGAAAAAGTCTCTTATTTTTCCAGCATTAGCTTTTCAACTGGAACTTTAAAAACCTTAGAAAAGAGCAGCTGTTAAAAAAAGAAAAATGAGATGCTTTAAATAAATCCTTTTAAAGACTAGTAATGGCACTCTAATTAATTTTAGAAAATGCCACAGTGAAATAGGTCAGTCCCACCATTGTTAATATACCTTGTTACTGACTCCACTTAGTAGGCTAACACAACTGTAACATTTAATCAACATACTGTTTCCTTGCCCTCTAAAACCTTGATCAGTCTCTCTCTTTAGTCTCTGGACAAGCTGTTAATACAGGCTGTGATGCAACCAATCAAGTGAAATGTTCTGCGCATCTGAGGTTCAGTTGAACTTTGGAACTCGAAAGTATCTATCAATTTGCCTAAAGTGTTTATTAATTTGCATGAATATTTAAAAGGCAGTTTCTATGCTGCCATTAAAGAAAAAATTGCACTGGAAAGCCTAGATCATTCAGAGTTCAGTAGCTCCGGGCAACTTCTATTATTCGATGGACTGTATTTTAGCAAAAACCATTGCTAAGGTTCTACAGCAACAAAATTTCACCCCTGTAACGGTCATAAACGTTTTCCAAGTATACTTACACTCCCCTCCACACACACATTTTATTTCACCAAATCCTTTGTGATACCTACTTGACAACAAACAAACCACACAATACTCCAATTCTGGATGTCACTTCATGTGTTTTCAGTTGTAGATAAACTTGGACTGGCTGTCAAGGTGACTCCCTTTGTTTAGTGTCAGATAAAACATCTCTGCTAGAAAGACCTTGACACCCCTGATCAGGGGGCAAGTGCCCTCAAGGTGTCAAACAGGCCAAAAAAAAAAAAAAAAAAAGTAAAAAGAAAAAAAACCAAAGCCACCACTCCTAATTTTAAAATTGTGTGTTTAAGAATGTAATCCCAAGCCAACAGATTCACATAACCCATATAAAATAGGCTACGTCTACACTAGCATTTTTGTTGGTCAGGCCTGTGGGGGGGAAATGCACCCACATCCCCCGTGCGACATAAGCTAAATTAACAAAATTGCCCATGTGGTCAGTGACATGTTGGCAGGACACTCTCCCACCAACATAGCTGCTTTTTAGGAGTAATTTAATTATGTTGATGGGGGAGTGGTCTCCCATCAGCATAGAGTGATTACACGAGACAACTTACCGCAGTGTAGCTGCAGCCGTAACACTGTACCACTGTAAGCTGCGTAGTGTAGACATGGATATAATCAATTCATCAACATGCTAGAAAGAGCCAGAGCAGCCGAGATTCAACAGAGCTGTCCATTATGCATGTCCAAACCCCTAGGTTTGGTGGTTTTGTTTACTGATTTTCCATCTTTCACACTGTTGTTCTGTTAAGCTCCAATTCAACAGCACTTCCCTCTTTAGCAAAGCACTGACATGTACGTATGCTCAACTCAGAGAGAAAACCAATGTATCAAGTGAAGCTCACTAGTGCATTGCACTGTGCTTGCTGAAAGTAGTGTAAAAGGTAAAACTGCACTAATGGTGACAAATTCTGTTCTAATGATCTTATGAAGTAACAAAGGTCAAGATTTTTTTTTAATGTAAAGTTGTTCTCCCCCCCCAACCCATGTTCTATTAGAATTTTCAAAGTACAAAGCATCACTGTGCCCCAATCCTACAACATGCACACAACTGAGCATAGCATTAGAACAAGTTGATTAGAAACAAGGAAAGACAGTCTGGTGCTTAATGCACTAGGCTGGGATTTAGAAGAGCTGTGAGAAGCATTGAGCTCTGGTAATTTGCACCATTTGAAGATGTGCTTCTTGGTTTCAGTTCTTGCTTCTGCCCCAGACTTCCTGAGCAGGTTTGGACACGTCAATGTATCTATCCTAGGTCTCATTCCCCTTCCGTAATACAAGGCTGTTCTTACCCTCTTCCCTCTCCCTTCTCAATAAACAAGAGATTGTAAACCAGTAGTGAGTTACCTGCGGCCCATTGGGGGTCAGTGGGTAGCCCAGGAGACATTTTGTTTACCGTTGCCCACACGCAGGGTTGCCACATTACGCTGGTTTCCATCCATGTAGTTTTTTTCCTACTGGGATTACTAAAGTGACATGCACATAAAGCACAGACACATGAAGAGAGGTGTGTGCTGTCTGCACACAGCACTGACTGAGAGCCATGGATCAAAGCGCTGCTACAGTTCAATTAGCACACCTCAAAAATCTAGATACATAAGCACAATTAGCAACACTACCCTATCCCGGGAGACACTCTTGGGTACAACAACCTTGCAGCCCAGTGAGATGAAGGAGGGCCACGCATGAGACCCACTCACTAGCCTAGGTTTCTTATCACTATTGCAAACACTTCAGAACAGAGATTTTCTCTTACATCTCTGTACAGAACTTAGCACAAAGCTGTTCTGATTTTAACTGGGGCCTTCAGGTGCTGCCTTAATACAAAATAAGAATCTGAAACCAAATTGTCTTAAATTTTGGAAAATTTAGACATGATCCAAAGTATTTTCAAGTAGCAAACACTGACTTGAACTTGGCTACAGGGAATTAATTCTGGCCCATCTCCACTTTGAAAGGTTTACTAGCCATTTGACAGCAATGAAAAACTCGAAAAACATTTCAAAATTGCACTGGAAAAGATGCTTTCAACACACCAAATAAACAAGTGTGATCAGTCACAATTAGCCTTGCGGTTGTACAATGATAATCACTGTTCCTAACATGAGACAACACTTAAAACATGTTCATTCAGCTAGACAGCTTAGCAGAAAAAGCTTCACTCCAACTAACTCAAATGTTAATGTGACTTTCATTCATTCTTGCAGGGTCAAATGTTTAATTGTCCATACCTTTATGCAGATAAGCTCCCACCTACACTACAAAAATAGCCATGTTTAGAATAGTCTGCGCAGCATGGTGACAAACTGTGGGTAGTCACGTCACTTCCAAGATATTAGCAAGATAGAATGATGTTTGAAGCCATGAGATGGTCAAGAGGCATATACGCTGAACACATGGCCCATGGGGCACCAATAGTACCGAGATGCATAAGCAGGACTACCAATGAGGGACACAGTCAGGGAATTAGCCCAGATTTTTACTTGGCAGACTGTAGCTCCCAACAGAGAGCCTACCCCAGATACCAACACACAGAAGGACAATCCTCACCCATTTACATAACCGCGCTACCATGACTAGCTCTGCAACACTTCCCATGGGTGACATACCCAAACACTTATTCCCTGCTACATAAAAACTTGCACATGTAAATCTAGGTCAATGCAGGTTATATACTGTATATATCTTGTGACTTTCTAAGCAAGACTTAATTTTACCCCAGATGTACAGAGCCGTTCCTTTAAACCTGTGTAGTTGATGGAATTTCCATTGATTAGTCAATGGGGCGGGGGGTGCTCACTATCCCCGCTGCAGCTCTGCTGTTTAAATGTAGTAGGAGCTGGGTGTGCAGGCAGCCCAACTCCGACAACATTTAAATTGCAGAGCCATAGCGAGGTTAGCGCCCGATGGCGGCATGAGCCAGAACTGAACAGTCCCAGCTTGTGCTGGCTCAGGGACCATTCCAGCTCTGCCTTTTAAATGTAGTAAGAGCTACCTGGCTCTTTTACTACATTTTAAAAGGCAGAGCTGCAGTGGGAGACCCGGCACAAGCGAGGCACCTCTTATCACATTTAAAAAGCAGAGGCGCAGTGGTCGAGGACCCCGTGCAAGCTGGAACTGAAGCAATTCCTGCTCACGCTGGGTCCCCCGCTTCACCTCTGCATCCCCTGCCCCCCTCCAGACAGTGCTGAGGGGAACCAGCTTTTAAGCCAGCTTCCCCTTGCTGCTTCGAATATAAGAGGCAGCGAGGGAGGGGAGAAAGCAAGTAGTCGAGTAGTGACTAGTCACTTATATCCCTGTGTGAAATATGTGAATTGTCATGTTAAATGTTAGCAATAATAAAAATTTTAAATCTGTTACTGGACAAACTTCTATTGATGAGAGAGACAAGCTTTCCAGTTACACAAAATGCTTCTTCAGGTTTGGGGGAGAGAGGTACTCCCTGCGTCAGAATTAAATGCAAAGTGGAGTGATAGTTTAGCATAAGCATGCGCAGATCGCCCGAACCCGGCTCTTCTGGGTTGCAATCTACTCGCCACGGGCGAGTAGATTATATTATTTGTCGAGCCCTGAGCATAAATACTGTAATTAGCACATATTCTGAGGGCTCAATCAAAGTGAGGTGACGCACTAATATCACTGCCCTCACAGGACCCCCCTCCCCCCCAAAAAAAGATGTTAGTAAATGAACTCACGGAGCAAAATGATAAAAGACAAAACCACCATACCACCTTTTCACAAACTCTTTTCACAAAAGGATAGCTGAACTCTCAGCCACTGACCCCAGCTCTGCATAATTTTTGGTGGTGCCTGGAATGGGTCCAAGCATAGTCATTCCATCGATAGGACGGACCAGAGAAACATCCCCATGCCTGGTGCTTTGGAGAGGAGGGGGAGTCCCATGCTGCAGAGGAATGAAGGGTCCAGGCAGCCTGGAGGGCTAGCAGCAGCCAGCAACCTGGCCATAGCCTGCCGCTCACTGCCCTGCCCCAAAGGCTCCCATTGAGGGAGAAGCTGGAAGCTGGAAAGAGGCAGGATATGGGTGGAGGTTTGGTGAAAGGGATGAAACAGGGCTGGGGTGGAGCGGCTGGCCCCCACTCATTCCCCAGGCCACCATGGACCCTGCACCCCTCTGGAACTCAGGGCCCCCCAAAGTGCAGGGTCCCCCAAAACACAGGGCCTGGGGAAGTTGGCTCTGAAATACAAGCCCAAGCATTGGTCTGGTGCTGGCCCCATGTTCTGGAATCCTGGTGAAGCCCGGGCAGCATGGGCCCATATGCTTGCTGCCTGTGCTCTCAGCCTTCATCCTCAAAGGAGTCCAGCTCGATACTTTCAAATGATGAGTCTAAGAGCACAAATCTGTAGCTTTCCTAGACACTAAATATCATGTCTTACTAAAGAAAATGTATATATGATTTAGCATATCCATGTGGCCAGTAGCATCGAGGACGACATGGTGGTTTAAATGTCAGTGGTCACAGGCATCCTCTTTACCTACAATTTCTGCCATTATTGCAATGCAGCAATATTATAGAAGAAAAAAGACTAGCATAGGCACCTCCTTAGAGAACTACATTTAGCTCAGTACACACCCAGGTGAAAGCATGATTATGACAGTCTCCCTTCATTCCCCCACTCCCATCCACAAAAGGCCTGAAAAACTGCATTAAGCCCTAAGCATGATGTCTCAATCTCTGCTTTAAAAGAATATGTTAAAGGAATCAGTCTAAAAGACCCTGGAAAAGCAGAAGGCAATATCTCTTGGATTTTCCCACACTGAGTGGTGCACATTTAAATCACCATGCTGTCCAAGATGCTACAAGCATAGACAGACCACGTGGTGGTAAAAATGCTTGCTGCTCTTCTGTGAGATACCCTTCAACATTGACTCCACCAGCTGTTGCAATGGCTTCATGATGAGTTCTAAATTTGCCAGTGACTAGGATGTGAACCTGCCAGTTCAGTGGGAATAGAAATCACTTCATCAACACTGAAATAAAACCACTGTCAGTTTGGGCCTAATGCACAAAGGTAGAAGAAGGTGGCAACTCGATCACAGCTTCTGTACATCCATCATAACTTTTCTAGGCAGTTTCTTAAAGCAAGAGCTCACCGAAACTGTTGTTCACTAGGCAATCTGCAAAAGAGAAGACTTCTCTCGGTGATTGCTTTGCACAGGAAAAGACGACAGCTCAGCCATTTTTTTAGAGCTATCACTGAAACACAGGGCAGGTACTACTGAAATAATGCCCACAAGAAGTAAGCTAATATTCTAACATATATAGTTAAAAAAATACTAGTAATTCTCTCCTGGTTTCTTATGGCTTGATTTTAATAGAAGGCCCCTGAGAGCTTTTGTATAGGTACCATTTTGTACCTAAAATCCTGAGGAAGGTTCAGGAACACTCATAAATGGACCCAAATATTCGAAAAATCTAAACCTCCATTTAATTTTTAATTATCTCCTGTTAAAGAGCAACTGAAGTGGTTACATGCTGAGCCCATGAAAATACTCCTGCTTATTCAAGGGGCCTAATGGGAGCTGATAAGCCCTCGGTTGCTTACAAAATTTGACTCTAAATAATCAAGAAAAAAAAACTCATTCTGTGTCTAGCTTACTTAAGTTATGTCTACTCTACTGGAAACTTTTTCATGCAGGGGTGTGATAAACTTCGAATGTTGCCAGAATGCTTTGAGGGGGCATCTCAAAATTATTACTAAAACTCCTCACAGTTAAAGTATCATGCATGCCTTGACCAATTAAATGAAGAAAAAGTGTTATCCTGTGTCCACACTAGGTAAAAAGGTGTGGCAATGTTGGGGTCACCTCATACGTGTTAGCTAAATTTTAGCTAATTACAACCTTAATGTTTTAACCTAACAAGGACAAAGCCATAGTGAAAGGACTGATTTACTTCGGAAAAAAATGGAACTAATGAAATGGTGAAATCCCCTAGAAAAACCAAGTTGTCCCAGTGCAAAATATGCTGCCCTGGTGTAATTATTGGTGGAACTCCTATGTTACACCAATACATAATAGAAGCTAAACCAGGATAAATATCCCAGTATCAACAGCTCCTTGGAGTACCAAACGGCAATTATTTTGTCCTGCTGGAATAAATTTTGATTGTTAAATCTATTTTAAAAGAAAAACACAAAAGAAATCCTGATCCTCTTGTCTAATGTTCTCCAGGGTACAGCTGCAACCACTACTATCCAATCATTTCACCTTCAACGCCCACACACGCATTTGTGTTACAAAGCATTCGCGCTGGCATGCATGTCTGCAATGAATGGAAACCCTGCTGCTATGTTTCCAGAGATGAATAGGAGAAGAACAATTAGCGAAGGCTTCAATCTAATTTAGATTATGGGAGGGGAGGGTCCCTGTGGAGACAAAAGGATAGTTGCATCATAAACCAAAATTTAACTCTAAAGACCACTGAGAGGTTTTTGGGGGGAGTAGGTTTATTGCACTGTAAGACAGAGCATTGGTGGTGATAGCACCTTTGTTTTTTGTTTGGGGAAGGGGAGGAAGGAAAAGTAAAACCTATTTTTTTATTATTATTGTTTTGGTTTTTAGCTTCAACATGAAGTTCTTGCCTTTTTTGTGTATGAGCATTCTAGGTCTTCCAAAATGGATAAAGGCAATACCTCATCACTGATCTTTTATTATTACTATTATTTACTACTATTACATTCGTACAGTATTCCTTTTGTGCCATGTGGTTACGTCAAGAGAGCTCTCCCAGCGCTGTGCAGGTCAGGGGTCGGAAACCTAAGCCCCATCCCCCGCAGCCTTGATCCAACCTGTCAGGCTTGGGGCTTTTCACCCATAGTGGGGCTGAAGTGTGAGGGGCCCCTGACTTGCATGAGTGAAGTGAGTGTCTCTTTTTTCTGCTTATCAGTTGGGGTCCACGTCCATGAGACACTGTAGTCCACATCCATGAGGCACTGGTTTACACAAGCGTCTTACTTGCTGCATTGGGAGGGTAGAGGGGTGGGTCACACTCTTGAGCCAGAAAGTTGCAGCACAATAACATGACAGGATACTATAAGATCTTTGAGGCAAGGACTAGCTAAATAAACAAAACAAGCAAAAGATGAGAGTAGGAAATATTTATCCTCAATTTTACTGATAGGGAACTGAAGTACAGAAAGATCAAAAGATGTGTCCAAGATCAGAAAGGACACGAGTACCGGAGGCAGGAATTGAACCCAGATCTCCTTAGTCTCGGTCAGAGCCTTATCGGCAAAGAACATTCTTGATTTTGAAGAAGCATTTGCCAAATAATGAATTAAATATCTTTTTTTATACAGCATGTAGTGGAAAACAAGTTGTTAGCCTGTGCACCCTAGGCCCCAAATAAACTGCCCTTTACAATCAACCACACCCATGGCGGCATCATGAAGAAATCCCTATGTCCCAAATACATTCCTCTAACTCTAACTGTGTCCATCAAATGGCTATTGCCTGCCAAAGACTGTAATTTCCAGTCCTGGAAGCATCTCTGTACTGTTTGATTAACTCCAAGAAAAAAGCCACGCATTTGAGGAAAGATGAGGGTTTGTGGCATTTTGGGGATTTCTTATTTAAGCAAACTGGGAATAATGGACACAAATCAGATATCTGTAAAGAGAACATACAAAACACTGTTGGGGAACACTTCAATCTGCCTGGGCATTCATTAACAGATCTTAAAGTGGCTGTTTTTTGTTACAAACCAATTCCACAAGCCAAATACACAGGGAAGGACTGGAACTATAATTCATTCACAAATTTGAGACTCATGCTAATAAAGATAGGGGATGGCTGGGACATTATCAACCTACCAAACAATGAAGGTGCCAATGGTTCTTTGTCTGCTCTTAGTACTCTTCCTCTCTAATTGCCAACTAATGGTTCTTATCTGCCTCTTTTGACTACCCAGTCTTTAGGTGCTTATAGACTTTTTCCTGTTACATTCCAGCTCAGCTTTCCCCTTGATATTTTTATACCCCCTGCCTCTTCTTGTCATCCCCTTTCCCTTCTCCCCTAATTGTTTTAGTTCTGGACAGCCAACACTCTGGTCATCTGAAGAAGTGGGCTGTGCCCACAAAAGCTCATGATACCATCTACATGTTTTGTTAGTTTATAAAGTGCTACCAGACTATTTGTTGCTTTTTAAGTTTATGGGAATAATTCAGACATTCCAGAAAAATGAGACGAAAACCAAAAGCTATTTAAATCATGCCATGAAAAAATATTAACCAAGAATTTTCACACATCATTAAACAAAAGTGTTAATCATGGTGCTTTAAAACATTCTGCTCTTTTTAAGCCTTATAATTTTAAAACACTGGCAGGCAAAGAAAGTGTCCCAGAATTACTTGCAAAACCTCAACTTGGTTTTGAACAAGAGGTGAACTGAATATTCAGAAGTTGTATGAGAGTGAAGGTAAGAACAATAGGATGCTCACCTCGACAAGTGTTCATGGGGGGAAAGGTATAAAAGATGTTTTAATTGCCTATGTAGGTGGCAGTGGCAGAGGCAGAATGTATGAAAAAGCTCCAGCAACAGGGTTTTGCATTTCCCTCTCCCCCAGGAGAATTCATCTGCATTACTAAGCTCTACTGTGTGAGGAAGGAATAAATCATTTTAAAATGATTACAGAAAAAACAACTTGGTGAGAAAAGGCCAAAGTTTGCCACCACTGCATGCCCCACTCAACCCAAATAAACACAGCTATCAAAGAGATCAAAGGGGACTGGCTACGCAGAGACATTTAGAAGCGATGCAATTACATAACATGTAGAAGGGAACAGAAAAGGTGCATGATGCAAAGTGATTAAAGACTCCAGGAAACCAACCGTAGAAATAAGTGAAAGGTGGTGGAATGACTCAACAGGAAGAAAGCCAGGTGCAGACAGCATGGTCTCCCCCCCCCCCCCCCCAACAGACAGTATTTATCACAAGAAAGTGAAATAAATGAAGATAAACAGAAATAGTTCCCAGCTTGGGATTCAACTTAGGCCTATGTACCCCTACGTGAGCGGCTGGACCTTCTGTCTCTCCAGAAGCCACTCTCACTGCCCTTTTCTGAGCACCTGAGCAAGTAAACAAAGGAAATTGAGCTGGAGTTAAGCTCTTACACACCTATGCTTCTGCACGCCATTTACAAGGAAGTTCTCTACACCAGCCACGGGAAAGCTAGGCTAGTTAGTGGGCCACATGAGTGGCCCTCGTTCACCTCAGTGGGCCTCATCAAGGCCTTGTCCAACTGTGATGAGGAAATATAGCATTGAACATGACATTCTGTAGCCAGACAGAAACATCTCCTCCCCCGCTCCAAAATCCTTGGGAGGGAGTATCAATGGGAACGAAACTCTTTCTTCAAGGCTCCAGGGCCTCCAGAAGTGCTGGAATAACTATGGCCCTGGATGCTAGACAGAAACCAGATAACAGCGGCAACTGGGCCAGCAGGTGATCAGGGCCTCGGGCTGCCCTTGGCTGGTACCAGTAATTGATACACCTACACACCGTCCCAGAAGAGGAATCCGCCACCCTATCAGGAAAAGAACGTCCAACCTAATGATTTAGTTACAGGTGCAAATTAAGCTTTGGCAACTCCCTGTGGGAACGGGCGTCACAAAGATGTTCCAATTTAATTGGCATTTTATGACAAGAGAAGCGTCTACGTGACCACAGGGGTATAAAGTGGGGTCCTATGCCCCACTCTAATTGGAGATCCAACCATATACCTGCTGGTCAGGCGGTCCTGGACTCCCGAGACTTTAGGACGCGTCGTCTCGTACCAACTGCTTCGCACTGGGATTGAGAGAAACACTGCCTTCGCCAGAGTAAGGATCGCAAAGGTGAAAATATACCTGCTAGGTGTTTGTTTTGTGAGCATTCAATAAGAGCTCAGAGAACCAAGTGGTGTTATGGTTCCTTTTAAGTGACTTTTATTGTATTTCTGTCTTGTCTTTGTAGTGTCTTTGTTATCTGTAACACAGCAGTAACATTTAACAGCTAAGCTTGCCTTGTAACAATAAAGTAATAACTGTTTAAGTTTTAACCTGACTCCTCCTGTTGCTGTAACAGAACCAAACACAAACAAAAGAACCATAGCCAGTTTGGCTATCTTGCCGTGGTCAGGGCTAAATGCAATAAGAGCTGAGCGCTGAGTTGTGCCACCTCCACGGGACAGACTCTTGGGGCATCCGTTGGCCGTTAGGGTCGCCCGCTGCAAAGGGACTCTGTCCTAGCAGTTAAAGACTCGTGTGTGATAGGCCTCACAGACCACTCATTACTCCGGCCACCGGCTAACACATTCGAAAGAAGAAAACAACTTCAGTGGGCTGCAAGATTGTCCTGAGCAAGACCGTCTCGAGGGATAGGGTAATTTTGCTCACTGCGCTGACGTACCTAGAATTTGCAGAGGGTGCCAACTAAATCATAGCAGTGCTTTGATAGGATGTGGAGGGAGTGCACAGTTCTCAGTCAATATTGTGAGCAGTCAGCATGCACCTCACTGCACATGCCCTCACATATGTCACTTTAGAAATACACTTGAACCTCTTTAATGCCAGGTATATGCCAGGAAAAATTTTCCAGATCAGCAAAGGTCTGGGCATGAGGGGGATGGGAGTGGGGCACTTACCTGGCACCTCACTCACGAGGGCACAGGTGGCTCCACACCCCACGCCATTCCCAGGCACCATCACGAAGGAGCCACCCCCCACCCCTTGCGCTGCTGCCTCAAGGAAGGGGAGGCAGGAGCTGGCGCTCCAGGGGAGCTGGCTTAAAAGCTGGTTCCCCACAAGCACCAGCTCCTGCCTGCTTTCCCCATCCTCTGCTACCTCTGATACAGAGGCAGCAGTGCAAGGGAAGTGAGCGGGGCTTGCATGTAACCGTGAAGGTTAACCAATGAGCCCAGGCTCATTAGATAATCATTTAAACATTGTCACATCCCTACTACAGGAACTTCCCCCCCACTTAAAATCTCTCACCCTTGTCCTAGCATCAGTATGGCATCACCAATGGAAGAAACCAGGATCTACACCGCCCATCTGCTAGCACTTCCACTTCATTGTGGTCTAAACTTGCACAGAACAGACACGATGACTCGGCGGTTAAAAGGCCAGGGGATACCAATGCCTTGTCTATGTTATTGACACTACCACTGCACCTACATTTCCAATGGGGGAGGGGAATGTAGTGTGTGCAATAGCGATGTAAGAGTTTGACTGGTTAACCAATAAGCGTTACTTTATTGGTCAACCTTACCAGTTAAACTCCCAGACACCAGTAGCAGCCCATGGTGCCAGCGGCCACTTCAGCTGCCAAGAACCTGCAGAGCCAGCAGCCCAAGGAGCATTTAACCATGTAATCCATTTAATTTCAATCAGTTACACAGTTAGTGGCTTAAAAAAAAAACTGACATCCCTACTAGCTAATTCCAAATATGGAAACTGAGAAGTTCATTCAAGAATACCTGGAATCATTTTCTAAATCCTGGTCTTCTCTGTCAACCCCTTCATTTCACTGGCTTCCATGTTTGATATAAAGATGCTGTCTGGTCCTGCAACACTCTTCTCACTTTCAGTTCCCATTGCTCAGGAAATTTAACCTGAAGAAACCCAGTGCTAGCCATGCATCTGAATGTGTACATGTGCAAGAGAGACTGAAGCGCAGTGATAAGGCATCAAGATGGACCATGAACTATTACATTAGGATGTAAGCGACTAGTCGACTATCCGATAAGCATAAGCCTGGCGGCTCTTAATACAATTAAAAGGCAGAGGAATTCTATTAACTAGTTGATTAGTTAATTAAATGCAATTTAACTTCCTTATATTACATCACAATTTTTTACAGTTGTTAAAACTGGCAGTCACTTTGATGGGACTCTCAGCATCTGCAGCGTTATAGGTGCATTTGTGCTGCCCATCTGTCATGCCTCTCACGTGCCTCTAAGATAACTAAGTACGGATATCCCCATTTAGTAGATGGGGAAATGTGTCAGAAGAAGGGATTATATGATTTACACACACATCCCAAAGTCAAAATCTGGAATAGAAGGAACCCAGCAGTCTTTTCCTTATTATCATTAAAGAACACTCCTTTCTCTCAAGTAGAGCAATCCCCTTTTCATAAGATTTGACCAACTCCTCTCTTTCAACCCCATGCTGTTCATCTGATGATTGCACACAAGAGCAGCACTGATGTAATGCAGAAGCACAAATTTTCCCTTAGGTGACAGCCTGCAAAAAATGAGAGGCGGAAGGGGAATGTTGTTGCAAACAGAGCTGGCAAGGAGCTGTCAGATCAGCAGCAAAGAGCAATTTTAATTGTTTTCCCACAATGACTAAGTTAAGCTAACATTTCTGTCCAATCCACACTGCCTCATTTCAGAGCTGGATTATTTCACTGCAAACTTTAATATCCTGAGTCACGCTATTGGTCATAAAATGCCTTTCTTAAGTACAGAAAAGCTGATCTGGCAAAGTGCATAAAATAGGAAAACAGCTTTGTGCCATAATTTACAGCACTTTTTTTTAATTGTTTTATATGTTAAAGGACTCAAGAAGCTGTAATGGCTTAACTTGACAAGGATTAAAGAAAAAAGTGTTGTGCAGACTAAACAACCAAAAATAAGAAAGTAAAACTTAAAAAAGGAAGAAGTAAAAAAAGATAGTGAAATGAAGTGACAAAGTAGAAACAGAATACATCTTCTAGGGAACAAACTGGTGTGTGACGGCACTTGCAAAAATATTTCCGCTAAGAATAATGCTTACAAAGCAGCCTAAGAGCCAACAAAATCTCCTGGAAAGTGAGTCAACTGCCACTCACCGCCTGAATTGTTGGCCCCATTACCATAGTGCTATGAAAAGAAAGCTCATCCTGTCAGCACTAAATCTGATTACAAAAGAGAGGAAAAACCACTCTAGGGAAAAATAAAAAGCCTGAAATAGAACCTCTCCCCAATCAAAAAAGATAATTAATAATCAAATAGAAGGCTACCTGGCTGACAGAGAACATTTAAGAGCCATTAGAAATCAATGGAAGTTAGAAAACTTCAGGCCCTGTTTAACTGAAAGGCAACAGGAACCTTTGACATTTTTAACAAAGTGCCTTGTAAAACTACGTTGCCAGGGGATGTTGTGAATCTCAAACTTTTAATGGGGTTCAAAAAAGAACCAAATAAGTTCTTGCAGAATAGGTACATCAGTGGCTATTAGACATATCTTCACAGATGCAACCCCATGCTCTGATCATCCCTAGCCTCTGACAGTCAGAAGCTGGTAGTGGATGACAGGGAATGGATCACTCAATGGTTACCTGCTCTATTCATTCCCTGACAGTACCTGGCACTGGCCACTATCAAAAAATAGGATATTGGGCTAAATGGAGCTACAGTCTGATGCAGTATGGTTATACTTGTGTTAAGTCCCTGTTTTCAAAAAATAATGTAAGCACTTGAGCCTAGCTTTCACTGAAATTCAGTGGGACTTCATTTCAATAAGCCCAAGTCCCTTCTGAAAGTTTTACCAAATAGTCTAAACATTTCCTACCAATGAAATTCAATATTCTATTCTCCACGGTAGCATTATTGGGACCCCCTATGTACACGTGCCACCACTATTTTTAGCGCTTCTTGATGTTAAAGGCACAGGGTATTGCTTTGAATGGTGGAAGTAATCAGTGACTTATCTACCCTAGTGCTAGCAAGATGCAAGTAACAGTGGGAAACATTTGGACAGGTTTCCTAATGTAGATATGGCCTCAAAGTTATAGTTTTTAAGGTAAATTCTAACTCCTTTATTTTTTTAATCATTTATGTAATATAGATTTGAAAGCTCGCTTTGAAAAAGAAACAGCTATGGAATGGCGCATTTCCAAAGGATTCAAAAAATCCCTGAGCATTCTCACTCCCCTGGTACATCAGGAAAGAGAGTCTCTTGCAGTGAAATACAAAGCCGGAGCAATCTGGTGACATCTCAGATGTACCAGATACCACTGAATGGAGCTACTGGTACCATAGGCCAGATCGTACCCTGGGAGACCTTTCTGCACAGCTCTCTCCCAACATGCACAGAAAAAGAGGCCCCCATTTCCAAATCGTCCCCTGTACAGAACATTCAGGGGTATGAAGGGTTAGGGTACACATGGGCAAGAGGCTGTATTTACATACGCACACACACCTTGTGGCTGTGTCTACACTGGCATGAATTTCCGGAAATGCTTAAAACGGAATACTATTCCGTTTTCAGTTTTTCCGGAAAAGGAGCGTCTACATTGGCAGGCTGCTTTTCCAGAAAAGCCCTTTTTCCGGAAAAGCGTCTGTGGCCAATGTAGACACGCTTTTCCGGAAGAGAGCCCCGATCGCCATTTTCGCGATCGGGGCTTTTTTCCAGAAAAGACTACTGGGCTGTCTACACTGGCCCTTTTCCAGAACAGTGTTCTGGAATAAGGACTTATGCCCAAGCGGGAGCAGAATAGTTTTTCCGGAATAGCAGCTGATTTTGTGCAGTAGAGCGTCGATGCTTTTCCGGAAATTCAAGGGCCAGTGTAGACAGCTTGCAGCTTATTCCGGAAAACAGGCTGATTTTCCGGAATAAGTGGCCCAGTGTAGACACAGCCTCTATGTTTCTTCTCCCCTTTCCAGGACCAGGAAACAGCTGTGCACAGAGGGATCCCCACAATATAAAAACTAGGGATCACCAAATGAAATTTATAAGCAGCAGATTTAAAACAAACAAAAGGAAGTGTTTCCTCACTCAGTGCACAGTCAACCTATGGAACTCCTTGGTGAAAACTAGGGCTTTAACAGGGTTCAAAAAAGAGCTATGTAGATTCATGGAGGTTAGGTCCATCAATGGCTATTAGCCAGGATGGGTAAGAATGGTGTCCCTAGCCTCTATTTATCTGGAAATGAAGGAGAGGAATCATGTGAGGATTACCAATTGTGTTCCCTCCCTCTGAAGCATCTGGCATTGGCCACTGTTGGCAGACAGGATACTGGGATAGACAGACCTTTGGTCTGACCCAGTGTGGCTGTTCTTATGTTATCCATTATACATAGCTGTGCAGATGGAGATCTCAGGGCTCCAACAGACTGGATTTCCTAAAACGTATTTCAGCCTGACAAAAAAATATTGGGTGAGATTCTTCAGCCTGTTTTCTTACAGGAAACCAGACCAGACAATCATAATCATCTTCTTTGGCCTTAAAAATCCAGCAACCAATATTATGGGCAGCAGGAACATGGTGCTTTGCAATTTTCTGAGGGACAGCAAACCTTTAACTGTAATAATATGCCCTGAGGTCATGTACAAGGAGCTTGAATGTGAGAGATGGGATCTGTGACAACTGCACTCTTGGGGAAATGTCTGTTTAATCTATTTTAGTTTTTCCTCCATCTCTCATCACTGTTATGAGGGCACTGATCTGTAGATGACACAGTGATGTGTGTCGTACAAATGCGCAGCATAGAACAGGAAATACAGATTTTAAAAAATCATTTATTTAGATGGCCACCAGAATTACCTGCCAGTTATTTATTACACACAATCACTTGGCAATAGTGGATTTAACGTACAATACGTGTTTTATAAAGATCTAAACATAATGCTTACTTGGAGCATGCTCAACAACTTTGGTCCCCCACACCCCCAACTTTTGTTTTCCTTCAACAGAATTTTTTCTGGGTTTTTTTGGGGGGAGGGGGGTATTTTTGTTTCAGCCATCTGGCAACCCTAACAGTAAGCCAGGGGGATGTGCCCCCTGCATGATGTGCTTGCCAACCCTCCTCTGCCCACTGCAGCTGGATCGTGGCCTCTCCTCCTACCAGTGCCATAGCAAAAGGAAAGCCACCACCAGCCCTTTCTGCAGCCACATGAGGACTGGACAGTGAGGCCTGCCCAGGATCAGGACCGGGGACAGGATGCTGCAGCCAGATGGGAGCTGGGCCCCAAGTGGGGCCTTGTTGGCTAGGCTTTATTTTAAAGTAAAATATTACATCCAACACAAAAATATTTCAACATTCTCCTTAATGGCAGGGGCGGGGCACCTGTTTTGGGTCGGGGGACCACTGACCCACAGAAAAATCAACTGGGGACCACACAAGTGAGGAGGAAATAAAAGCCCCTCCAAAAACTCCCAACCCTCACTGATGTGGCCCCAACTGAGACACCTCACTCCCCAGTGCCCCAGCCCCACAGTGCGGGGAGGAGCAGGAGGACTGAGGTTCAAGGCCTCAAGCCAGATGAACTCTTCTGGGGTTCCAGGGTTAGTGGATTTTGTCAGGCCCCTACACTCTGGGGTGGGGCCAAAAATGAGGGGTTCCTTGTGTGGGACAGGTCCACCAATGAGTGGGATGGGGTGGAGGTGCTGGATCGGGGCAGGAAGTGGGGTGTAGGGTGTGAGGTCTTGCCGGACGGAGCTATCTGGGGGCAGGGTGTCTGACTGTTGAGAGGAGGGCAGGACCGGGCCACAGGGGCAGAGTCTCAGTGAGGGACTTGGGGATGCAGGGGATGGGGAACATTTACTTGTCTTCAGGCGCCATGCCGGTCCCTGGCTCGACCTCCCACTGCTCCCATTAGGCAGAATCTGGCCAACCGAAGAGCAGGGAAAGGCTCCAGACAGCACACTCACGCTGTTGTTGCCCCAGCCCAGGAGGGGGGAGCACTTCCTTCCCCGTGCAGCAAGACTCAGGGCTTTTGCTCCCTCCTCCCTCACCCCCGCAGCAGGCAGCCTGCAGTAGTGCTCCAACCGCACGGGGGAGGAGGAAGGGAGAGGTTACAGCGCCAGGCAAAGGGGGCCCGGGCCACTCAGGTCAGTGCTGCCGGGCGCCTCCTTGTAGGGCTGCCAGGTGTCCGGTATTGTACCGGACAGTCCGGTATTGTACCGGACAGTCCGGTATTTGCGCTCTGTCCAGTAAAAAAAACAGAACACAGATTTTTCCGGCTGCTCACTGGACAGAAGCCTGGTGTGGGCGGGGAGAGCGGCTGGAAGGCGGGGCCACGATCGGCGCTAGGAGCCTGGCGTGGGCGGGGGGGTGGCTGGGACTCCCATGGCTGGGTGGGTGGGGGGAAGGCAGTCTGCAGGCTGGGCATGGGTCTCAGTGGGACGGCTCGGCTCTGGACTGAGGACACTGCCACTGAGGGTGGGGGTGGAGGGTGGGGTGGTTGGGGATGTGGGGCACCTTGCACCACACGGGGCACTTCTCTGGAGCCTGATGGCCCAGCAGTCCATGAGCACCAAGAACAACAGCAGCACAAGCAAACGGCCCTGGAGCAGGGCATGGCACCCCGGGGTGTGGTAGCCTTCCTCCATTCCTGGCATGAGTGGGCCACGCCCCAGGCTTCACACCAGCCAAAGCAGCCCCTGGGCCTGGAGACCGGCCACCTGAAAGGCCAGGCCGCCCAGAGCTGAATGGGCAGCACCCGTGGGAGGTAGAATCTGCCCAGGTTGGGCTGCCAGGCGGCTTTGCAAGTCCCCAAACAGTGTCTGGGGCAGGGAGCGCATGGGAGGGCAGAGCCTGTGGGACGCAGAGTGATGTGATTATGTCACTCTGTCATCCCACAGGAAAAGTTTTGAGAGAGAGAGAGAGAGAGAGAGAGAGAGAGAGAGAGAGAGAGAGAGATTAGGACTCTGTCCCTATAAAAGCAGAGCGGGTGGGTGAGGTTCTGTGGCCTGCTAGGTAACTTGACTAGATGATCATGATGGTCCCTTCTGGCCTTAAAGTTTGAGTCTAAAATAATAATAATATATTAGCACCTTTCCTCCTAAAAGTGGTTTACCAATAACTTGAATGGCCCAAGATCTCTGTGCACCAATAGGCAAATAGCAATGTCTCTATTTAGCAATGGGCATACTGAGGTACTTATCGGTTCAGGACAGAATTTTAACAATTGTCCACTCATTTTGCATGTGTCAGTTTTTAGGTGTCCAGTTTTTGACACATGGGGCCCAAATCGGAGGAAGTCAAAATAGAGGACACTTGCGAAAAGGTTGGCCCATGTCAGCTGACTAGAATAAGATGCCGAGTTGCTTTCAGAGATGATAACTGAGCTCCAGTCCCATGCTTTGTTAGGTTAATCTTGCGTCTTTCTTAGCAACACTTTGTATCTTACTTACAGTAGAACTTACTGTGCTCAGTAGAAAAATAAAATGATATTTTAATTAGCACATTCAGATGCTGAGTAGAAAGTACTAATTATGCATTGTAATGGTAACGGGAGGTTCTATCAATCTTTGTCCAACTAAGAGGAAAGATACTATGCCAAGGAAAGAAAAAGTGTTTCTTGACTAAACTTGCTCTCTCCTGCAGGGTTTTTATAATTTGGTGATGAGACGATACCAGTTGACATAAAAGTGCAGGATGGTATTGTTCACTTATTCAACAAAGTAAAGTAGAAATAGGAGTTATTAAATAGGAGCTGGAACCCTTTTTAAATTTTGCTTGTAAAGCTTTTAAAATTAGCCTTGAGAATCCTAGGAAATTCACGCTAATTAACAGAGTTCTCTTGCAAAACTTGTCACTAAATCTTGTGTTTAAAGCAAGAATCTCTGGATAATTATCTGATTAGCATGATACATTGCAGAGATTATATAACAGAGCAATAGCATCTTCATTTATGTTCCATTTGGTCTTTAAGGAAAGCTGCAGTAGATAGCTCAATAAATATTTTCTATGAAAGAACAGAACAGTTAAACTTGAGTTTTCAAATGAGCTTTTATTTTAAATAAATACAGAGCCAGACTGTACTTTGAGTAGAAAGACCCAGATGGGAGATAGGAAACTCATGTTTAGGTTCTGCCACCTCCACTTAGGTTGAGTTCTCCTTAGTGCAGGCCATTAAGGAGGATCTCACTTCAGTTCTGGTTATGTACTATTCCAAGAGTTCTCTTTATCGCCACAAATTTGCACCCATCTATCTGAAACTCCCTAATCCCATTTAGCAGTATGAGATAGGAAGAATGTTTGCAACCCCTTCAACTACTACTGTTCACGGCGACAGCAGGGTGCTTAAATCAAGCCCATCTCTGCAAACATCCATCTAGTGCACACATCTGAGACCCCTCATTGCACCAGTGGTTGAGCATTCTTCTCCTTGGTTTTCTTCAATTTCACATTTCAACACAATTTATTTAATACAAGTGTGTGTTGGGTTAATAAAAACCCTGCAATTTTCACAAACTTTGGTGGAGTGTACACTATCCCAGGAATGAATAACTGAATGAACAAATGCAAAATTTCCAAAGGCTTTTGCTTTAACCAGCCAGCCACATCTGTTTATTATTTGCTATATTCCTAGTCTTTCCTGTTACAGGAACGTGGCGGATCTGGTTGTTTGTGGATTCCATCAGTAATTCAGCATCAGGATAAACTGCCAAAGAAGTTCTTTCCATAAACCCCAAATATGCAACAACGTTTTGTGAAATTCTGCCTCTAGATACATGAACATTTCTTTCCATAAGTACTAGTTTGCAGTTTCTTAGGGCTTGTCTGCACAGGGAAGCTATGTGAAATATGCTCCAGTCTGAATTTAAAGTGCAGTAGCTGTTCTGCACTAGTTCCTCATACAGACACTCTTATTCTGCATTGACAGAGTCTTTGGCAGTTTAACTCAGGTTTGTCTACACTTATAAGTTTGCTGCCACAGCAGTGCTTCAACACAGCACCAGCGCTGGTAGAGATTTCACTCCCTGGTGATGTTTTGTTTACACACAGTGCCAGACCAATATGCGGATGTGTGAGAAAGAAAAGAAATATTGTACTTCCTTCATTTTAGAAAGAACTTGATTCAAAAACAAGCCACATTTTAATTTCAAAGTTTGTGTAAACTGGTGTTCAACAAAACATTTTAATCACAATTGGTATCTCTAATCAATTCCCTATCCAATGTCAGTATTTTGTTAAATAGTAATTTGATATGTAATCTAATTTGCACAGTCCTCTTCACTAGCCTGGATCAATGCTGTGGAGAACAATCCACAGACGTGGTTTTAGCGGGTCTAGTGAAGATCCACTAAATTGATTGTGATCACTCTCCCACTGCCTATCAGAATGAGATGAATAAGGGAAGTCAACAAAAGAATTTCTTCTGTCAGCCCAGCACAGTGTGGACCTTGTGGTAAGCAGATCTAAACTACGTCAATTTGAGTTAACGCTACTAATGTAACTCAAATTTCATAGCTTAACTTGTCCCCATACTGTAGACCTGCCCTGAGTTCCACACTTCTGCATACACAGATTTAGAATTATATGTCTGGAGGAAGATATGGAGAGTCTGGAATTAAAGAGGTGGAGTATAGCTCTTTAAAATCTTCCCTTGAATAGCCTCTGATTCATGAGAATTTGTCTAGCCATGTTAATAACAGCTAACGATGGAGGGTTTTTTTTGTTTTTTGGGGTTTGTTTGGTTTTTTTGTGCATTTAGACAGACACTTCTGCACTTTACACAGCTACCTGACAGAGAATTTGTATAAGTATTAACCTCACTTTACTCGCAACATGGGATTGTGAATCAGCATAATTCATCATCAACTTCCCCTCTCCTCCCACACAAAGGGAAGCTGGTATCACGTGAGCATGTGTTTTGATCAGTTTATTTCCTATATGTGGTAACACTAAGACCTAGTTTCATTTAAAGTGGATTGTGCCCACGAAAGCTCATGACACTATTTACATTTTTTTTTTGTTAGTCTCTAAAGTGCTGCAGGACTATTCGCTGATATTTAAGTTTTTTCAGTTACAGACTAACACGGCTACCCTTCTGATCTTTTCATCGGTTGTAAGAGAGAGGCCTGGATCCCTTCCACGTAAAAGAGGGCCAAGCACTAAGCAACAGCCAAGAACACAGCTGTCATGAAAATACAAACTCTAAAATGTGATTATTTACTACCACAATACTACAGTTCATTTCCCGCTTTGATTCGATCCCTGATAGAGGTGTGGTATTATTTTCTGGACACCCTACTCATTAACCCCAATGTATGAAAACCAATGATGGTATAGCAAACAGTAGAAAGACAGGTGAGCAGATACCTCAACAAGGTAGAGCAACGGCCTCCGCTTCCACACGAAGTAACAGGCATTTGAAAATGAATGGAGCCAGTCTGTTGTAAATATGTACCACGGTATCTTTCAAGACATGCTAAGCACGATGAATCAAACCACAGGAAAATAAAATATTGGCTTCTCTAGCCAATTTCAAACCCAGGCTTTTGTAAAACACCTGGCAATTTAGTATCACTGATAAAAATAATTTTAGAATCCAGCTAAGTGTATCTGTGATCTATTTAGTACTGACAGAAGGAAGTAAAAAATATTTAAGATGCATGCAAGTGGAATTCACCAACAGGGATGAGGGGTGATGCTTACCAGTTCTAGCTTACCAATAGGGGTGATGCTTACCAGTTCTAGCTTACCAATAGGGGTGATGCTTACCAGTTCTAGCTTACCAATAGGGGTGATGCTTACCAGTTCTAGTTAACCTATGGAGGCTGGAGCAGCTCCCCCGCTCACTGTGGGCAAGGGGCTGCTCCAGCACCACAGGGCCTACCAGGTACACGGGTGTTCCAGGCTGGTCACAGCAGACCCCTGTCTGTGGCAGGAAGGTTTTCAAGCCAAGAAAATATTTCAAACTGAAATAAAATCCATATAAAAAAAAGAAAATTATTAATGTTTTAACTGAAGAAATATTTTAGGATGCAATTACTAACTGCAATACCGAATAATGGATTAAAGATTCACAACAAACTTAAGATGCTTGCAAACAGAATTTTTCATCTGCACATGTTTTCTAGGGGGCTGCACCCTGCTCACTATAATCACCAACCTCCCCCCCTTCGCCCCACTTTCTGGCGGTATGTGTCTGGCTGGGAGCAGGAGCGAGCTGGGGGCAGGGTGTCTGGCCAAGAGGGAGGATGCAAGAGTAGGGTTGCCAGATGGTTGAAACAAAAATACCAACCCCCCTCTCCCCCAAAAAAAACACCAGGAAAAATTTATTTTGAAGGGGGGGAGAAAGGGAGGGAGATGACCGAAGTTGTTGAAAATACCGGACACCTGGCAACTCTATGCAGGAGCAGGCTGGAGGTGCGGGGTCTCAGTGGAAGGGTGAGTGAGGGGGCTGAGGGTGCGGGATCTCTGCTTGGGGGACTGGGGGTGCAAGGAATGGGGAGGCCGCACAGCTCCCACATCTCACCTCCCCGAAGCACTAGGGAAGGGGGGCAGGCCACACAGCTCTGGTGTCCTGCCTCCACAGAGCACAGGGGAGGCCACACAGCTACCACAGCTCACTTCTCCCTGGAACACCTGTGGTTCCACAGGGGAAAAATGTTAGACACACACAGAGAGAGAAAAAACCAGTTACCGTCAGATATGGAGAGAGTCCGTGAAATCTGGAGCAGATAAAGAGAGATTTCATTCTGGATTGAAAAATGGAATGCTGAAAAAAGTTTATATTTTTAAATTTTAATCATGTGCTGAAATGAGTTATTTTAAGCACAGAATCAAGTTAAGTGAGATTTCTAGGTAGCAAGGCCAACAAAAGTGATTGTTAAAAGAATAACCAAGGTCAGTCTATATATAGATAGAAGCCTGACGTATTGCACTGAGCTGCGGTCAGGGCTTGTCTACTAAACTACGGGAACTGAATTAATCCATATCTGGACATGCTTATTCTAGAACCTTGCTCCTATTTAGCAAAACCCATCAATTTAATTTTCAAAGATGTTAGGCTAAACAGGAACAAAGCATCCTTATTCCAGAATAATAGTGCTCATACCTAGAATTATTTGAAACGATTTCCATTAAGGCCTGGTCTATATTAGGAAATTAGGCTGGTACGGCTTAGAAATGTGAAAAATCCGTATTTCTGAATGATGCTGTTATAAACCTAATTCTCCTGTCAAGAAGAATTTTCCCAAATATGCATTGTAGTTACATCTAAAAGAAGCTACTAGGCACTGATTCAAGAAACCATGAGAACACACAACCTTGCCTCACAATGACGACATTGTTCATTTATAAATTTACACAAGGCAATTAAAAAAAACATATTTAGTCTCCCAATCAATCATGGAGGTATTTTACAAGCACAGGAAAATACACTTTAGACCAGTGGTCCCCAACGTGGTGCCCGCGGGCGCCATGGCGCCCGCCAGGGCATTTGTAGGCGCCCGCCGACAACCCGGGCTGGCCCCGCCCCCGGCGCACTGGAGGCGCCGGCCCCAGGCGCGCGACACTCACCGGCGCCTGGTGCGCGGCGCTCGGGCGGCCCCAGCCCTGGGGCACATGCGGGCGCGCGGCGCCGGTGCCGGCCCCAGGCACGCAGCATAGAGTCACATTATCCTGGAAGGAATCAGAACTGCTCAACTTTGTGTCAAAGGGACTAATAGCTGAGATTCCCTTTAGTTCAATTTGGAGCAGGAAATCTATGCTCTGAAGCCCTAGTTCTAAGCCCTGCTAGTACTGCCAGCCCCAAAACATTTAAAAATCAAAAGAGTCAGGCCAAAAATACCTTGAGATTGACTTTAAAATATGTGATTTATAAAAATATAATAAATTAGAAGATTTATCTGGTGTTGTTCAGGTCCTTAAGTTAAATTTTGTTTCGTGGAAGAGAAAATGAAAATGCACGTGCTTCTTTTAAATTATTGCTGTGGGATGTGGTTGGGGATGAGGGTTCAGTGTGCAGGCTGCCCCAGGGAGAGAGGACAACCCCAGCCCCCTCTCACCACAGCAACTTGGGTGCAGGTGAGAAGCACCTCTCCATGGCCACTGCAACTCCAGTGGGCCCAGCCAGGGGAGGGGTACATGTCCCCTGGCTGGGACAGATCCAGGTTCGCCTGCCTACTGTGCTCCCCAGCTAGACTGAGGAATGCAGGAAACTACGCTTTCCGTCTGGCTTTCTGATGAAGGGGAACAGCCAGCAATGTTCCCATATGAACGGGGGGGGGGGGGAGGAGGGAAGAGGGGGGCGGGAGAGACCTCTCTAAAGAGCACCTGGGGAGGAGAATGCTCAGGGATGAGGCAGTGCCCCCATCCAGTCCCTTTCATATGCCTGGTGATTCCATCTCTTTTCTGCATGGTTTCATCAGAAGCAATCCCATTTCAGGCACATCCCATTTTCCTGACAACTAAAATTTTACCCTTGCTTTAAGTTATGATAAGAGGAGACTGAAAAGCCAATTTGGTGGCCCTAGCTCTTACCATTTAGGAGTTCTTGAACAAATAGACAAATGGACAGAAACTCTCAAATATATAGTAGATTTGGGGTTTTCTTTATGTGTTTTCTGCAAGATACTCTTTGGCCATATTTTCAACCTTTATCTCCACAAGTGTGTAGGCTAGAAACTAACTTAATGGTGGGGGGTTTTAATGAAAATTAAATACTGACAATCACCTGTCTATTGGAGTAGGGGATTTAAAGAAAAGATCAACTATTGCAAGACTCACAATAAAGTCAAGAAAATTTCAATACTGTTATTGGTGCAGCAATAGCTTTCAACGTAGTGAAAATTCTGAAGCCCTACATGGTCATTATAGTGTATGTTGACACAGTATATTTAGACCATACAATAAATATAGAATACAGTTTTGAGACAGAATAAAATGCTTAAAAAATATATGTTTATGTCTGTAGGATGAAAACGGTTCATATGCTGGGATGACGTCAGTTTTTGAAAACTCAGCTGTTTCACATTGTTGTGTTTTTACAATACAGGAAGGTGATATGCATTATCCCACGTCACATGTTACTTTTTAAAAGACAAAACCAACAAATGTCCACAACTGAAGAAATGACACCAGAAATCGAGAGTGAGAGTGAGTGTGTATGTTTTGGGCTTTTTTTTTTTTTGTACTTGCTTCAGGGCTGAAATCTCATCTGTTACATTCCAATCCTGAGCAAGGTTTTTAGCACAAATTTATAAATCCTTGGGGGAAGAAGGGAAGCTGAAAAACCACTGACAATTCAGCAGCATTGTGAGTAGGAAAATTACTATACAATAAATAACGAAAAGAAGAAAACACATGTTGCCCAAGTCCATTAGTATGTCACATTCAGTTTACAAAAACAAGCTGCACCCAGAGATTCAGATCAAGTGGACAGTCACGAAAACAGCTGGCCTCATCACAGAGTAGTATATTCCAATGGGGTTAGATACTGCACTAAAATCACTTGCTAAGAGAAACTAAATTACAAATGTGATGTGTAGAGGGTGCGAGGAAAGTGTTCAATAACCATAAAAGCCATCATCTTATCTCAATAAAAGCACATGAATATTTGAGATCACCCAGGTAAAACTACCCCATCTTGAACGGTCTTAACTGAATAACAAAATCTGATGTTAGACAATCAGCATGCTGCTTGAAAGAGGGCTTTCATTACAACAAATGTCGTGTTCAAAGGTTTAACTTCTTTCTTTCAGTTTGATTAGCCATAGACAGGAGCGGCCTGAGGCAGGCTGCAGCAGCTGGCGCCCTAGGCGCAAAGCGTGATCAGCGTCCCAGCCTGCTCAGCCGTCAATAGCCGTGATGTAATCACAGGGTGCCCCGGCGCCTCATGACGTCATCATTGGGCGCCCAAGGCCGGCGGCGCCCTAAGTAACTGCCTAGTCTGCCTAGGCTCACGGGCCGCCCCTGGCCATAGATTTTAAATCGCCATGCAGTATTAAACTGAACCTACAGTAACTGTAAGCACATGTCATCCAACAAGCAGTAATGCAGTCATCTTCCGTATGCTTCACAGGTTTCCCAAAATTCTTCAGGACAGGAGTGCCTTATCAACTGAGCAGGATTCTGCAATCCTCCCTCATGGTAGTTCTAAGTGGAAGCCATGATAATGCAACACAGATCATACAACTACATGTTATTCAGGGCCCAAATGGCTGAATGGAGATCATATTCTGCTCATTGTTCTGCTACCAACCAGGACAACCACAACCATCTACTTAGTGCCTTCTGCCTACAGCCCTCAGAAAGGACATGTATTACAGATCAGATATAGGGAAAATATCTGTTTAACAGGAAAATTTGAGGGCTGGTCTACACAACGGGGCAAAGTCGACCTAATTTACGCAACTCTGGCTACATGAATAATGTTGCTAGAGTCAATGTACTTAAGGTCAACTTACTGTGGTGTCTACACCACACTGGGCCGACAGAAGAATTTCTCCTGTCAACCAATGTTCCCTCTAATTTTTTCCACCCTTGAGTGTAAGGAATTTTTATGCAGCAATGTGGAGGTGTTGTACGACACATCACCTGCATTTTGGTGCACACTGCAACATTCATGTGGTGGAAGTGGGGCCAAGGTGTTCCAAATGTGGGAGGAGACTGGGGTGAAGGAGAGTGGGGCTGGCACTCAGGGCTGGGACAGAGGGTTGGGGTGCAAGAGCTCTGACTCGGGGTGCAGGCTCTGAAGTAGGGCTGGAGATAAGAGGCTTGAAGTGCAGCAGGGGACTCTAGGGTTGGGGAGGAGCTCCGGGCTGGCTTACAGGAGAGGGTATAGGCTCTGAGCGAGGGTATGAGCACTACAGTGCGGCTGGGAAAGAGAATGTTAGGGTGCATGATGGGATCTCAAGGAGAGGCAGGATGTTGGGGCTTGGACTTATCTGAGCAGCTCCCTTGTGTGCTGGGCTGCGAGAAGGGGCTCCCTATCTTTCCCTTCTGCAGCAATGAACCTCTATGTGAGGCTTAATGGGATGCTGCAGAGTTCTCCCTCTCAACTTATGGAGAACTATGTTGTCAACTTAACTTACGCTTCTTGTTATGGAGTACCAAACTCAACTAGAGAGTGATTGGCAGTCAATTTGTCAGGTCTGTAAATCAACCGCCATGTGTTGATCCCCCAGTAAGCATAGACAAACATCGAGTAACACCACGTTACTGCTCCTTCCCAACAAGCAAGGCAAATGATACAGACTGAAAGGGGAAGAGAAGAGAAGAGAAAGCAGTCAACAGCAAGATGACTTCTCAGCCACTTACCTGCATGAATGTCAGGATAGTCAGACCCGCATTCATACCATGGTAAAACCAGTGCTACAGTTCTTAGAAAAAACTGCAGTACTGGATCATAGAATCATAGAGCTAAAAGAGACCTTAGAAGGCCATCAAGTCCAGCCCCCTACCCAACGCAGCACCAATCCCAATTAAATCAATCCAGCCAGGGCTTTGTCAAGTCAAGACTTAAACACCTCTAGGGATGGAGACTCCACTACTTCCCTAGGTAACCCATTCCAGTGGTTCACCACCCTCCTAGTGAAACAGTTTTTCCTACAACCTGGACCTCTCCCACCACAACTTGAGACGATTGTTCCTTGTTCTGTCATTCCTTGTTCTGCCATTCATCACTACTGTGAACAGCCTTTCTCCAGCCTCTTTGGAATCTCCCTTCAGGAAGTTGAAGACTACTATCAAATTCCCCCTCACTCTTCTCTTCTGCAGACTAAATAGACCCAACTTCCTCAGCTTCTCCTCATAGGTCATATGCTCAAGCCCCCTAATCATTTTAGTTGCCCTCCGCTGGACCCTCTCCAACGCATCCACATCCTTCCTATAATTGGGGGCCCAGAACTGGACACAATACTCCAGATGTGGCCTCACCAGAGCCGAGTAAAGAGGAGTAATCACATCTCTGGATCGACTGGCAATGCTCCTCTTAATGCAGCCTAATATGCCATTAGCCTTCTTGGCTACAAGGGCGCACAGTTGACTCATGTCCAGATTCTCATCCACTGTAATCCGCAGGACCTTTTCTACAGAACTGCTACTTAGCCAGTTGGTCCCCAGCCTTTAACTATGCTTGGGATTCTTCTGTCCCAAGTGCAGGACTCTACACTTGTCCTTGTTGAACCTCATCAGATTTCTTGTGGCCCAATCCTCCAATTTGTCTAAGTCACTCTGGACTCTATCCCTGCCCTCCAATGAATCTACCTCTCCCCCTAGCTTAGTGTCATCCACAAACTTGCTGAGGGTGCAATCCATCCCCTCATCCAGGTCATTAATAAAGATGCTGAACAAAACCGGTCCAAGAACCGAACCTTGGGGCACTCTGCTAGAAACTGACCACCATCCTGACATCAAGCCGTTGATCACTAGCCACTGGGCCTGACCTTTCAGCCAGCTTTCTATCCATCTTACCATCCATTTATCCAATCCACATTCCCTTAACTTGCAGGCAAGAATATTGTGGGATACCGTATCAAAAGCCTTGCTAAAGTCAAGGTATATCACATCCACTGACTTCCCCATAGCCACAGAGCCAGTTACCTCATCATAGAAGCTAATCAAGATTGGTCAGGCATGACTTGCCCTTCATGAATCCATGCTGACTATTCCTGATCACCTTCCCCTCTTCCAAGTGCTTCAAAATGGATTCCTTGAGAATCCCCTCCATGGTTTTTCCAGGGATTGAGGTAAGACTGACCGGCCTATAGTTCCCTGGATCATCCTTCTTCCCTTTCTTAAAGATAGGCACTACATTTGCCTTTTTCCAGTCATCTGGGATCTCTCCTAATCTCCAAAACGTTTCAAAGATAATGGCCAAAGGCTCCTCAATGATATTTGCCAACTCCCTCAGTACCCTAGGATGTATTAAGTCCGGACCTATGGATTTATGGGAATGTACTTCTGATAAGTAATCATACCACAACTACTGGGGTGCCATTATGGATCCCAAAAAAGTGCTGAAACAGCCTCCTAGAGTATTCCAGCAAAACTCAAGGCCTGTTTAAAAGGCACAAGAAGAAATAGTGACCGGGACATTGCGCTCCTTACATTCCGCCTATCCTTCTCGCCTTGCATCTCCTTTCCACTGTCAGTTCTGAAACTTCCCTGACCACTATATTTGAGGCAGCCTCTTACTCTCTGTAAGCCAATGTTCTCCCATTCTCCATCAAGCAAAACAGTTGGTTGCCAATTTTCTTTGAAATGTTCCCGCCCCCCCCCCCGCAGAAAATTTCTATTTTCTGAATGTGGAAATATCTGCAGGAACTGTCCCCTTGAGATTATTTTGGGAGTTATTTGTTGAAAATTGAAACATTTTAAGTTTTGGGGGCTTGGCAACCAAAAAAAAAAAAAATGAAGTTTTAACCAGTCAGGTGAAAATGGTCAGAAAAATGTTAAGCCTGATTGTCCAGCATTTATTTGTTGTTGCTAAAACCAAAACAAAAACTATTTTCACTGGAATTCTTGTTTTTGTAAAAAAAATTTCATGGAGGAAAAAATAAATGTCCCAACAAGCTCTATTCTATTTTTAAACTCCACCTCTACTAGGAATCTTTTATGTCCAGCTGTCGTTCATAATAGTTGCCACATACACATCCTTATCTCAACTTACTACTCACATCAGGTTTTGTCTGTTTCAGACTATAAAGTCTTTCAGGAAAATAATATGTTCTGCTATGTGTTCTGGAAAGCGCTGTATGATGCCTACATTATTAATAATAAATAATAAATAACAATAACAATAACAACAGCAACAAAATACAGACGTTAATGGACGGTAGAGAGCGCTTACTAGGCAACCGCTACAATTTACAATGCAGGAGCAAGAGGGCCACCCTTGACATTTTAACAATACATTTAGAACAGCTGAAGAGAAACAGTGCAATGCTAAAATATAATTAACCTGTGGAACTTACAACTGCAGTCAGTTTTAAAACAAATATTAGGGACATTTGAATAAGAAATAGTGCCTGCTCTTCCTAGCTAGAAAAAGTTCTAAATTAGCAAACTGGTAATTTTTAAAAAAAAATTACTAGTCTTCTATATTCTTTCCATGAAAGTGGAGTTTTTAAGCCACAAAGACAACCATTTGATTGTTGACTCAAAAGGTACATTTGACTGCCAAAAAAATGCTCAAAACTGCACACAAACACGTTGAGAAAGGTATAGGTTATGCATTGCTGATCCATAGCAACAGCATGTTGCCCTCAGAGAATGTCTTACTGCCTCTGTATAAATCCATGGTACGACCACATTTTAAATGCTGCTTACAGATGTGGTGACCTCATCTCAAAAAAGATGTCTTGGCATTGGAAAAGGTTCAGAAAAGGGCAACACAAATTATTAGGAGTTTGGAACGGGTGCCATATGAAGAGAGATTTTTAAAAAATGGGACTTTTCAGCTTATAAAAAAGAACACTAAGGGTGTGCCTAGACTACAAGGTTTTTTTTTGACAACAGTGGACTTTTGTCGACAAAACTATACTACACTGTCGCCGAGTTCTGTCGACAATGTCAACAGAACTCAGCAGTTTTGTCGATGACTGTAAACCTCATTCTATGAGGAATAACACCTTTTGTCAACAGAGTTCTGTCAACAGAAGACGTTATTGCATCTACACTGTCCTTTGCGTCTACACTGTCAGGTCGACAAAGTGGCTTGCTTTGTCGACAGAACTGGATGTAGTCTAGGCGCTCTTTGTCGACAGAAGCTTTGTCAACAGTATCTGTCGACAAAACGTCTGTCGACAAAAGCCTGTAGTCTAGACGTACCCTAAAGGACACCACGTCTCCACCTGTAAACGCATCCTAAGGGGGCATATGATAGAGGTCTATAAAATCATGACAGGTATGGAGAAAGTGAATAAGGAAAAGTTATTTACTTTTGCCCATAATTTAAGAGCTAGGGGTCACCAAATGACATTAGTAAGTAGCAGGTTTAAAACAGTCAACCTGTGGAACAACTAGCAGAGGTTTGTTCAAAACAGGGTTCAAAAGAAATAGATAAATTCATGGAGGTTAGGTCCATCGATACTTATCAGCCAGGATGCGTAGGAGTGGTGTCCCTAGTCTCTGTTTGCCAGAGGCTGGAAACTGGTGACAGGAGATCACTTGATGGCGACCTGTTCTGTTCAATCCCTTTGCGGCATCTGGCATTAGCCACTGTCGGAAGGCAGCATACTGGGCTAGATGGACCTGTGGTCTGACCCAGTATGGCCGTTCTTATGTTCTATGTTCTCTTTTTCAGTACAGGCAGTCCCCGACTTACGCGAATCCGACTTATGTCGGATCCGCACTTACGAACGGGGCTTTCTCGCCCCGGAGGTCGAGGTGGCGGATTGCTGCCTGCGAGCTCCGGAGTGAGAAAGCCCCGTTCGTAAGCTGCTCCCAGTGCCCCTGGTCTGCTGGAGACCGCCTCCAGCAGACCAGGGGCACCGGGACTGAAGCCGCAGCAGCGGCGGGTTCCTGCGCTTCTGAGGCTTTGCTCTGAAAGCCTCAGAAGCGCATGAACCCGCCGCTGCTGCGGCTTCAGTCCCAGTGCCCCTGGTCTGCTGGAGACGGTCCCCAGCAGACCACAGGCACCGGGAGCGAAGCCGCAGCCGTGGCGGGGTTCCGCGCCTCTGAGACTTTGCCAGAGCAAAGCCTCAGAGGCGCGGCACCCCGCTGCCGCTGCGGCTCTGCTCCCCGTGTCCCTGGTCTGCTGGGGGGGGGGGCCCAGCTAGTGTGGCCCCCCCCCCCCAGCAATCCAGGCTTTTGTTGTGGACCCTGGGGCAGAGCAGCTGGGGCGCTGCCGATTGGTCCTGCAGCGCCGCTCTGGGCACTACTGGACCAACCCGGCAGCACCCCAGCTGCTCTGCCCGAGGTCCTGATTCAGCCGCTGCTGGTCAGTTTCAGCAGTGGCTGAATCAGGACGCCTGGGGCAGAGCAGCTGGGGTGCTGCTGGGTTGGTCCAGTAGCGCCGAGGAGCGAGGAGCGGTGCTACTGGACCAACCCAGCAGCACCCCAGCTGCTCTGCCCCAGGCGTCCCCAAGTCAGCTGCTGCTGAAACTGACCAGCGCTGACTACAGGAAGCCCGAGGCAGAGTTGCTCTGCCCCGGGCTTCCTGGAATCAGCCGCTGATCAGTTTCAGCAGCAGCTGACTTGGGGACGCCTGGGGTTCTTAAGTTGAATCTGTATGTAAGTCAGAATCTGAATCTGGACGCCAGTTCCGACTTACATACAGATTCTACTTAAGAACAAACCTACAGTCCCTATCTTGTACGTAACCCGGGGACTGCCTGTATTGGTTTTTCTACTGATATATTGGAATACTTTTTCTAAGAAAAGTCCAGAGATCCTAAGAGAGGGAATTCAGCACAATGTGTTTCTTCTCAACATGAACTACTAGAGGACATGATCAGGTCACAAATATAAGCGAGATTAGTGGTCTCAGAGTAATTTTCCTGGACGCAAAGCTACATCACACACAACTTGGCACGTACAGAACATGAAATGCCAAAAATTGGCGTTAATATAAGGAGATGCAAATCAGAAATAAAGCATATTGCTTTGCCGCGAGAGCAAAACTTGGGCAATCATTGCCTATACTATGTCTTGTCATGCTTTGGTAGCTGTCCCACTTTCAACAGCACCAATTTGATACCCAAAAGAAAGAAAATAATCAAAACAATTGCTACTTCTGGACCCAAACCTGTAGTCCTGACTCACACAAGGAAGATGGTTTTTCCCCCAAGCAGGCCAGCATGAATAAGGCCCTGGAGTTTGCACTGTTGAGCTTCACACCAGTGCCAACAATCAGAATTCCTTGACCAACACAAAACAAAATGTCAGTATCAGGAGCACATGATGGGGAGGGAGCAAAAACTTTAAAATATTCCCACAATCCTTTTAACTGGAATCCTGACAGACTCAGTGCAGATTTTTATCTGTACACTGAAAAGCAGGATGCGGAGGAGCGAATCATGCTAATTCCATCATGTTTTCGATTATTTGCAAAGGATATATCCCTCCTGGAATTAAAACAGATTTGTCCTATGGACTGTCATTTCAGAATTATTTAGATGAATGCTGCACATTTTCTATAAGGAAAAACAGATCTCCAGCAAATAACATTCTTGCATCTTCAGCAATGGAAACAGTATATAGTAACATAACACTGTTATCTGATTGCAAACAATTGCAGCCTCAGTACACAGAGCTAGGCACCCAACATTTCCTAAGAAGAAAATCCCATGACATTGCTATTTACAAAAGTCCTCTGCATTGGTGTGGGAATTTTGAAATGTGTATTTATAATTGCATGGCTAATAGAAATTAGGAAGTGTGTGGGTTCTAGTATTTTTCATCTCAGACATTTGTGTTTAGGCTTTTGCCAGGCTTTTCTTATTACACGAATAAAGAAGCCTATTAATGAGGCCCAATGTTATACAACTTTGAATTTTTTCGTGGTATTTCAGTTCCTCAGTGGTTCAAATGCTGTATGGAGACCACATTAACAGTTCCCTCAAGGAAGGAAGGAAAGAAAAAAACAGCAGCTTATGAGAAAACAAATTCAAAGGAATCCAGATTTATTTGGGTTCCTTTGAAACACTACTAGAAATTATCCACTGCACCCGAGGCTGTGTAAACCCAAGTGGGTGGAGTCAGCATAAAATAGCTAAACTTAATTTATACGTATCATGCACTGAAATAGGAGAATCTAAGTCTTCTGCGTCCTACAGCTACGTCCATAAATAACTTTTGGTTTTGCAAAACAGCCTCAATCTGCAAGCCAGGTAGGAGGGTGACAGCCGTGCCAGAGAAGGCAAGTTTTAAATTAAACTGTCTCTCCACTCCTCTTTCTCCGCAAGGAAATATTTATGTGCTCTCAGTCCAGAAGTAGAAAAGCTCAATTGGATTGGAAGAGCAATAGAGGCTTATTTCCTATCAGCCACTGGATAAATGCAAGCCAAGGGTGAAGGAGAAGATCCATCCTGAAGATAATCAACACTGCCTCATTCTACAAGAATTTTAACTACATGATAACCTGGACTTTCACAGCTAGTTTCTAAAACCATACGGTGGCAATAGCAGTTAGCCACGAAAAAAAACATTAGAAGTACACTGAGAACACCAACTACTGTTCTCGTAATACAACTGGTAAGGATTATGTATTTTTTCCTATTTAAATTAGTATCACACAAAACATTTTATTTTTAGATTAAATAAATGCAAGTTTCAATTACACTAATTCCTACAATTTATACCTATTTTACTGGAAAATGCTTCAGAAGAGACGGTCATATAAAGGGTGAGGGATGAAAAAATACCAAATTATTATAGCCAACTACTTTTTATATCTACTATAATCTATAATAAAATCTGACTGCAGGAAATAATTTACCCTTCTTCTATACCAATATTCGAAATCTCGCTGGTCTTATCTTTAGGCTTTGTAAAGGAACTTGCATTATCTTTGTGATAATGACGTGCTTGCTTTTTTTAAAAAACACTGTCGTGCTCTAAATTTTTATTAGACATTGTTGGCTAAGACACAGCGTGAAACAATTATGTTCACTGCAGCAGCTAACGTATCAGCTTAACATTCTTTTTATTAGAGGAGGGTTTTAAAAAAAAGAACGCCTTTCAGGAGCATATCTCCGTGGGTGATTTATTGATAGCACTGACCTTTTGGATTCATCCCGATTGCTGCCAGATCCTAGCATCCCTGCAGTGGAAGCGGCTGTATAGATATTGGTAAAAGCAGCAGTAGGAGCTTCTGTCCCTCCCTCCATGTTTTGCGCGCACGCACACGCACGCTCACACACACACACACACACACACAGACACACAGACACACAGACACACAGACACACAGACACACAGACACACAGACACACAGACACACAGACACACAGACACACAGACAGAGTCTGCAGGAGCAGCTGGCTAGAAGCAGCAAGAGGAGGAGAACGCAGAGGAGTCACAGAGAAAGAGCTAAAAACTGAGGTTCTTTTTCCACCCAGTCCCTCTCCCCTTCTTTAATGATACAGTACATACAGACTGCTTTCCACCTCAGGCAGGCTCAGAAATGTCAGTTGTATGCAACACCTCCTGAAACATCACAGGAGAAAATCGGAAGTGAGAAGTACCAGGGTTCCCATTCTTCCTTCACCCACTAATACTGATTCATGTTTTCCTCAGGCTGATACAGGCATTTCCAGCTGTAACCCTTTCCAGGCTGAAGCAGGAAGGCTAACAAATCATTTCTATGCCATATAGTACCCCGAGGCAGGGAAGTAAGTTGGACATTCCAAATCCTAAATAATTTTAATAACTCTGTAGGAAATGGTCAACTGGGACTAAAAGTTAGGAAAACTGGATTTTATTCCTAGCACTGCCACAAACTGACTTTTACATAATTTTGTTTTGAGGATATTTACATGCTTCCCAGGGATGACTCAGAGACCTTAACTCATTGGTAAAGCACTTTGGACATCCTAAAACATAAGGAACTGTAGAAAAGCAAAGTTTTGTTATTTAACACTGAACCTTTAGTTTAACCTGCAAATCCACTCAAAAAAAGTGAGAACAGACCATTATCTACAGGAAAGTGATGTTTTAATAGGTGGATTAAATACCCATGAGAGGCAGCATAGTCTAGTCCAGTGTTTCTCAACATTTTTTTTATGAAGTACCCCCAGTACCTACAGTTTTCAGACGCACAAACTTTTTTTCTACCATTACAACACATTTATTTAAACAACTTAATCGTAGCCAGGCGGGCGATGTTTTGGTGCAAAAAGTATAAAAATAAAGTGCTATAAAACTTAAAACAAAAAATCAGTTTTCTCCAAATTTCAGTTGAGTTGACATCCCCCCCATACTTCTCTCTAGTACCCCTAAGGGTACTCGTACCACTGGTTGAGAAACACTGGTCTAGTCTACTATATATTTGAAAGAGTTTGTGCATCTGTCTGCCTGTCCATATGTCTGAGTCTGCTTGTTCCAGAGCTAGGACCACCCAATTTGGTATGCAGCTTCCTCTTATCATAACTTAAAGCAAGGTCACGGTTTGATTATTCCAGGACAATGGGAAAAGCACATGGAATGCTATTGTTTCGAATCAAATGGAAAGGGAAGGCTGTGATAGCAGGGACAGTTCTACTCCCGAATGACCACAGGGGACACAGTAAGCGCCCCAGCCTCAGGGAGCAGCCAACATTCACTCCCACCCCTTGCCCTGAGTTACCCACCCCCACACCTCCCAATCTCCTGTAACCTCAACCCCTGCCCTTAGCCTCTCCTCACCTCCAACTCTGTCTCCTCCACCCCCATCCCTGGCCCCCTGCCCTGAGCCGCCCTATATCCCGAAGCCCCTGCTTTGAGTCCTGCACCTCCCACAGCCTCAGGCCCCTGCTCTGAAGGACCTGAGCAATGCCAGGTAAATCTTCTAGTTAGTATTTATAGAACTGATTGAACAGGTGTACAGTACAAACTTATATCACTATAGGTATGTCATTCAGGGTAGATTGCGCTATGTCGACAGAGAGCTACTCCCGTCAACATAGATACCGCCTCTCGTGGAGCTGAAAACTACACCAAGCTCTTCCATTCTGTGTTCTTTAGGGAAGGAAATGGGTCTTATATCTGAATACGATGGTTTAAAAATGCTTATTACTAACCATAGATTTCACCACAGAGAAAAGTCCCACTGAAACCATTTCAACAGCACTATACTAGGATTAACAAGATTGACACTGATGTTTGCAAAGTGCAGTATAAATGAACGACAATATATTTCTTTAACAATCCTAATAACTAAGCATGCTCTTCCTAAACATTAGCTCAACAGGTTGCAGGAGGAAGGGAGGTTAGTGGATTGGCAAGTTTTGGCAGAGGTGAATAGCTGCAGGGAAAAACAATGGAACAGGTTAGACTGGTTCAGTGCCTAGACAGCCTGATTATTGTTCTTAGGGCCCTTTCTTCCAGAATCTGACCAATAGGAATGTATCTTTGCTCACCAAAGCAAGTATGCACAAGAGGGATAGGCTAATCCAGACTCCAGTGATGAAAGAAAAGAACACCTAGGAGAGGGGAAAAGTAGAGAGGAGATGTAAATGGGGGGGGAGAGAAGAGTCCTACAATAGGGGGCTACAGGCTTTATTGCGTCACTAAATATACCAGGGGCTCCTTGCATTCCTCCATTCCCCCATATGCTCTCTATGTGCCTCCTCCCATCCCTTTCTATTTCAGGATCTCTCTACAAACATGCCCCCTAATACCCTCCAGTTAGGGATGCTGTGCTCCCCACCTTCCTTCACCATTGTTATTAATCTTCATTCTGTTTTGTAGAGAAGTCATTCAGGATGTCAACAAGTTAAAGGCAAATGGGAGGCTAAGCAGAGATATTAGTTACACAGGAAAATATTACTTGATGCCATCAGCCAATTCTTCCATCTACAGACAACTAGGGAGGAGCGTGAAGGGAGTTTCCTGTGGCCTCACTTGCCCCCTTCTGGTATTCCAATTTTCCCCAAATCAATAGGATTTTTCCAACTGAGCCCTAGAACATTTCCTGAAATGTTGGAATTACAGACTGTAGTGTTTAGATATTAAAGTTACTGAATTAGAGAGAAATGCCTTGACTTGCTCAGCTGAAGATGAAGGACAAGTGCTTTCATAGACTGTATGGATGCAAGAAGGTGGTGATGAGTGATCTGTTTTCGGGGGTCGCCAGGGGAGGCAGATTTCAACCTTTTGAAAATGGATGATTTTAGAAATGATTAAATATTCAAGTGCGTTTTAGAACGATGGAATTTGTGTGAACGGTTGCTTAGCTACCTCTGAGGCGAGGAGTGTATATTCAGGACCTATTTATCAGTATTCACCAAGCTAAGATCCTTGGGCAAGCTGCAGTTACTGTCATGCCCAGGTCACTACTGCAGAAAGAGGGGCCCAGTGCAGAGCAAGCCCACATGGCACTCATTGCACAGCAGCAGCTCCTGTTCCACAAGGCTGGGTCCATCTCTCCTTTCTGGCAGCTGCAATCTACTGAGCAAGGTGACAGTGCCACTCCACTTGGCCCAGCCACCGCAACATGGTGGGAGCCAGACAAGCCAACTTAACGCTGTGGTGCTGTGACCCCCCACATCTGCCCCCAGCATCACTCATGCGTATTTGGCCCAGTCATCCCCCAGGGAGGCGCATCAGGGCCAAACCCAAGTGGCACTGCAATCCTGTGTGCTGAGCTGCAACGCCCAGATTGGGGAATCAGACCCAGCACCACTGCAGGATGAGTGTGGGATGGGGGTCACTTTCCAACCTCCCTTCTCCTGGGGCCTCCCCATCACCCTGGGCCAGGATCAGAATTCCAGTGTCAGGATGAAGGGTGCTCCTGGGAGTGGCCAGTGCCCCTTCACTGGGGCAAGGAGAAGGACTCTGGCCTATGATTTTTACAATACCCCCCCCCCCCCCAAAATCTGGATCCTCTGTGAATCACAAAAGAGCGGGGCAAAATGCAGCACTAAAAACGTCTGGAAAGCACTGCTCTAGATCACAGTCCTATGATTAGAGCACACTGAGAATGAGGTTAGAATATCTGTTGAGATTCAGCAAACTAGTATGCTGCAAGCTAGAGAATACTCTTCTGTACCTCCAAAGTAGTTATCAAACTGGTGTTTTGTAGAAAGTTACTGAGAACTCACAAGAGTGAAACTAAACCAGGGGTGGGCAATAATTTTTGCCCGGGACCACTTCAAAATTTGTTGAAGTAGCCCTGTCCACCCTGGAAGGGGAGGGGCCTAAACAGGAAGAGGTGGGCCACCCCACCCCCAGACCGTGATTGCAGGCTTGGCACGTTCCCTCACCCCCAGGCCAAACAGGGCCTGAGCGTGGGAGACACAGGAAGCCTCCTCCCACCCTGCGAGAAGCATGTGGCACTCTGAAGTGCCGCAGGCTCCTCCCAGGGCCGGGGCAAGGTGAAGGAAGCTTCATGCAGCTCCCTCGCCCCCAAACCCTGATTGGAGTGCACGAAGCCTCCTCTGCTCCTCCCCCCTCCCCTCGCGAGCAGCGCACAGCACTTCAAAGCACCACCTGCTCCTGGCAGGGCGGGAGGGGCTTCGGGCGCTCCCCCACCCCCAGGCTCTGATTGGCCTGGGGGCAGGGGAGCAGCAGGACCTCCATGGGCCAGATCCACCCATGTGGCAGGCTGGATACAGCCCACAGAGACCCTTTTGCCCACCCCTGAACTAAACCTATTTTGTAAAAGCAGCTACCGTTTCCAGCTCAAAGCTGATGAAATAACTAGCACCCAGCAAAAAAAACCTCATGTACTTTTTATTACATAAGTTACAGCAAAAGCTAACAGATATTCAAACACCTTTGTCCACACTACACTGTTATTACTAGAACTACTCTCTGTTGCAACCACAAGTTATGGTCTCCTGAATTTCGTGCTGCCAGTGCAGACTAGAAATCAGTGACTGCTACCATTTTAGGAACCATATTGTGAACACCTGCTGTACACAGGGTTAGAGGTCATTGCTTTAAACTGACAGCCAAAGCCAATCAATATAAGCATTTTCATCAATATACTTTTAAATCTACAGGTCCAGATAATCTGAATTCAAGAGCTTTAGAAGAGCTGGCCAAGGAGCACTTTTGGCCATTCACGTTAATTTTCAACAACAATGGGAATATTGGAGACGTTCCAGAAGAAGCGGGGCTGTGGGGCTGTTTGTGTGGCCGGAGGGCTGGGGGTGGGAGTAGAGCATGTCACGTATGTGCAGCGTCACTGACTTGCTCGATCACGTGGCTGAGTCAAAATGGGGGTGGCTCGGTCAACCTTCGATGGATAGTTATTGTTATTGCTGCACCTCCACAGAGAGGCTACAACATGCTCGTATCCAAGAGCGGTGAGAGTGTGACGCACACAGGACAAGTTTATGAAGAAAATGATTACAGGAAAGTTTGATTTGTTGCATGACAGAAGGAGGTGAATGAGAACTTTGCCACTGAATAAAGTTGAAAATTGAATGATATCGTGTGATGGTAGTGGAGGAGCTCTTGGACACCCTAAAGTGAACATAAATTTGGACAAAGATACAAAAACCGGAACCCGTGATTTCTGTGAATTTCAGTATAAACAACAACATCAACACTGAAAAATCATCCCTTCGTGCCTTGCAGAATTCTATCAGGATTTCAGTATTAAAATATTAACACACACAGTGTAAAAGCTCAACAACAAAAACCCAACCAAACACAAAAACAAAACTGTGAGCCCGGAGGGGAGGAGGGGAGTGGTACTTTATGGCTGCTCCCACCCCTAGCATAATCCAATTGGCTGCTTTCTGGCCAATGGGAGCATCCTGTTTCAGACCGTGAAGCACCACCTCCCTCCCCTCAGGCTCTTATTCACAGAGAATATGGCACTGCAGCCTGTGCAGGGGCAGGTCAGGCTGCTGCCTGAGAAACAAGCTGGGCTGCTGGCTGGGATTCTCAGTGGTAAGTCTCCAGCCAGATCCTGCCTCTGGCACCCCAGCCCTTCCCTAGCCTCCAGCCTTCTGCCCCCCTATCCCACATAACCCAAACCCTCTGCCCCCCTGCCTCGCCTCCTGAGCTCATAGCCTCTGCCAGACCCTGCACCCCAATGTCCTGCCCCAAATCACATTTGCCTCCTGCCCTAAGTCACAATCCAAACCCCTGCACCCCAATTCTGAGCCTCAGGTCACAACAACCTCCTTCACCCAAACTCAGTGGCCCCCAACTTAAAAAAAAGCTTTCCCACCCCTGAAATAAATAAAGACATTGTTGAAAGTTGGTGTTGGACATAGTATTTTACTTTATTTAAAAATGAAGCTTGGCCAACCAGCCCCCAATTGGGGCCCAGCCCCCATCTGGCCAGTCTCATAACACTCCTGCACTCCTCACACACCCCTACCCTGAGCTCATCATACACCTGAACCCCCTGTCCTGAGCTCCTCATACCCCACATCCCCAAACTCCTGCACCCTCACATCCCCAGTCCCCTGCCATAACACTCCTGAACGCCCCCACACTCAAACCTTGTTCCCTGAGTCCATTATACACCCTGAGCCTCTCATACATCCCAACCCAGACTTCTGCACCCCCACATTCTCAGACCTCTGCTATAAGATTGACAGAAGACAGCCTGAATGCATGCATGAAGCTGAGTTTGACCAGTTATGATGTAAACTTCAAAGAAACGTGAAAAAAGTTTCAGCAGCAGAAGTCCCATTAAATAAAGTTTGTGAGTACAATGTTTCATTTATGCTATTATTAGCCATTAAGTCAATAATACTAAGCTGTATATTTTCAGTCACACAAATGGGCACTCTTATACAGCTCTTTGTTGACCACTTGCTCTGAATTTTGATATAGTTTAGCTCTTTGGTTTGAAAAGGTTGCTGACCTCTGGTCTACAAGTACGTACCTGAGGAACAAACATTCAGTGATAAGGGCTGTCATCAGTCTACCAAACAAAGACAACAAATCTAATGGTGGAAACTGAAACTAGACAAATTCAGACTAGAAATATGGTGCTAATTTCTAATTGGCCTAATTTACCAAGACTTGTCATGAGTTCTCCAACACTGGCGATTTTAAAATCAGGACTGGATGTTCTTCTAACAGTTATGTTCTAGTTCCAACAGGAATTAATTCTGGCCAGTCCTATGGTATGTGTTATGTGGGATGTCAGAGTACATGATTACAAATGGTCCTTTCTAGGTTTATAATCTATGAATCTCTCACTAGCTTCGATTGTAGTGGCAGCAGCCACCGAATTTTTAGCAAACATATCCTTGCAAAGATATCGCCAGAGGCTCTTGCCAACTAATTTGAACAAAGTCATTGAGAGGTGATTATAATTACATGGCAGTCTAAAATGCCATAATGGTAGCATCTGGCTGTTCAACATACCATGAAGCATATAGATTATACTATAATTCACCTTTTCATGCTAGGAGGACATCAGTGTGTCTATTTCTTTTCACTTCTCAGCCCTATTGATCCATCAGAACTGCTCAGAGACCACCCACCAATTATGAAGAGACATTATTGGTTATATTCATTAATACTATGCTTCAGACTAGTCTGCAAGACATTGCTGGAAAAGCTAGGTTGCAAACGCCAATTCCAAAACAGCCCTGAACACTGTCTGTCATCGTCTGTTTGTGAAGCTAAACTACATTCTGCACTGGGGCAGCTATTCCCATTCCACTGGGTAATTTTTCCAGTGCAGTCAAAGCTTTGGCTTCAACGAATAGCGTTTCACCGACATCTGTGCTGAAGTAATTATCGTGGTGGCAAAGCAAAGCTAAGCTGTTTGCCTATGGAGTCTAGAAAGAAATATCTCATTATCCTGTATTGTGATCTGATGGGAGCCAACATGAAGCAGCAACTGGAGTCTTGGCTTTTACCCTTAGCTGCCACTAATATGCTTGATGACTCTGAAAAAGTCACCTGACATTCATGTATCACAGTTTCCTCATCTTGAAACAAAAGGACCGACTTCCTTTACCATCCACTTTGAGATCTATGGATGAAAAGCACCACAAGAGTTAAAGATTAGTATTAATTCTGACCACACCACTGTGTTACATTCAAAAGGCAAATTTAGACAGCATTATGTGAAACTCAAGAAAGGATCAGAATTATGTAATTAACTGCAGGCTGTGACTTGCTGTTAAATAAGCAACAGATTGGGAAACCATTCATCTTTTAATCCTGAGGGGGAGAAATCATCAAATTTAAGAACTCATCTTCAGCCCAGAAAGCTGTTTTCCGACACAGTCACACTCATGCCCAACTTCTGAGTCTATATCTCCAAAGAATGATAACCTGAGATCCATATCGATTCAGCTTTCTAACACCTGAATAACTTGGGTGTTGGGGAAAACTGTACCAGGAGCTCCTCTCAAAGAGAATTCACTTCTAAAAACAGCATCTATCATCTTCATGAAGAATGGGATTATCAAGCCTGAAAAGGATTTGTCATCTTTGCCAATACAGCCACTCTCCTTAGATAATTTCCATGAATTTAAATCCTGCTCCATTTAAAAAGATAAAAACTCAAGGCTACTCTGCCAGATTTTAAATTTAACCTCAAGCAATCACTGAGGTTATCTAGGCCACAAATGAGTAAAATGCTGGAAGACAAGCTTTCCGCTTTGCTCTTTGCATAATTTTTCATTAAATTAAAAATGGATTGTAATTAATAATTTATGCATGTCAAGATATTATAAGGCTACTTTTGATACCAAAATCAAAACAAATTTAGAGGGAAAATATTTCAGTTTTAAGACTAGAATTTTTAAAAATGTTTTAAGTAACACTCTTCTCAGATTCCACATTCCAACTTTGATTTTAGCTTTGCCATGCCTTTGTATGCACAGGACCAATTTCAGGAAATGAGACAATAAACTGGCCAACCAGAACAGATGTCAGCAAAATATTTCAAAGAAAATCTACTTAGTCATCTAGAACATCAAAGGAAATTTCACTGCCAAATTGTGACAGATACAAAATACCTTTTACAAGAGCATATAACAGCACATTTTGCTTATTTCATACCAGACTAAAAGCACATAGTCATTCATACTCTGTTCAATCTCTCATGCCCTCTTAAACATTAAGACAATGCAAGAGAGAGAAAAAAGTTATCCTCTGACAAGCTACACTTAAATTCTGATGGACACAGACTGTCCAGTCACCTCACTTTGTTAGCATGCTAACCACTCCTTTAGAGGATTACGCTTCAGCCTCATCCTTCCACAATTCACATAACCCATACGCTCAGTTCAAAGACAATGGAAATGCTAAGCAAGCAGCAGTGTTACACTTTCAGACCCCTTGAAAAGAGGGCTTGAGTTTCTGGATCTTTTCCTGTGGTAGCCTATCAGGAGAATGATGCCCAAACATTCAACTTTTGCCGTCATCGTTCACCTCAGCAATTAAATCACCTTTAAAAGCCAGTTCCCACTTCGTAGTTTTACTCTACCAAGTCAAATATCTCCAAGATAGATCTCTCAGTGTAGTTTCCATCACCTCTACATCAAACTTTTTGAAGTTTATTATTGTTCCATAGATTTGTTGAAAAACAAGTTAATAAATCTGAATAAAAAAGTAGGAAAATAAAACCAAGAACCCTTGCCAACATTTAATACCAGAATGTATTTAGCCTTACTTGGGTGATGATGGAGCAATGAATGGGTAACTAAGGGTGGCAGGAGGCTTCTCCTCACCCTTGCATTCATGGGACCTGACCCTACAAGAAGTGAGGGCATTCAGCACCTTTGTAAGGATGAAGCCCAAAAAAGGAAAAAGACATTCACCATCTAACTGGTGCTAGACACACAGATAAGCCTTTATCAAAGGTGGGCAGAGTAAATGTTGGGTCATGCACCCCTAATTGTCCTGGACTCAGGTTGCCTTCAGGGAGACGGCAGGTGCTTAACCACTCATAATGGCTGTAGCAACAATTGCAGTATCATGTTTGCCTGAGGCATACAGCTTGTGGGCGTTTCCATTGAGGTATCCGGCCTTTGCAGCACTGTCTAGCCCCAAGTGAAGCATTTTAAAAGTAAAAAAAAAGATGTTAAAAATCATAACTCTCTAACATATAACAATAACATAAAATATATAATATAAAAATATAACAATAAGCTAAAACAAGAAGTATCTAGTTTAGATGGAGTAAAACCAGCACAAGGAAATAGAATTAACAGGTAGCCCAGTTGAGATACTCAAGCTGCACCAGGCATATGACTTGAATTTTTAAAGGAAGAGTACAATCTTCCCTGCCACAGCCACCCCTGGGGCCTTGGAGAAACAGGTCATGTAACATTTTGCTGCTGACACATTATTCCAGGGCAAAGAGAGACCAAGCCTTGTAAAGCAGATACTAACTGGATGACTAATTTCATTATTTCCACACTACTTTTCTCTCCCAGCAACACAGTCTGAATTAGCGGCCCTTTGGTGCAGGTTTAGACTTGTGTGTTTTGCAATGCTATGTTCAAGGAGTGTCTGTCGTATCCACCTGCTCAGTACTATAAAATGTCTCAGCCACCTGCCCTCTAGGGAACTGAAGAGAAGGACTCAGGTTTCTTTATTCTCTATTACAGAGAGCAAAAACAGGGCGTATGTTTGAAATAGAGAGACTCATATGAGGCAAACGTAATTACCACAATGTGAATTCTGTGTTGTTATAGAAAAATGCAGCTTTAGTGATAAACTCTAAGCAACCAGATGTACAGAAATGGATCTGTGGTGTTTTAGATGCTGCTTGTAATTATTAGAACTGGGAGCACTGGCTGTTGGGAATCTGGAAGCAAGGAAACAGGAAGGAGGGGGGAAGAGATGGGCCAGGCCCGAGTGAGAGCTACAGAGGGGAGCAGCAGCAGCTTTGTAAAGAGGTTTCACCTTTGGTAAATAAAGGCCTGCTGAAGTTTGTTACTACCTTGCTTGCATGATACAACAGGATCTGTATCTTTAAAGAGGAGTATTTTGCTCCTTATGATGGCTTTTCTTCAAAATCTTCCCATCAAGCTTTGGGAAAGCCACTCACCGTGAACAAGCAAACGAGGGCTGAGAGGAGATGACCCTTTCTCAGAAAAGATCGTGAGATGTGGAAACAAAGCCCTGCTAGTTTCCCCCCTCTCTTGCTAGAAAGAAGGAAAAGCCAAAGTTGGGCTGCAGCCATCTCCCTCTCTCTTCAGCCCTCCGGAGCAGGTGGTGAAGAAGAGAGCTGGGAGGAGGGGAAAGTTGTCAGGCAGCTGCTGCAGCAGCTAAGAGCTGCCCTCCAGAGAATGAAGTACAAGGGGCAGGAATGGCAGAAATGCTTCTCCATTAAAGATGTGGTTTTCAGGGCACAGGGTAAGGGTTAGGTGTTGGTCTCAGTTATATATACACCTTTGTCAACTACAGCAATACAACATGGAGTCTGATCACACTTTAAAGGATAACAAATTTATTTGGATATTAGAGCATAAGCTTTTGTGAGCTACTTACTATTTGCTTCCTCAGACACAGAAGGAAGGAAGGATACAGAAATGGGAGTGTGACAACAGTGCTAACTAAATCAGAATGGATGTAGCTAATCTCCAACACTGGTGAGAAGGTGAGAGTACCTGAATGGGAAGTGCCTGTTGTAATGTGAGAACTACTCTATGTAGTATACCTGGACATGAATCACACTTGTTCTCCACTCTATAAATGGGCTTCCCGTAGACTATCAAGCCAAATTGAAGGTTTCAGTCCTTTTTTTTTTTAGGGTACTCAATGGTTTGGACCAAGCACAAGTAAATGATATCATCTCCAGGGTCAGAACGCTGGGTGACTGCTTCACTCCTCTGGCACAATAGAACGAAAAGTAAAGCTCATCTGGGTAGGGGACAGATTCCTCTTGGGAGCTGATGCAAGATTCTCAAATAAACTCCCACAAGAACTAAGAACGGTCACAGACCTGACCATTTTCCACTCCAAAATGGGCACTTCTCCAACTTGCCTTTGTTGTTATAAACACAAACCAGTATGTACATTAAAAAACAGAACCCCTTCTCCCTGCAACTTTCCCTGAAAAGTAAAATGCTGCCCAACCAATCCCTTGCAGTGCACATCGAATTCTCCCCTTGGGGAGAGGATGAGAGAGAGCACAAACCACACTTGTCAGATGTTAATCATGTCACTTAGGCTGTGTCTAGACTACATGCCTCTGTCGTCAGAGGCATGTAGATTAGTCACATAGGCAAAGTCAAATGAAGCCGTGATTTAAATGATCGCGGCTTCATTTAAAGTTACATGGCTGCCGTGCTGAGCCGACAAACAGCTAATCAGCTGTTTGTCCGCTCAGCGCGCTTGTCTGGACGCTCCCCTGCCGACATCAAAGCCCTTCGTCGGCAGCACCATTATTCCTCGTGGGATGAGGTTTACCGGGGCTGCCGACAAAGGGCTTTGATGTCGACAGGGGAGCGTCCAGACTAGCGCGCTGAGCGGACAAACAGCTGATCAGCTGTGTGGCGGAGAAGCCGCTTCCCGCTGGGACGGGGAAGCCGATCCCCGCACTCAGCAGGCGGCTAACACTGACGGCTGGGGCAGGCGGAGCACAGCCGTTGCAGGGCACCGGCCGCCTGCAGACCGGACGCCAGCGATCCACGGTGATCCGCTGGGGCCCGCAGGCGGGGGGGACACAACAGCTGCAGTGGGCTGCCCAGGGCTGCCGACCGGCAGGGCAGCCGGCCGGCGGACGCCAGGCGGGAGGGCAGTAGGACCCAGGAGGGGCCGCCCGGCACGGCGAGCGTAGGGGGGTGGAGCACCACCCAGGAGGCCCAAAAGGGCGAGTTTGGGAGCTGGGAGGGGGGAGGAGAGCAGGAGCTGGTTGTGTTCTCCAACCCCGCAGGACGACCCGAGGCAGACGGAGGGTGGAAGGAGCCCCGAGCAGGCGGCGCCCGGGACGGCACCCCTGAACCCGGCGGAGAGCGGGGCACAGGCAGACAAGAGCCCGGCGGCCGCAAACAACCCACCCGGACGGGCACAGCGCCGGCTGGTGACGCGCCCCGGGTGACAGACAGAAGCCGGGGTCGAGACCACAGCTCAGAGACACCGAACGTGAGGCGGGACTTTAAGGGAACAGACTTGGAGAAGGCGGGGGCCGTAGGGCAGCACCAGACGGACCTCGCCACAAGCTGTTTGTCGGCTCAGCGCGGCAGCCATGTAAATTTAAATGAAGCCGCGATCATTTAAATCATGGCTTCATTTGACTTTGCCAAAACAACAAATCTACATGCCTCTGATGACAGAGGCATGTAGTTTAGACGTACCCTTAATGTACTACTGGGAGGAAGAATGGCATGATATGGACTTTTTAGGTGTTCTTCAGCACCACTGAAACTGCAATGTACAGTATTCATATGCCAGTATGTGCAATGCTTCTGAAAGCCTAGTGCTCTCTCGGGGTGCATACTGGGAAAGCTGCAGTATCCTCGGAACGATCAAGGTTGTGCGACAGTAGATCTAAGTTGCCCTCCTCTATCACTTCCTACTGCTCTGCTCCTTCTCTGTTTCCAGACTCAGCTCCACCCCAATGCTAGTCTTGGCCCAGGTTCTAAACTTCCCTCTACCACCTCCTTCTGGCTTTCTCTCCACCCCCATTCATTCCCCAACCTGGACTCTCAATTATTGGTCAAACATCCAATTAGGCCACTGGTGTCCTTTTCTGGCCATTAATGCTATAAAACAGAGATTAGAAATGTTACCTGCAGAATACCACCACTGTCATATCTCTCCTTGTGTTGCTAAGGAGATACACAACAGCATACTGTGCACCAAGTGGAGTTTCCTAAGGACAAAGGGCTTCATGTCCAGGTATACTACATAGAGTAGTTCTCACATTACAACAGGCACTTCCCATTCAGGTACTCTCACCTTCTCACCAGTGTTGGAAATTAGCTACATCCATTCTGATTTAGTTAGCACTGTTGTCACACTCCCATTTCTGTATCCTTCCTTCCTTCTGTGTCTGAGGAAGCAAATAGTAAGTAGCTCACAAAAGCTTATGCTCTAATATCCAAATAAATTTGTTATCCTTTAAAGTGTGATCTGACTCCATGTTGTATTCCTGTAGTTGACTACGGTATATATAACTGAGGCCAGGTCAGGATCCTCCAGGATGAAGGAGTCTTCTGGCCACGTGAAGGTAGTAGAAAGCATTCTCATAAGACTCTGCTGTGTGATAGCTTCCTGTCAGTGAGAAATCCAGGAGCACTTGTTGGGTAACTCCCTCCAGGAAAGATTCAAACTATTTTTAACACATTCCATTATACTCCTTCCATTTCTCACATTTGAGACAACAATAACCCATGAAGCAGCTCCCACGAGGTTACAATGCAACATTCACCCAGATATTCAGGTGTCCAAGAGTTGATTGGTTAGTTTCAGTTTTGGTTGTTCGGTTTTGGAAGTTATTCTTCATACATTAACCAACTGTGACTCCAATATCTATTAGACTAAAATAAATTTTTGCCATTACTAATAAAGCCTCCTTGAAACATAAGGCTTCAATAACATTTCTCAGTATTGGAAGTTTCTCCTTCCCCTCTGTCTCTCTCTCTCTCTCTCTCTCTGCTCCCACTGCTTGACAATACACCCATCAAACTGTCACCTTTGTGATCCAAAAACCTTCCTGCATGCACAACATTCCTTGACACTCATGTAACCCACACACCTTCTGAGTGCACTGCACTGTCCCAGCTAGTGGCACAGAGAGCACTTTCAGAGAGAGCAATGAGTCTTCTCTATAGCCTTAGCTGAAAAATGGCTGGCTTTTAGCTCATGTAGTGAAGCCTCATGCACTAAGCTCCAGAGATCTCAGGTTCAATTCCACCTATCGGCATTACAAACTATAATGTATAATGTCTCGTTAAAACTATCTTCTCAAATATCTCCTGGACCTTTAATTAATATTAGCTGACAATCAAAACAGGATCCAGAGCTATGACTATAATAAAGCAAATAAAATAAATACTAAATAGCAACAACCACTACCACCTCCATTTATATCATCGTAATGTGCTTCCCAGAAACTAAACATAATTTAAAAAAAAAAAAAGGACAAAAGTCTTTGTCCTGAAGAGCTTATATTAGGATCCTGTGTTTGCAATCAGATCTGTGTGGGTGTGTCTACACAGCACCCTTAACTTGAAATTCCATAGCTTATTTCGATGTTATTTCAAACTAAGGCACTATTCCGAAATGTCCCTTATCCCTCGTGCAATGAGGTTTACAGGGACATTGGAATAGCGAGCCCGTTACATTGCAATATAACAACAGGCTTGCTCTTAAGACACGGAATAGCTATTCTGGGAAACCTCTGGTATCCCGAAATACCTCTGCTGTACAGACGTAGCCTGAAGGTGGATCTTTGTGCCCAAGACACATGGCTGGTTTCAGTTGGATTCTGTACGGATCCAATTGCAGGATGAGTGCCTGAAATTTCCACCAACAAAATAAAACAAAACCCCATCCTGCTGCAGTATCTACTAGGGATGTAAATGGTTAACCAGTTAACCAATAAGCATCACCATTAACGGGTGATGTGTACCAGTTCCAACCCCCTCTGGTTACCCCCAAGGCCTCTGTCCATGGCACAGGGAGGAGGGTGCTCCAGCCAGCAACCTTCCTACCCCCAGCTTCCCTCCCTTTAATTGGTTAACTGGTTAAACATTACTGGTTAACCAATGAAACAGGATTTTACATCCCTAGTATTTACCAATGTTGGAAGTTCAAAAATCCCATCGTCAGCCACTTTAATGACACAAACTGGGTAGCCCACCCAATTTTCATTTTGCCTCATTACTCATATATATCTTCCTTCTCTTTTCTTTACTTCACTGGCTTCCTACTCAACTGCATTTCCATTTTCAAATTCTCACCCTTTTGTTTCGTGCCACAATTCTTAATATTCTCTTCTTTCCTGTTCATACCTTTCATCATCTCACTATTATTTCACCACTCACTCCCATTCCTAAATATCTGCTTCTCTCTCTCTCTCTCTCCCCAAGCTATTTTTTCCACCTTCACGATGCATGTCATCATTTCAAAACTTCTCAATTTTCCTCTCCCACACACTGGTCCTCCTAATGAAGCAAATCTCTTGCCTTTTTTGTTGCTTAATTGGTTTCTAGTTCTCATTTGGGGCTACCACTTTGTCAACTTGTTGGCTATATCTTTAGAGCCCTGCAAATTTGCAAATATCTGCTTTATATCCATGGATATCTGCATTCGTTGACATGGCTGCAGATTTCTGCATCTAAGTTTTGCGGACAGAGATGCAGGGTTCTATGTACCTTTGGTATTAGTCAGTAAATTTCTATTTCCATTTGCCAGAGCCTCAAAACAAAAATACATTATAGACAAATAAAATGTAAATCTACTCCCCAATGAAAGTCAAGTCAAGTGGCCAACGTCCTTATTAAGGCAAAACCGTCTTCCTTGCCATCACACGTTCTTGCTCAGAATACTTTAGATAAAGCACAAACAGCTATTATGAAAGATTTAACAGATGCTTCCCTGAGATATTTTTAATACAATTCTGGGGATTCTCTCCTGCTGTCCTATAAGCAATGCACATCACTGTGAATTCCGCCGTCCAACTTGCGCACCAACACAGTCATTAATTTTATGAGATAGTGGGACAGAACCAAGACCTAGAAACTGCTTCATGAAATAGGTTCTTTAACTGCTGATTTAAATACTCAGATGATAACTAGGGCTCAAGTGGGTCTCAAATACAACTAGGGCTTTCCCTGATAAGGGCACCTACAATGACCTTACTATCATAGCCTGCCACTTGACAGGAATTTAGGGATGTAAAAGGTTAAGTGGTAACCATAACAGATTAGGTTTACTGGTTCCGGTTAACCCGTGGGACTCGCCAGAGCAGCTCCTATCCAGTACCACAGGTTACATACTGGCTCCTTGGGAGTGGCCAGCCTCCGGAAGAAATGGCTTCACCGCCACATCGAAGCCTCCTTCCAGCCAGACTCGGGTTGCTGTCCCCACTCCCAGGGGAGGCTCTGCTACGAGCTCTGCATTACAAAGCTTGTTTAAGGTTTATACTGCAGAGCCCATAGGGCGTGTAACTGTAACCGCTATGATTTTTAGCAGTTACATTTCTAAACACATTTTTTATGTCCCCACACGAATCCAACATAAACAGCACGAGTTTGTTGTAATGTAATCTAATCACAAGTATTTGCCGCTTTCAATACTGGATAGAAGCAGCAAAGCAGTTCTGTTACAAACTTGATCCAAGGGCTAAATCATAGAATACTAGGACTGGAAGAGACCTCGAGAGGTCATCGAGGCCAGTCCCCTGCCCTCATGGCAGGACCAAATACTGTCTAGACCATCCCTGATAGACATGTATCTAACCTACTCTTAAATATCTCCAGAGATGGGGATTCCACAACCTCCCTGGGCAATTTATTCCAGTGTTTAACTACCCTGACAGTTAGGAACTTTTTCCTAATGTCCAACCTAAACTTCCCTTGCTGCAGTTTAAGCCCATTGTTCTTGTTCTGTCCTCAGAGGCCAAGATGAACAAGTTTTCTCCCCCCTCCTTATGACACCCTTTTAGATACCTGAAAACTGCTATCATGTCCCCCCCTCAGTCTTCTCTTTTCTAAACTAAACAAACTCAATTCCTTCAGCCTTCCCTCATAGGTCATGTTCTCTAGACCTTTAATCATTCTTGTTGCTCTTCTCTGGACCCTCTCCAATTTCGCATTTCAAGAAAGATATGCAGGTGGCCAGAACTGGACACAATGCTCCAACTGAGGCCTAATCAGAGCAGAGTAGAGCAGAAGAATGACTTCTCGTGTCTTGCTCAAAACACACCTGTTAATGCAACCCAGAATCATGTTTGCTTTTTTTGCAACAGCATCACACTGCTGACTCATATTCAGCTCGTAGTCCACTATAACCCCCAGATCCCTTTATGCCGTACTCCTTCCTGGACAGTCGCTTCCCATTCTGTACGTGTGAAATTGATTGTTCCTTCCTAAGTGGAGCACTTTACATTTGTTTTTATTAAACTTCATCCTGTTTACCTCAGACCATTTCTCCAATTTGTCCAGATCATTTTGAATTATGACCCTATCCTCCAGAGCAGTCGCAACCCCTCCCAGCTTGGTATCATCTGCAAACTTAATACACGTACTTTCTATGCCAATATCTAAATCGTTGATGAAGATATTGAACAGAGCCAGTCCCAAAACAGACCCCTGCGGAACTCCACTTGTTATACCTTTCCAGCAGGATTGTGAACCATTAATAACTACTCTGAGTACAGTTATCCAGCCAGTTATGCACCCACTTTATAGTAGCCCCATCTAAGTTGAATTTGCCTAGTTTATTGATAAGAATATCATGCAAGACTGTATCAAATGCCTTACTAAAGTCTAGGTATACCACATCCACCGCTTCTCCCTTATCCATAAGACTCGTTATCCTAGCAAAGAAAGCTATCAGACTGGTTTGACATGATTTATTCTTTACAAATCCATGCTGGCTGTTGCCTATCACCTTGCCACCTTCCAAGTGTTTACAGATGATTTCCTTAATTACTTGCTCCATTATCTTCCCTGGCACAGAAGTTAAACTAACTGGTCTGTAGTTTCCTGGGTTGTTCTTATTTCCCTTTTTATAAATGGGCACTAGATTTGCCCTTTTCCAGTCTTCTGCAATCTCTCCTGTCTCATGATTTTCCGAAGATGATAGCTAGAGGCTCAGATACCTCCTCTATCAGCTCCTTGAGTATTCTAGGATGCATTTCATCAGGCCCTGTAGTCAAGTCTCAGGGTATCACGGTCAGGTATCATTACTGCAAGGCTGTAGACAGCTAGTAAGTAAGGACATAGCTGCATGCAGGGTGGCACCATTCAGTACAGATGTCTACGGCATGGGCACAGCTGAAAATAACCCTAAGATTCTTAACCACTTCTGAGCAGGCTCCCTGCTTAGCACAACCTCCAGGAGACAGACCTTTCTTAAAATGGCAAGCTGCACCCACCAGAAATGTTCCCGCTAATCTTTTCCATCTGTGTGTGGAATAAATTTTATGTGCGCCACCTACAAAAACCACAAAATCAAGTTGTGGGTACTCTATAAATCAGACAGACAGCATCTGAATCTCTCCTGAGCAACCAAGCAAGCACAAAGTTTCAGGGAACATTGACCATCTATCACAATTGCAGTTGTCACAGCAGGGAGACCCACAAAGCAACAATGCAGCCGGGAGCAACCTCATCCAAGCAGACACTGAACTTGCAGGGTCCTGTCTCATGAGCACCCAAGTAATCAACAATCATGGTTAAATATTACTTCAAAAAGACAACTTATGTTTACTGACATGGCAAAAGGGATAAATAAGTATAGTGATGATGCAGCACTGACCCTCACCTCTGACTGACTTTTCTAAGAGCGAGAGCAGTTGCAGACACACACCTGAAGTTAACTGGAACAGTCACTTGTTGGAAGTTAAGCAAGAACATGTTTGCAGAACTAAAGCCCAAGTGAAGTTTTGACAATCCCACTCAAAAATATCACATTCACACCCCTAGCTTTTAGTAACCAGGACAGATGGGGGAATAAAATCACAATTGTTTTGATACTCAGGAAGGTACATGTACACTGTATGGCTATTTCAGGATACCAGAGGTATCCCAAAATAGCTACCCTGTATCTATACAAGCCGCCTGTTATTTCAAAATATTTTTCAAAACAACAGGTGCTTTATTTTGCCATCCTGATAAACCTTGTTGCACGAGGGTTAAGGGATGGCTCAAAATAGCACATTATGTGTAGACATTCTAAATTTCAAAATAAGCTATTTTGAAATAGATTTGAAATAAGATACGCAAATTGCATAGCACTAATTGCATATCTTATATCTTATTTCAAGTTTAGGTTATTGTGTAGTTGCACCCGGAGTGAGCGCATTTCCAGGACTGTATATATATATATATATTACACTTACTGAGCATACAGATACATGGATTTAGAAAAACAGCATGCATAATTTCAGTTGAGAGTCTTGTGACAATATAAATAAGATTTTATTGAGACTCATAAATCCTATTTTCTGGAGATTATAAAAATGCATGAACATTTGCTCAGGGCTGTAATTTCATATGCAAAGTCTTACTTCAGGAGCATTATTTTTAAACATTTTTCAACTTCGTGCAAGACTCATTAAAAATGCCATTTTTCCAACAAAAAAAATATGCTGTCTTTTCGCGCACTCCTCTAAACATTTTAAAGGAATGTGGTTTAGCAATTAAATAAACCATAGTAGGACTTAGGTACTATATTTTGAAAATAAAATGAAATTTAGCTACAATATTGTGATGGCCTATTTGTTTTCCACACATTTTCAGGGTAATTGCATCCCAAGAGGTGGTGGAATGGGCTCTGAATCCTCGCTCTCATCCTCTATCTTTAGTCCCAGCCTCATATACCTGTGGCTCTCTGCCCCTTGTTCTGGCAAAGGGCAGCAGCATTATCCAGAGCTTATCAAAGCTACTCCTGAGCTGGAAGAAGTGGGTCACTAGAAAGTCACACACGCTTCCCTACTCCCAAGGGTAAGAGCATTACTGCTATTGGACTCCTAGGCAAAGAGAATGGAACGTTCCCCTGCAGGTCACAGGCATGCTCTCACTATAACCCTGTGTTGAACTGTGGGAATTTTCACAGAGAAATATTTTGCCAATTAGATCAGTAGATAATTAAATGGAACTCAGGGCATTGTTCCTATTAACTGCAAATTCTAGATTTAAAATCATACCAACTCTGTATTTGACTGTGCATTGTGTGAAGAAATGTTTAAAATCTTACATATTTTAAATCTTCTAGCTATTCATTTCATTTGGTGACCCTTAGTTTGTGTTATGGGAGTGAGTAAATAACTTTCCCTTATTCATTTTCTCCAATACCAGTCATAATTATTTAGACCTCTATCATATTCCTCCTTAGTCTCCTCTTTTCTAAGCTGAATAGTCCAAGACTTTTTAAATCTCTCTTCAGATGGCAGCCGTTCCAAAGCCCTCATCATTTTTGTTGCCCTTTTCTGAACTAGATATATTTTTTGAGATGAGGTGACCACATCAGTACACAGTATTCAAGAGGTGGCCGTACCATGGATTTATACAGAGGTAATAAGATATTCTCTGCTTTATTATTTATCCCTTTTTTAGTGATTCCTAACATTCTATTTTGCTTTTTTGACTGATGCTGCACATTGAGTGGATGTTTTCAAAGAACTATCCACAATGACTCCAAGATCTTGAATGGTAATAGCTAATTTAGTACCCATCATTTTGTACATATAGTTGGGACTGTGTTTTCCAATAAGCTTTATTTTGCATTTATCAACATTAAAATTCATTTGCCATTTTGTTGTCCAGTCACCTAGTTTTGTTAGATCCTTTTGAAGCGCTTCACAGTCTGCTTTGGTCTTAACTATCTTGAGCAGTTTAATATCCTCTGCAAATTTTGCCACCATTTACCCCTTTCTCCAGATCATTTATAAATATGTTGAATAGGACAGACCTTCTGGGACCTCTTTCCCCTCTGAAAATTGACCATTTATTCCTACCCTGTGTTTCCTACCTTTTAACTCGTTATCACTCCATGAGAGGACCTTCCCTCTTATCCCATGACAGCTTATTTTACTCAAGAGCCTCTGGTAAGGGATCTTTCTCTTGGGTTAATGCAGGAACATCATGTAACCTACTGCCACAAAGCAATAAACAGAGACCATGACTTACAATTGGCTGGAAGTAATAGCACTCTTCCTACACTGCTGGCCTCATGTACGTAACCTAACACCCCCTATTAGGACAGATTAGTGATGTATGACCTTACATGAAAGAGATATGAAGCAGAAACGCAAATTGCACATAATGGCCTACACTGAACACTCTAAACACTCCCAACCAGACACAAAGGTAGGAGAAAGGGTAGAGAAAACACAAGCTCCAAAAAATTAATATCAGTGACTTTCTAAAGTAAGTTTGATACTTCTCATCATTAGCAGACATCTGCTGCTGCCATCTCAATATTACTTTACATGGGAGTGGGTGGTAAAAAAGGCAAAATTACCTTATTCACATAAAATACATAACAGCCATGAAGCAGCAGACGATCAATTCACTTGGGACTGCACCTGAATTTTAAATCCTAGCTCATGACTTCACTTTCAAAGCTGAAGAGTAATCCCCACTTCCACCAAGAATACAGACTATAATAGCACGTAAACAAAATGTTTGTGATTAAATTTCAGCAATTGTGATAAGTGGGGAAATTGAATAACCACATATGCAACTCCTCAGTATAAGTGCTCAGAACTCTGCGTTAATGTGAATTATGGATTAGAAGGCTGGATTTCCAGCAAGGCTCCAGATGGTAGCACTGATCCTGTTGTGTAAAATTGAGATGACTCACCAAACAATAATTATCTAAAAAAATTTGGAATGAATGAAAAAAAATTTCAGCTATTTTGACAAAACTATTCAAAGCACAATGTTTTCATTTGGAGTAGACTCAAATCAAATCAGAAGAATCTTCCTCTTTCAACTGAGGGTATTTTTCTCTCATCGCCATTCTACCCGACCCTCAGAAAAAAAAAAAAAAGAGAGAGAGAGAGAGAGAGAGAGAGAGAGAGAGAGAGAGAACGAGAACAACCAAAGCTTAAATTTTTAATTTCAATTCCAGAAACAGAAATTAATTTTTCATTTTGTCAAAAATCTGAGCATTTCACATCATATAGAAAAATACAAACTCTCACAAAAAAAAGTAAAAGCAAAAAAGTTTATTTGATGAACCATTTCCATCAAATCTCTAGTGTGGAGAGAGGACAATAGCCCCCCAACAAAGGCGAGTGGGGGCACATTGCAATATCAGACCATTTAAAAGGAAGTCAGCAGTGAGGTCTGGAAGTTACATGTTAAGCATTGTTTTCAAGGCCAGAGGTCTATAATACACAATACATACTGGGTATTGAGTGGGGAAATACAGTACTAGAATTAAGAAACCAAAGAGATGATGCTAGAAAAATAAAGTCAATGTGCCATGAATTCTGTTATGAGGTTGCCTCCAAAACACAGTGTAGTTAATAGCCACAGAACCTCAACATCTCATAGCACTAAGTTCTTATATTGCAAGGCACTAGCTCTACTGTTCCTTCAGCTCCTCAACTTTCATCACTGAAAAGACAGCAAAGATCTAACTCAAAGTCAAAACAATCCCCACAAGGCCAATAGGTTGTTTCCTGATTAAATTTAATCAGTTTAATGGGCATAAAAGATGTAAAAATCAGCAATTAAGAAGTAAATACAACCAGTCTCTTCCATCCCTACAAAGTACTATTACAAACATGCAGAAATCCATAAGTAACACTAAACACAAACTAGGAAAATGTATTTACCATATTTCACCAGTAATTGGAACTAATTGAAGATTTCACAGCTACAGAAAGAACGAGGCTTTGCTTCATGCCCTGATTTCTCCTACAGGGTATTTTGATATTAGCACAACTCCTCAGAATAAAAATGCTAACACAATCTAATTGTGGATATTGAATTAAAGATAAAATCGGTGTTTTTCATTTTTGCCCTTTTTATTGTTTCCAGAGCAAACAAGAGACTATGTTAAGAAGAGGCTTTTGTAGGGTAAGTGTTACAAAAGGAGAAATGTGTAATAGAAAAAAAAACACAACGAATGGCCTAGTAGCACTTTATAGACTAACAAAACATGTAGATGGTACCATCTTTTGTTAGATACCATCTACATGTTTTGTTAGTCTATAAAGTGCTACCAGACCATTTGTTGAGGTTTTTCCTTTCTAGAACAGACTAACTCGGCTACCCCCTAAAGCTTCTGTGTAACAGAGATGCTCTATTGCTGTCTAACACACTGTAGTTCTTTACTCCATCTTGAAAGAAAAGGGGTCTTTCGCAGCAGTATTAGACACGTCTCAAGACTTGAGAACAGTGTGGGAATACCTGTTATCACAGGGGAGGAAGAGTTACATTAGACTATAGATAAATCCAGTAAAAAAAAAATACAGTATATGGGGGGGGGGCATTCTTTCTAAAGTCAACTCCCTGTTTAAAACAACCCCTCTCGACATAGACTTCCTTTCATTATCACCTGAATGACTATTGGCATGAACAAAAAAAGCAGCCATGTAGCACTTGAAAGACTAGCAAAATAGTTTATTAGGTGATGAGCTTTTGAGGGGCAGACCCACTTTCAGAATATGATCTGAGGAAGTGGGTCTGCCCCACGAAAGCTCATCACCTAATAAACTATTTTGTTAGTTTTTAAAGTGCTACATGGCTGCTTTTTTGTTTTACCAAGATCAGTCTAACATGGCTACCTCTCTCTGACGATTGGCATGAAGCAAGCCATTTCCAAATCTGTCACGAATCAAAGTCAAGTGGTGCAATCTAATACAATGCTGCAGTGTGTTGGCAAGTGCTATACCTGCCTAAACTCAAGCTTTTTGCTTAAGACACCAGCTACTTGGGAGATAGAGGATCCTGAGAAATCCCTTTCCCTGACTGCCTAACAATATCATGTCTTCCATCTAGTCCATGACAATGAATACATGGCAACAGGATGCCCCAACCACAGGGGGGAAACAACATTTAAGAGAACAGACCAAGAAAGCAGAAATGGGTTTTGGCATCTGCAGAAAATACAGTTGTGTTCTACCTTCAACTAGGGAGGTTAAATTTAGTTTAATCAACTAATCCACTAGTCAATGGATTTTCCACCGATTAGTCAATAAGCGGGGGGAGCTGCAGCAGGATTCACTCCCACGCTGGGAGCTAACCCACTGCGGCTCTGCCTTTTAAATGTATTAAGAGCCTCCCAGCTGTTAATACATTTAAAAATCAAAAGCGCAGCAGGGGGGACCAGATGTCCCAATTTTATAGGGGCAGTCCTGATATTTGGGCCTTTTTCTTATTGCCCTTCACCCTTATCCCAGTTTTTCACATGTGCTCTCTGCCCACCATAACATTAGGGGACAAAGGCTGAGCAAACAAATTTACCAACTGCTACAAGTCAAAGGGAGACAGGAAACAGAGGGCTGGAGAAAGAAGTGACCTGTCTAAGGTCACACTGCAAGTTATTGTTACAGCTAGGAATAGGACTTAGCTCTCCTGTCACCCACCACGGTACTTTAATACACAAAGAACTCCTTGGTGGCAAAGAGAAATCCAAGACTTTTTGATCTCTCCCACTGCAGCCAGATATATATACAGAAATTAAAAGGTTCTTTCTTTCCGGACTTACAAAGCACAGTAAGTGAGCCCTATAGAAAACACCTTGTTTTCTTAAGATTAATACAAACCAAATCAGGAACTTGCAGATAGATATTTGCACAGGCCATGGAAGAATGCTTGCTTCCAATTTAAACTAAATATCACTTAGCATTATGTACATTTAACAGGACAGAAACATTAACATAATCAGCGAGAAACTCAGTGGAGAAACAGGTGATCTTCTGCATTAAAGCCCAAGGAGTGGCAGAAGACAAAGCAGCTTTGTCCAAGAGTTCCATACATAACTGATGCAAATATTAACTGGAGCATAAACTATGTTAAAACAAGAACACAAGTGCCCTAGAACACAAACCTCCAACAGATACTCTATTCACATCAACCACAAGAACACAGAAATAAAGCCCACTTGTCTGTGCAATTGCATTTTAAAGCAAGATCGCTGTAAAAAGAGGAGGAATTGACAAAGTTATCTACACTAAGGTCTCAAGTATGGAGCTGGAGTTGTGCTTGAGAGGTGCGGTAGTTGAACGGCAAAGTATCTGAAAGTGGATCCCATGCAGATCACAGGCAGACATATTTCTAGGGGCCCTGGGCTGAGTATACTCAACAGGAACAGTTGATACAAATTTTCAGCAGGTAGCACACATGCTCCCACATTCCTGCCTACCTGCTACTTGCCAGCATGCAATGGGGGTCCAGGCCACGATTGCACCACTATCCTAAGCCATATACGTCCTCTCTAGAATCTGGTGGAGGTGTAATTCGCTCATAGAAACAGGTAAGAAATTTCAATCTGTGTCCATAGATCCCATTGCCATTTCAGCAACTCCACCACTGGGTCTCCCTTTCAAAGAGTGGTCAGCTTGTAGTGCTGCTTCTCTCATCTCCCACTGGTGTGAGACATTACTGGTTTTCCTTTATCAGTAGTGTATCAAATAATGTCCAGATTCTCTTTATACAGTCAGCAGCTGATGGGATCCTCTGCAGACATGAGAAAGAACATCACCAGGAAGAGGGTGGAAACCTAGAACTGATCAGGATGTTACCAATCAGAGAAAGGGCTGCTGGTGGGAATCCTGAACAGAGGGGAGAGTGGAACAGCAACACAAGCCAAAGGGCAAGATGAGAACTTTCTCTTCTCCCCTGATTTATGAACACAGAGATTTTGCTTTTGCATTATGCAAACACAAATTATCCTGCAAAAACAAAACAAAAACCCATCATGCCTGGATAGTTGGGAACAACTTTTATCCACTTCCACACACACTAGTCAAAGAAGCAAGCTCTATTATTTACTTATACAGCTGCTCCCCAAGTTACAAATGTTGCATAAAAAAGCCTCCGCCTGAGCTTACTTGATTTATATACCCGGATTTTCTAAAGCTACACCAAACTGTAAGGTCTAAGGTTTTAAACTGCAACTCATTGTGATCTTTGTCAAACTTTGTAATCTGTGTAACTCTCAGAAATGTACTGTAAGCTGCAACTTTATAATCTTTTTAACTCTCACCACCTTGCTTGTAACTTTCTCTAAACTGCATTCTCCCGAGTGAATGGAGAAAGAGTGTGAGAGGGTGTTTGAAGAAGGCTTGGAACAGTGGAGCACATTTCAATGAGTTATCACAGTATGGGCATGTTCCCTGCTGGATGAAGGGAAGTCTGGGCATGCTCTCTTCTGGATAAAGGGAAGTCTGGGCATGCTCCCTGATGATGAGGTGAATGAGTCACAGGAGCCATTCAGACACTATATAAAGAGAAGGAGCACATATGAGACCCTCTCTCTTTTTCCTTCCCCTGCTCCTGAGAAGCTCCTCCCCAGTGTCTCTCCTCCTGACCAGCTTCCCCAGCCATGATGAGCAGACAGACCCTCCAGGATTCACATGCCTTGGCTCCTTCTGTAACCCATATGTCTGTAAGTGTGTGAGTGCCTGAGGGCAGGAATGAATGGGTGTGAATGAGTGAATGAATGGAGGGGTGTGTGCTTGCTTGCTTGTCAGAGAGAGAGAGTCCTATCTCCTTTAGTTTAAACCTTTGGTGGCTGCTTTCTCCTCTTCAGTTTTACCTAGTGGAAATAAACCCATACTAGTGTAACCCTGGATGGTCTCCAGTGAGAATATTTTTGGGAACAACAAACGCATCGACTTACGACCGACCTCCTATACAGCCTGAACCTGACTTACTAATGAAATCCACACTTACGAATAGCACGACCGTACGTAAGTGAATAATCCAACTTACGAACAGATCGAGTTACAACCAGGTGTTTGGTATACAACCCATTCGCAAGTTGGGGACTGGTTGTATTATTGAAGCCTTGAGAGCCCTCTACTCAGAGCGAGATCCCACTGTGCGAGGTACTCACCACACTGCCAGGCCACGCCCATGCCTTGATCATCTATGTTCCCTGTAAGCTGCACAGCCCGCAGCTGCTAACTGAGTCACACCCAGAGGTTTAGGGCTGCCACGTGGAAAGCTTCCTGGCTGGGGAGGGGCACTGCTCCAGACCACAGGCATGCTGGTAGGGAAGGGGAACATAATGAGGAGGGAGGAAATATGTGGCTGGACAGGAGGGGAGTTTGGAATGTGTAATAAGGGAGAGGAGAGGTTTGATTGCAGGAATCTGATTACAGGAGCTGGGCTTGCCAGAATGTTCCTCTAGCTTCCTGGTCCAGGAGAGTGGCAGCAGACTGCAAGGGGTAGGTGAGGAAAATGGGGGGCAGTGCTGTCATCTGTGCAGTGAGATGAGGCCAGAAGGGAGTTTGGGGTGTCAACTTGTTTCCCTCTGGACTCCAGGAAGCAAGAGACAAACCTGGTCAGTCCCACCACAGCAGCCCTAGCTGGGCTGCCAATATAGGACTCTATCCTGGACTGGGGTGGGGGAGAGCAGATTGCATGGGGATAAGTGGGGTAAAGAGGGGGTGGGTGCTGGCATCTATGCAGTTAGGTGGGGACCAGGGCTGGCCTTACCATGAGGCGAACTGAGCCGGCTGCCTCCGGTGCCAGACTGTGGGGGGGTTGCCACTAGGACCCAGAGAATTAAGACCTTTCAAAGTTTTGGCCCAAGCAAAGGAGCACGGGGGCATCATTTGAGCTCCCCGACTCATGTGCCAAAATGTTGTGGGCTGGCCCTGGTGGGGACAGAGGGGCATTTGTTTGGGATATCTTCACTTGCCATCTGAACTGCAGGCAGCAAGAGCCAGACTGTCTGCCTCAGCACAGTCTGGTTTGGCTGCAGACATAGGACTCTCTCCTTAGCTGGGGCAGGCTGTATGGGGTGGTGCCAAAATTTCAGGTGGCTTAAAAAAATTTAGGCTGCTTTTGAATACTGGAATAAAAGGCCTAGCTCATGGCATTTGCACGATTACATTTCAGACAAAGTTTACATAGGTGTTAATGGCTTAAGATAAGAAAGGTAAGGATTCTTTTAACAGAATTTTGTTTAGTATTGTAGATACCTGCAAACTCTAATCGTCACAACAACATGTACTATGTGCATACAGATGTGATGTAAAACAACACGTGACCTCTTAAAATTAATTACCATAATGAATATGCAAACATGCAGGTAAAATGTTACTGGCCCGCCAAAAATTTGTGAATGGGTTTGCCAGTTCGTCATATAAAAAAGGTTGGGAACCATTGCTCTAACACACTGGCTATGTTGTAACTCAGCTCTACATTAGAACATACCTTTTCTAGTCTAGAATGTTCTTTTGTTTTCTGCTGTAAGTGCTAAGTATTATGACTTCACAGGAGAGATACGTCACTGTGTATGCACTTAGCCTTATACAAGCATACCCTGTGCATGTGTACTGAAAGCCAGAAAGCATTTACTTTCACAGAACTGCTCTGGTCCAAAGCGGAATGATTTTCTCCACGGATGAGAATGTGACAGGTTTTATTTTTAAGAGGTCTGAAGACTTGCATTTTTAATATCTAGCTGTAAAAATATGATTCACCATGCTCCCAAGTCTATTTCTATAAAAAGAAATAAGAGCATCAGACTACTCGGTGACAAGTATTACGTAGCAGGTAGGTGAATCATGCCCCGGCATACAGAAAGTTGTAATTTTATATAAAGATGTTCTCAATCATTATTTATCAAATGCACCATTATTTTTTAAAAGACAGCTTACATTTGTCAACACAAAAATATGAAAAAAAATTGGAGATTTCTCTTTGACTATAAATGTATCAGGAGCGCAAAGTAAAAAACCTAAATCCTAAGACCTGAATTTATGCATTGACATTTGCTGCCTTAAAAAAATGAAAAAATACTGGTTGGGTAACAAGAACTTCAGAAAGCAAGAAACCACATTTTTCCTTTCACAGTCGTCTAGAAACAGTGCAATTATTTATTTGTATTACAGAAGCCCTGAGATGCCCTGCCACTGGAATCCCATTGCTGTGAGTAATGTACAGACCCCTAGTTAAAGCCCTGAAATTCTGAGGATATTCATGGACCATGTCTGTGAGTTTCAGATGGATGCAGATCCAAATTTTGTAGCTAGAGCCCTGCAAATCTATCGAAATCTATCCACCTTATAGCCACAGACTATGCTTGCAGATCATGTATCAGAGGTGGATACAAATTTTGTGTATGTGCAGGGTTCTATACATAAACTGCACCGATGAGCCAGGAGTGTGCAACCCAGGTTGCCTAGATACACTTGCACTAGTTCAGGAGTTAAACTGGTAGCACAGGTGAGGCAGCACAGGCAGATGCAGTGCAGGCATATGTGGGTTTCTATGACACTACACTCAATGCCTGTGCTACCAGGGTTATGCTTCTCTTCACATTCACACTAGTTCAATGTATGTGTACGCAAATGGAGAATCACATCTCTAGCTTATAGAGTACATGTCACCATAGACATGGCCTCTGATCTGAAGAGCTGAATACTAAAAGTAATTACACTAGAATGGGTACTACCACGTCATTTGCCCACTTAAAACAGAACAATAAGGAACTAAGGTAAAGGGGGTGTTCAAGAAACAAAGGAGTGGTCACTGGTAGCAAACGGTTTAACAATTTAGCAATCAGAAGAGTGTTCTGAAGCTTCTTGTAAAGTGCTTTGAATACAAACCTGTGGTGTGCAATTATGGTTCATACTCCCATCACAGAACAAACAATGTGAAACACACTTCCTAGTGATAGGTCCCTTGGAAATGCTAGGTGGGTTAAACACACTAGCTTAGCCAAATTTCACCGTGCTGAGCACCGCATACTTTCTATTAAGTCCACACAAACAGTGTCAGACACAAAACGGCAGTCATAGTTAGACAGTTACAGGAGCACATTTGATGTTAATGTTTAACAAACCCAGATGTCATCGGGCACCCTACTGACTGCAAGATTGTGCAAGGACATACCAGACACAATTTCATATTATCAATCACTTGTGTAAGACCATGAATTTATAAACCATAAGGATACTAACATGCAAACTGACTATTACTGTGGATCATTTCTAAACACCAAGGGTATGTCTACACTAGCCCCCTAGTTCGAACTAGTGTGGCTGATGTAGGCGTTCGAACGGTTACTCCTCCTGCAATGAGGTGTAACAGATAATCCGAACTAAGGACTTAGTTCAGATTAACTTCTGACAGCTGCATGTAGTTGCGGGCAGTCAGTTCAAACTAAGGGGATTTAAAAATGGCGCCCGCCCAGGAACATGCAAATGAAGCCCAGGATATTTAAATCCCAGATTTCATTTGCAAGTTCGAATGCCTACATTAGCCACCCTAGTTTGAACTAAGGGGCTAGTGTAGACATACCCCAAGATAGTAAAAAGAAAAAGTTCAAGCACTGATTTTTACAGTGCATTCTTCACTTATTTCACCAGTCAGACCCACACACAACTCCAATTAACAGGAATCTAAATCTCACTCTGAACCCTCTTAGAAGAATAGCTTCTGCTCAATAATTGTTTTACAATAGCTAACCAAAGCTTGGCACAAGGAGAGCTTCTTTTGTTTGGTTTTCAAATTAAATCAAAGATCAAGAGACCATTCCATAGTCTTAAACGGATAGAAAATGCCTAATTGAAACATTTGTTTTTACAGTGCAAAAAGGAAAATTCACAGCTAACTTAATTCAGATTCTGTTAGTGCCAAATATGCAGTGTTGGAGTGCTAGTAAACTGTGTATCCAATTAGCAATTGTATTGTTCAAGGAAATGCCTCTGAATGTCCATTTCATTTTGACAATCTTCATTAAGCTCACTTGGGAATGGAGAAATGACAATTTTCAAAGTAATCACTACTTACCAAAAATACATTTTAGAACAATATAAATAGCTGTTACCACCATGTAATTTTAAACAAGTGTTTTTAAAAAATACGCACTGGTCTCTATCCGTCTTCATTATTCAAGCCCCTTTTTCCTCCAACATCCAACACTGTGGTAGAGTAACCTATCACACAGGAACAAGAAAAAACCCAAACCATGAAGCAAGCTTTAGATTTAGAAAGTCTAGCTATCTGTGTGTCAAGGAGTTTCTGCTATACATGGAGAGGAGGGTGCAAGCCCAAGCTATTAAAGTTGTACCTCTAAAAACCGGCACACACTGCTCTGGCAATATCCGTGTCCCAGCAGGATGCTCCTGAACCAGACAGCCCAGGAGCATTTGCAGGAGAGACAGCTGTGGCTGGGGAAAACCAGTGTCAGCTGCAGGCAGTGCAGGACCTGACCGGGCCTGGAGTCCCCTGGCAGCCCTGCCAGCCGCATGGGGTTGGGGGCTGGTGGCAGATTTCCCCTGGTCCAGCAAATTATCTTGTCCAGGATCTGTCAGGTTCTGATGGAGCCAGACATGGGAGGTCCAGCCAGTACTATTTTTTTGGCAAAGCATCCCTAGGCATGAAAGGGAGGTGGGATCATATAAAATATCTGCTCTTCTTATTCAGTCAGTGTGAGGAGAGGCAGTGCCAGGAAAAGGTATGCTAGAAGAGGCAACAGCAGAGAAAGAAGGTAAGCTACCCAAAGTGTCCTATTAGAGAAGTTACTGGAGAAACAACTGGACAAGTCCAAGAGACGTGAAGGAGAAAGTGCTCACGACTTACTGCTGGTTTTGTCATCTATGTTCAAAGTAAACAAAGTAAATTTTCTAAAAAACTGCATGAAATTCACCCCTGTGCAGAGGTTCAATATAAGGACAATGCATCACTAATACTACAAAATGGTGCTTAACTGGAATGTAAATAATGCACATTTCTTGTGTTGGCTCTCTGCCCATGAGCAAACTTCCCTGTAAATAAGACATACGATTTAATGGGAAGAATACCTTGGTATGTCATTTTTTTAACCCAAAACAAGTTAGCCTACACCAGTGGTCTCCAACCTTTTCACACCCAAGATCACTTTTTAAATGACGGAACAAGCCAAGATCTACCGCCTCGCCCCTTCCTCGAAGCCCCACCCCTTCCTTGAAGCTCCGCCCTCTCTATTCTCCTCCTCTCCATCACTTGCTATTCCCAACCCTTATACGCTGCTTTTTTCCCCAATTCTTCTGTAGGAAGAGGTTTTTCCAACATTTGGCCTGTCTAGACTGGACCAAATATGAGAAAAACCCCTTCTTTTGGAAGCCCCCTTATTCCTTGTGGAAAGAGGAATATAGAGGTGACCGAAAGATCATGTTTGCTCTTCCACTAAAAGAAGTGGAAGAACAAATGCATCCGTGGATGCAGAAGAGTTTTTCTGGGATATCTCCGGAATCCTGAAAAACTCCTGCAGTCTAGCCGTAACCTTGCTGGGTTGAGACCAGATGTGTAGGCTCTGCGGTGGGAATAAGGGATTTGGGTGTGGGAAGGGGTGAGAGGTGCAAACTCTGGAAGGAAATCTGGATGCAGGAGAAGGTGGATAAGGGGACAGTGGCTCGGGGAGAGGGCACCAGGCCGGGCAGTATTGGGGTCAGATGTAGGGTTAGGATACTAAGCAAGCCACAGACTTCTGGATGTGAGGATCAGGAATTTGGGTTGGGGTATGTGAGGGGCACAGGGCAGGAGGTTCCAGTGTAGGATAGACTCCAATGTAGGGTCTGGGGGAAAGGGAAGTGCAGGAGTGTTATGATGCTGTGGCCAGATGGGTTCTTAGCCCCAATTTGGGGTTTGTTGGCCAGGCTTCATTTTTAAATAAAATACTGTGTCAAACAAAAAGTTTCTGCATTGTCTTTATTTCTGAGAAGGACAGAGAACTTGTCATGAGTCAGGGGTTACTGACACAAGAAAAGTCAGTTGGGACCACACAAGTGAGATGCAAAAAAAACCTCCTCCACCCCCCACAACCCAAGCTTCACTAATGTGGCCCCAACTGTGTTGGTGGGAACAGGGCACACAGTACTGGGGAAGGGTGCTAGTGGGTGCTTTGGCAGGGGACAGGGTGCCAGTTTAGACAAAGTTCTGTGGCTCGAGACAGGCAAATGGGGACAGAGTTCAAAAAGGGGGGGTGGGAATGGGGACAGAGTTCTGTAGCTGGGGACAGGGGAGTGGGGACAGAGTTCTGTGGCTAGGGAGAGGGAACTGGACAGTGAGGAGTGCAAATGGGAGAGTGGGGACAGGAGGTGGGGGGGCAGTGGAGGTGGAGAGTCCCCTGCATCTGCCTCCTCCCAGAATTCTTCCCCCCACGGGAAGCCAGTGCATGCCTCCTCGGGGCCCAACTCACACCCCCCCGGCGCAGGGAAACCCCACGTGCGCTTGCCCTGGGGCCGACCCCCCCATGAAGGGAAGCCCCCACCACACGCGTAGGGAAACCCACGCCTACCCCTGGGCTGACTCACCCCTCCTGTGTGGTGCAGGGAGCCGATGCTCTCTCCCGCAGTACACCCGGCAGAGCAGCTAGTGCAACTTCCGGAATTGCCGAAAGTGGCGCTAAGCTGCGGGACTTCTGTCCATCCCCGGGAAGCTGACACTACCTCCATTTTCACTTGAGGTAGGTAGTGGGCTTCTCGGGGGTGGGAGGGAAATGGGGGTGTGGCAGACAGGACACCTCGTGATCGACTGGTCGAGGCCTCGCGATCGACTAGTCGATCGCGGTCGACCTGTTGGTGACTACAGGCCTACACAGTACTGCCATCCCAATAAGACCTCAAATAATAATTAGATTACTTTAAATTATGATTTTAAAAGAAATGCTAAATTTTACAGGTGTTGTAGCCATATTGGTCCCAGGATAGTAGCTTTTGTTGGACCAGCTTAAGTTTTTGTATGTTAGTCCAATAAAAATATTACCTCACGTGTACGGTCTAATAAATTGACTTTTTCTGTTTGGTCTTCTGGTTGTGAGCCATCAGGATGCAACTGGGCAATATTTTCAAGCTTGGAACTAAGGGCTAGATTTTAAAAAATATATAAACTGAAATTGTCATTTAATTCCATTAAAGAAGTCAAGGATATCTGAGTTAAAATGATGAGAGTTAGCAGCAATGATTACTCCTGTATCACTCACTCTCTCCTGTCTGGCAGAAAAGCCAACAAGCCAGCATGGCCAATTTTTAAGTCATTTATTTTTGTTTTTTCTTCTTTTTAAGGTTTGTGATTTTATTTCTCGCCCTTTAAAAAAAATAGCTACTATTGAAATAGAGGTGCCTTATAATATTTAAAAGCAAATTGCAGTCAGCAAGGATGTCAGGCCAAATTCTACTCTCACTGACTCAATAAAAAGTTGAATTGCTCCAGTGGCTTCATATCCGAAACATCTGCTGTCTGCAAGATTGACCACGTCTACCTTCATTTTCACACAATATTGAAGTGAAGGCTTGATTTATAAAACAATGTCAGATTTATTTATTAAACAACTCAGCAAATAGTAATAAAAAAACTTGGGAGCCGATTCAGACTTACTATGGACAATAGCTTAAAAAGCTTTTGTTTCTGACAGCAGGGGGCTGGGAGAAAGACAGAACGGTGAGTTAATGTGATGCTTTCTAACTAAGGACATTGAAGAACTGTGCTAGGGTAGAGGCATCCAATCCAGAAGCCAGAAAATAAGTTCAGACTTAAAGTACCCCTTTGACATGGGTTAAAGATAATATTCCCAGAAAAGAGAAGCGAATTAATAATTTTGTCTCCTCTCAGAATTATGAGGGAGAGCTCTCATTCAACGTCACTTCACAGTTTGTGTTGAGTGGACAACCAGCACATGCAGCTCTTGACATAAGTTACTTTTATAAAACGAGCAAACATGAGTCAAGTTGTCATTTCGCCCAGACTACAACCATGTCCTCGTTTGGCACTGGAAGCTATTAATGGCTATTAAAAATAGAATGACAAATACAGACCTGAAATACATGTTTAAACTCGGCAACTAACATGGCTACCCCACAGCGTACGTTTAGAAGATTTACATACACGAGAGAAGTGGTCATTGACACGTGTGCATCCCTGCTCTTGCCTCCTGCTCTGGGAGTGGGCTGGGCGGCTGGCACGTGGCATGCTGGGGACAGGGTTACGCTGCACTCTTCCCTGCAGGCTGCGTGACAGGTCGGAGAGCCACCTTCCCCAGCGCCCCACTGCGCCTGGCCCAGCTGAAGCCAGCCCTGGGTGGCCCCGACTTCTGTCTATCCCAGCCTCAGACCTGGAGCCACTGGCTGACCAGGGCAGGGGAAGGACTCTGCCCCCTCCCCCTCCTAGCGCTGCTCCCCAGACCCTGCCAGTGAGTATGCTGGGGGTACAGGGATATGGGGAGGAGGTTTGTACTGAGGGGCATGAGGTGATGCAGGGGATCAGGCTATGGGGAAAGGACAGGAGGGGCAGGGGTTGCACTGAAGGGCATGAGGCAATGCAGGGGATCATGGGGCTGAGGGGAGCAAGGTTGGAGCAGAGGGAAGGTTTTGGGCGGGGGAGATACAGTTTTACTTTGCAGAAGCTGCATTTTCCTTTACTCCCCACTTCTTTGCCTCCCTCTCCAACTAGCTATTTGGCTTCATTCTCACCCTCTCACCTTTTCTGTGTTACTCCCCCAACCTCCTCCTGCCCCCAAACTCCCTTTCAGACCCTGGACCCCACCTCCTACATCCCTATCCCACTTGCTGGCAGCCCTGCCCCACACTGAACCCCTTATTTTTGTCCCCACCCTGGAGCCTAAGAGGGTCCACAAAATCCACTCACTCTGGAACCCCAGCATAGTAAATCTGGCCTATGGAAAACCCTGAACCTTAGTCTTCCCTGTCCCTTCCCTTCCTCTTATCCTGTGGGGGCTGGAGTGCCAAAAGAGTGAGGTGTCTCAGTTGGGGGCACATCAGTGAGGGTTGGGAGTTTTGGGAGGAGAATTTTTGCTTCTCACTTGTTTGGTCCCCACCTGATTTTTCTCTGGGTCAGTGCCCCCACCCAAAAGGGTTCCCCATCCCAGCCATAAAGAAAAAATTGAAACTTTTTGTGTTGGACGTTATCAAACTTCATTTTAAATCAAGTAAAACATTAACTAACATGAGAAAGTTAAAACACTTAATCGGTTTAATAATTTAAATGAAATCATTCTCCGCAGCTGCAGAACTAGCAAAATGGCTTGGGTGTAATTATGTAATAAACAGTGAGTTTACATTAGCAACAGGTAGTCTGCGGAAAGTTTTGGAAAGGGTGGGGCCTCAAGAAAGGGATGGGATTTCAAGGGAAGAGATGGGGTAGATCCTGGCTTGCCCTGACATTTAAAAAGTGATCTTGAGTGTAAAAAGGTTGGAGACCACTGCACTAGAGGGTTTTTTTAACCTCACCCAGCCCAATCTCCTCTCTTTTCAACATATTACTGGCAGGCTCTTAACACATTTAAAAGGCTAATGCGCAGCAGGAGGGACCAAGACAGCTGATTCCCAGCTCGCATAGGATCCCCCAGCTGTACACCAGCCTTTTAAAAAGTTTCCCAGCCCCACTGATTCTAGGGAGAGGATGTTCCAGGACGAATGTTAAATGTAATCAACTAATCGATTAGTTGATGGATTTTCCATAGAACAGTCGATTAGTCAATAAGTGGGGGAGCCACAGTGGGGTTAACTCCCAACCTATCAGCTCTTAATACATTTAAAGGGCTGGTGAGCAGCAGGGGGACCCTGCGCGGGCCAGGAATTGGGGCTGATCAGACTTCAAGTACAGTTTTACCTTAATCTGAAAAACACTAAATGAAATTCAACAAAATCAGAAGATGCAAAGAATCACAGTAGAAGGCTGTAAGGAGTCATTATAATCATACTATCTGGCCTTCTCCATAGCACTGGCCACATAATCACACCCCATGATTCCTGTACCAAACCAAAACTCACTTCTGTTCTGCTGGATGTATTTTTTAGAAAGACACCAACCTTGATATAAAGACTTCAGCTTCTGGAGAATCCACCCCATCTGTGTTTGTTTTTCCAATAGTCAGTTACCTTCACTATTAGAAATTTGCAACTGATCACTAATTGTCCACATTTCTACTTCTAGAATTGGATCTTGTTATGCTTGTGTCTGCAAGATTTAAAGAGCCATCTATTACAGGAGATAGCCGGTAGGTAGGACAGTGATCAAATAATTTCTTACTCTTTCCTTGGATAAACCAGACAGACTGAGGTTTGTATGTGGCACTGTAAGGCAGGTTTTCCAGATCTCCCAACAATTCCTGCAGCCCTTACCTGGGGCCTCTTTACTATGGTGATACTTTACTATGATCAACCCTTCTGAAACTTTTTATTGCTTAAAATAGAAATATTATTTGTAACAGATGAACCTGAACAGCTTATTTCTTCGACTTTCCGCCTAACTTGGAGTTTTAAATTTGGGATAAACTCTCAATAAGAACATTTGTGTTATGGAAAATATTTTCTGTTTTTAAAACAATATTTCACACAAAGATCTCATGAAAATGGGTATTTTAAATTATTCCTAGTAATTAATTGTACTTCTGCTCATTAAAGAAAGTGAGTAAGCACTACATTTTAGCATACAGAGGAGGCAGCTTGATATGTCACAGAAATTCAGAGATGCAGTTATTGATCCAATACTTACAGGAATGGAATCTGGTTTTCTGAATACGCAGGAAAAAATGCTTCTATGGTTAAAAAATTATACGAAAAAAAGACAATGGGGTGAAAAATTTCCCCAACAAACTAAGCAGGAGGGAATTATACATTATTGCTTCCACAAAAGCTGTTATTTATGTGGCAGAGTTGCTCATTTTTGTGTGACCTTGAAAGCTCAAGAACATAAAATTGCCAACACTGGGTCAAAAGTATCCTGTCTTCCAACAGTAGCCAATACTAGGAGCTTCAGAGGGAATGAACAGAGCAGAGCATTTATCAACTGTTAATTCCCTGTCATGCAGGCCCATCATCTGTCAGCGATATAGAAATACCCGGAGTACGGCAAAGCCTCTCTATCTGCTGTAGGAAAAGTCTACTCTTTCTTATGACTGTGTCTGATAAGTAGAAAACATTGGAAAACTGAAAAGCAGGCTCTTATGAATAAGTTCTATATAATTTAATAGACTATAACCTTTCTAAATATATTTCAACTACAGTTTGAACCTCTCTAGTTTGGCACCCTCCAGACCTGACTGGAGCCACACAAGATAATTGCCGTACCACAGGAGATCGATATTGTCTATCAGCATTACCAGCACTTCCACTGCTTACTGGGCTCTTAGGTAAATTAGAGCTAAACAACAGCCAAGGCACAGACTTGGGGTTACCCTCGCTCTGCTTCCATTTGCTGCAATTCTGGCCAATGTGAACAAGAGGGGAAAACCTCCAGGCAAGTGCTGCACTGCTGTTTCCCCAGCCCACAGAGTGGCTTCCTCCCCCGCCAGGCAGAGCCTGCAGACTGTATCAGGCCCTGGCCTGCCCCAATCCAGCCCACAAGGCTTGAGGCTCCCCCTCTCTCCCCGTAGGGAGCCCTGAGTCTCACGGGCCAGATCCAGGCAAGCCACAAGCCGAATCCGTAGGATCCCTACACCCGTTTTAAGTGGTCATAAGAAACAGAACAATGAAAGTTACTAAACAAAATAAAAGCGACGAGGAGTCCTGTGGCACCTTATAGACTAATGGCAGTCTGGACCTCTACATAGAATGCTTCCGCCGACGTGCACAGGCAGAAATTGTGGAAAAACAGCATCGCTTGCCTGGTAACCTCAGTCGTGCAGAACGCAATGCCATCCACAGCCTCCGGAACAACTCTGACATTATAATCAAAGAGGCTGACAAAGGAGGTGCTGTTGTCATCATGAACAGGCCTGACTACCTAAAGGAGGCTGCCAGACAACTCTCCAATACCAAATTCTACAGGCCACTTTCCTCAGATCCCACTAAGGAATATACTAAGAAACTGCACCATCTGCTCAGGACACTCCCCAAACAAACACAGGAACAAATCGACACACCTTTAGAGCCCCGACCAGGGTTGTTCTATCTATTACCCAAGATCCACAAACCTGGAAATCCCGGACGCCCCATCATCTCGGGCATTGGCACTCTTACTGAAGGACTGTCTGGCTATGTGGACTCTCTGCTCAGACCCTACGCCACCAGCACTCCCAGTTACCTTCGTGACACTACGGATTTCCTGAGAAAACTACAATGCATAGGTGATCTTCCAGAAAACACCATCCTAGCCACCATGGATGTAGAGGCATATTACTTCAGTTAGTCTATAAGGTGCCACAGGACTCCTCGTCGCTTTTGCAGATTCAGACTAACACGGCTACCCCTCTGATACTAAACAAAACAAAACAGCACAAGCAACCTAAGCTTAATACACTAAGAAACTTGTTACATATACTATCGTACCCTAACAGTTGTTCTAATAATCACTTTCACAGACTAGATTCACTTCCAGTCTGGGCTTAGCGCTATCTCATGTCCCATTTCAGGTGTTTTCAGTAGACATTTGGGTGATAAGCAAGAATGTTCTGATGACCAGTATCCCTATTGTTTGGTTTCCCACCTTTATATAGATTTTGACAAAGGCAGAAATCCTTTTGTGTCCAGTTTAAACTTTTCTCACATTCAATGGAAAAGTACAGCTTCCAAGATGGGCCCCAGCTAGGGAAGTTAAAAGCCGGTATCTGCTTTTTTTTAAAACCATGAAACAGCTGAACAGGGTAACCATGAAACAGCTGAAAAATTCAGCGGTTACATGCATCCACAGCACATGTGATGCAGAGCCAGCAGTGTGGGGTGGCAGCCAGCTTCCTAGGAGTGGGGCGGGAGCCTGCACATAACTGTTAACAGTAATCAATAAGCCTAGGCTCATCACTTAAGTGTTTAAACTGTTATACTTCCACATCCCTACTCCCAGAATCAGGTGACATGGCCATATGTCTTGATAAGACCAACCATAATCCTATCTCCCAAGTTTACAAGGAAAACAAGTCCTCTTACAGTTCATTGTTTTGGTGGTCAATGGGTCATCAAGAATCTAAACTACTACTAATGGCCCTCACTTAGCATGATGAGGTTAATTAAACAGATTTATACTCCATATTTTTAACTTGAAATACAGGAATGATACATGCATGCAAATGGGATAATCATATTCTGTAGATTACAAGCTTTCTAATGAAACCTCACAGGAGGCATATTCCAGCTGTGTCATATTCCATAAAGCATATTCCAGCTGTGTCATATTCATAAAGCCTACTGAATGCTCAGTGACAACTTTATCCTGCCTGAATGCAGAGTTAAATCAACAGGAAGCTTCGAAGCAAGAAACACAGAAAATGAAACAGCAAACAGGCTCAGCAGCGTCAAAGGAGTTGACATTACAGTGACTAAACTACCAACTCGGAAGAAGTTTCCCTCCATGTTAATTGCTTACTCTTCTCAAGGCTAAGCCTAAAATCAAAGGATACCAAACCATTTCAGGGCCCCGACCCCTGAAAAGGAAAGGGACTGAGTACACTGCCAGGAAGCATCAGTGAGAACTGACAGGCACACAAGGAGAGAAGCCCTTCCAGAAGGCACTTTCCTTCTCCCAATCCAGAGCTGGAGGTAGCTAGTTTAGATAAAAATCATTATTTATATTCCTGTAGTGCTTTGGACCCCTGAACTGTGAACCAGGACCCACTGTATTAGGTACTGTATAAAACACACAACAAAAAGTGGGTCGCTGCCCCAAGAAGCTTACAATCTACATACAGGAGGCCCCCGACTTGTGATGCGATTGGTTCCTGAGGAAGCATCGCAAATCGGGGGCGTCGTAACTTGAACCCTCATTTACGATAGGCGCCGTGCGCCATCATAAATGCAGGCCAAGGACATAAGTCGGGGGGGTTCGGCCTCTTCTGCACTTACAAAAATGGTTCTAAGTGTGGGGGGGTCGGAACTCGGACAGTCAGAAGTCGGGGGTTTCCTGTATATGACGAGACAAGAGCTGGACACAGACAGGTGGGGATGTCCATGTAAATGATGAGAGGTTACTGGAAGGATCATAGGCTGTTGTGTACACACACCAGCAATCTAATCATTGCCAAGCTTTTTGCAGGAATCACAGCAAAGGAGTTTTGAGGAAGGATTTGGAAAAGGATACAGAGATAGCTTTGAGGCTCTTTACAGGGAGCCCCTCCCAAGCATATGCATCAGCATGAGAAACTAGCCCTTGTTTGAAAACATAAAAAGTGGACAATGGCAGCTGGCTCAAAGGCCAATCAGAGGTGAGGGCTGAGTGTGCAAAAACAAATGAGTCAGTGGGGATTGTCAGTGAAGGGCCCTGAAAGTCAATATAAGCAGGTTATGTTTGATACAACAGAGACTGGGGAGCCAGTGAAGGGATGCAGAGATGGATAACACAGGCAAGGAAACCAGCTAGGAAACTGACCTTTGCAGCACATTCAGAATGGATTTGAGCGGAGTAAGACTGCATTTGTCATGGCCAGACAAAAGAATGTTGCAATAATCAAGACGTGAAATATCAAAGCTTTCAAAAAATTAAGGATTAGGTAAAGGGAAATATACATACTGACAATGCTTTGTACCTTGGGAGGAGTGAATAAATAATGCTTTGTTCTGAAGCGGTTTCTTGAGAAACTTTAATCAGCTCGCTGGTCACAGGTACCCCAAATGAAAGGATTCCAAACACAGCTGCACGAACGTGGTTGGATCTGGAGGCTGCCACACGGAGGCCTACTCCCAGAATGGCTGAACCACATGATTTCACCAAAAGGGGATGAAGACAGTAAAAGGATAGTGTAGTATGTCTTGTAACCATGACAACAGAGATAACAACATGGAAACACGGCCCCTTCAGACATTCATCTCAGAATCCTAGAAGTTCTTCATACGGCTGACATACTGTAACAACTATAATTTTACATTCAGGTGATTACTCCAGATAATTGGTTACAGACTAGCCAAGTGAATTGCTGAGGTTCCTCCTTCATGATTCTGAATCAGGCATTGAGTTGTTAAGACATGGCATGGTCTATTCTGGGTGAGCGTCTTTAATTTTCCATTTGCACAGGAAGTATCCACATCTAGCATGGTTTGTCCGGATGCAGTTTAGGGTTGCCCATCAGCGCCACAGATCAGTGAAGCCAGAGATCTTGTGTGTTGGGTATTTCACAAGACATTTGTTTGTGACTTCTTGACAATGGAAATGTCTGGGTATCTTACAATGAGCTATCTAAGAAGGATCTTCAATTAGACTAGAGCTTTATTAGGGGGAGGGAGAGGAAAACGATGAACCTACTAAACTCTCTTCCTAATTTTTTTTTATTGCTACATCCATAGTAGCAGTGTATGGAAATTAAAAAAAAAATCCAAGGCATTTTCAGAGACATCACCAATGGTCAGGCAAGCAGAATAGTTACTTTTTTTTATTTTACTGAAGCCCACTGTTTTGTAAGTGACGCTGTTTTTTTACTGGAGATATTCATTTATAAGAAAAAATGCCAGAGAAGTAGCGTAGTTTGGCTGGAGACCTGGGTAGACAGATCCCGAGAGACCTCTCGTCTAAAGTCTGGAAAATGCAGCATCTAATCTACTTTGGTACTCCGTGAACTGTGAAAGATGCTGACAGGAATGATGATTAAGAAACATTTCCAGATACAGTTTTCCTGACATACCTAAAGATAGAATCCGAGGACTAAGCTCCCCTGCCTTCCCACTTTGCTCCTCTCATTTAGGTCCTTTCCAGAAGCCCTCTCAACTTCTGCACCGGAACTCCAGTCTCCCCCCCTCCTAACATAGCGCAGCATGGGAAAAGGTTTCCCAATGTGCCCATCTAAGGGCTGCAGTGAGTCTGTGCCAGCATTACCTTTGCGTCTCATCAACTCCTTCACCATAGCAGATGCCCATCAGTTCTACAGCAGGACATGGATTTTATTTCCACTCCCCTCTATGGACTCCTGGAGTTCATGACCCCTATAAAAACGACTTCTGATGAGGAAATAAATGTAGTCATGAGTCCAGCCCCAGCAGTGCAGGCAGGTGGGTTTGGGCCCTCAGAACACAGGTGACAGAGATGTAAAAATCACTGCAGGGGTGGGGACCCAGCAGTTGTGTGTGTGAGTGAGAGAAACACTCTGTGCTTATGGCATGGAGGGGCAGGGCTTTGGGGTGTTTCTGAAAAGAGGTGTAGGGTAGGCTCTGTCCCCTCAAACAGCAGAATGTAGCTGCCTGCCTCCTAGTGAACGGTTCCCACTGTTCTTAGTGAATTCCTCCAGAAGTATAAAAAAAAGTGTAAAAATGTTAAGGCTCTTTTATAGTGCCAGAGTAGCATAAAAAAGTTATCATAAAGGACAGTATGGCCCTATTGCACTTCAGTGGTTAAAGGGTGGTCTAAACTTCTGAACTGAAAAAAAAATCCTATCAAAAATGTGGTCCATGAATTATTTGCTACTAACCTTTCTGGAGATGCTCAGGAGCCAATATGAACTAAGTGGGAGTCTCCAGGCCTCTCTTGCTCTTCAATTGCCTGTGATGTACCACTGGGCATATGGCTGCATAGATTTGTTGACTGATAAGAAGTAAAAGATTAATACTAGCTACCTTCCTGTTAGACAGAGGGGGCTTGGGGATTTCCTCCAATGTTGCCCAATTCTATACTTCATTCATTATACTGTAGTTTAAATAAATTACCAAAATAACTGAAGACAGTGATTATATTGCATTATTTCAAGAAATAATATATGCAGAATTTTAAAATATTGTGTTCTGCATTTTTAATCTTGGCACAGAATTCCCCCAGGAGCACTCTATGAAGTATATGGATACCAAGTACAGATGTAAGGGAGTAGTCGAGTCAGCTACTTGCATTCTCTCCTCCCCCGCTGCCTCTGTATCAGAGGCAGTGAGGGAAGCGGGGAGGTTGAGCAGGAGCTGATGCTAAGGGAAGAGTCGGCTTAAAAGCCGGTTCCCCCCAGCACCCTCTCTGCAGTGCCAACTGCCCCCTCCCTCACTACCTTTTCAATCAGAGGCGGTGGGACAGGGAGGGGAGTTAGGGGCTTCTACGTTTAAAATCTAGTAAAAGCCCAGCAGGCAGACACCCTCACTCAGTTCTTGCTTGCGCCGGTTCAGGACCAAACCCCGCTGTGGCTCTGCAATTTAAAACACAGTAGGAGCTGGGGGGAAGGCTGACCAGCTCCTACTGACTTTTACATTGTAGAGCCGCAGCAGGGTTTGGTCCTGAACCTGCACGAGCAAGGACTGAGCTGGCTGCCTATCGAGTAGTCAATAAAAATTCTATCAACTACTCAATTAATTAAATACCTACTTCTTAACATCCCTAATACCAAGGAGCTTCCATGTAGCAGAAATAGAATTGCAGTTGCTCTCAAGGGACATACGATCTTTAGGGATGTCAATGTGTAGATGACTACACGATTAACCAATAAGCCTAGATTTAGCGGTTAACCCTGTCCACTACACACATTCCTCCCCCACTTGCTTCCTATGCATCACAGACAAAAAGGGGGGGGGGCGGGAGCCGTTGCCCAGGCAGAGCCAGCTTTTCAGCCAGCTCCCCATGAGCACTGGATCCGCCTGCCCCACCACCGCCCGTTGCTGCCTCTGATAGAGTCAGAAGCACGGTGGGTGAAGGGAGCAAGCAGGAGCCAATGCAAGCGAGGCAGGAAGGAACTGGTGCTGGGGGGAGCTGCCTCTGTCTGTGCGGAACTTGGACACCTACGGACAAGGGCTGCTGCCATGAAGAAGCCTCTGTCTACAGGGAATGGACCCCCGCATGGACAGGGGCTGCTGGCAGCAGGTGGGAGCTGGTCTGCGTGGGAAGCTGGTTTTTAAACTGGCTCCTCTTGTTGAGATTTCTCTTCATTTTCATAACATCACACTCTGGTCAATTACAGACATGAAAGTTGTTTAAAATTATCTATATAAGGAACTAGAGAAATTCTTAAGAATTCACAATGGACCAGAGAAAGAGAGTTCCAGGGATGTAATAGTGTTGTCGATTGACCGATAAACAAAAGCTTATACATTAAATTATAGACTACACGCATTCCCCCCCCCCCCCCCCCCCGCCTGCCCATACATTTGTTAGCAGGCTGGCCAGCAGCCCGGCTCAGTCCTGACTCACGCTGGGTCCAGGACCTACTTCCTCTGCATTTGAAGTGTATTAGGAGCCAGAAGCTCAGGCACTATCATGCTGAACAGATCAGAAGCAAAGTGACCACACATCCCTGGCTGATAACAAGGGAGGACTCCTCAGCACCACTCCTCTATCTATGGGAAACATTGATGGGAGGATGAAGAGGAACAATTGCTTTCAATTCACCAGTATAAGCTCAGGGTGGACTCTCTCTCCCAGAGACCCACATAACACCAGGATGACGGATCCAGTCCAGTGATTTCACATAAGCTGTCTGCAAAGCTTCCCAAGAGCCAAGGGATGAGCATCACCTTCAAAACCCTTTATCAGATGTAAAACTCATTTAACTAGATCTTGCCCTATTCTTGTTCTGATGGCTTAAAACTAATCACCATGGCCAAAATGCCCTTCTTGCACTTTGTTTCAACCATCAAACCACTGTGAAAGAAAATTGATACTGCCTTCTTCCATTAAACCATTATTTTGTTTTGCTGCTGCTTAATTAGATGATTCCGACTAATCCTCTCTATTGCTCATAGTCAAAGGAGCCTGGCAGGAGTGTTAAGATTTGTGTTTAAAAGCCACAAATTATTTCTTTTTTATAAGCAACACTTCTCTTGAACCAGCTAACTGGTCAGGTGCTCATTTCCAGCACTGTGTCCTCTATAAAACTGGAGCCATTTCTCTGGAACTTCTAGAAGAAAGGCAGAAGAAATTAGAAGCGCAAAAAAGGGATGCAAGCCATATACATAAAAGCAATGCCATTTTCATTTCTGGGATAGCTCATACAAGAAATAGACTGTAACCTTGATTTATTTATTTTAAAACCAAACATGAAATACTGAAAGCCCCAACCCTGGAAATATTGAAAGCCCCAACCCTGGAAATATTGAAAGCTCCAACCCTGGAAAGACTCAGGAGTGGGCTTAAATGTAAAGTCTTCACATAAGCAGCAGCAGTAGGACTATTCAAGAGCTTAAAGTTTACCACATGCCTAAATCTTGGCAGGGTTGGGTCCCCAATTTGCATAGTCTCACAGACCGTTAAGGATTCTTATCAATTACAATCCCTGGCATAATTAGAAATGCTCATTTAAAATGCAGTACTTTGCCCCATAGTTTCCCCAAAGGTCTCCTTAAACCATGATTGACAGACGTGAAGGTAAAAACCAAATTCAGGAAGACCACCTTCCACTGATCTCCACGGAGGCTGGAAGAGAACTGCATCATAGTATAAACTAACAACATAAATTGTATCCTGAGAGGAAGAGAATATAATTGCCGGATCCCTCCATTCTCTCCAAGACTAGCACTTTAAGTCATGAGCAATTCAACAGCAAAATCTCTCCACTGGAAGCAGAACACACCAAAGGTAATAAACGTCTATTTTAAGTGGTTTTGCAACTGTAAGAACTGAATCTGACAGGAACAAAGCAAATAAGTGCCCATGTACAATCATTTTTTATTATTGTTCTTGTGCAAATAAAATATTGGCCTTCATTATTTTCCTTCATCATTGCAAAGGGTGGATGGCACACTTTCCTAACAGCTTTGCTAGGCTTGAATATAATATGCACCTATAACCTTTTGCCATGCAGGATGATAGTGGAAAATATTCCTTAAAATTACTGAAAAAAAGCTGAATTGTTTGTTTTTTACTTTAAAGCTAAAGTATCCTTAGAGACTTTATACACAAATCAGAAAGCATAGCATTTTATTTCAGAAAATAAAAAGATTACTGCAGTGCAATGTATATTACAAAAGTCACAACTGACTGCACATCTGCCTGGAGAACCTGTGATGGTTCATCCCATGCTTTATGAAAATTGGCTTATGAGTATGCATAACTTAAAGACACTTTATGCAAAACAACTCATGTAACATTTTTTAAAGTTACAATCTGCTGAATATGCATATTCTGCTTTTGTGTGTGTATCATTCTTGTATGTGAAATCAGAAATATGAAGCATGAAACTGGTTTTAATTATCAATGTGCCAATGAGGGCCATTAGTGATTATTTAGAAACTTAATGGCTCAGTACTCAAACCAACAATCCATGAAGAGTTTTATTTCTCATATGAGCTGAAACTATAGTTGGTCCTAAAAGACATGATCATGCCACCTGGTACTGCAATCCATTGTGACTCTACTTTCCATGGGGATGGGGAGACTGTTCCCACCTGGGGAGAAGTCCATTTAAGAAATAGAAAGTAATCGGGTCTTTGTCTTCAGCCAGTCTTTGAAACTGTTTCAACTACCCTAAGAGGATATATGTGAAGAAACCTGAAAACAAAGAACTCTAAAGGACTAAAGGACTCTGAAAAGCTATAGACCCAGGCCAGAATAAAAATCAACTCTGATCTGAAGCATTTTCTCAGAGATAAGAACAACTGTTTAGGATAATGATAGAAATGTAGCCGTGTTAGTCTGGTGTAGCTGAAACAAAAAACAGGATTATGTAGCACTTTAAAGACTAACAAGATGGTTCATTAGGTGATGAGCTTTCGTGGGCCAGACCTACTTCCTCAGATCAAATAGTGGAAGAAAATTGTCACAACCATATACAGGTAGTCCCCGACTTATGTCGGATCCGACTTATGTCGGATCTGCACTTACGAACGGGGCTCTCTCGCCCCGGAGCTCGCAGGCAGCGGTCAGCCACCTTGACCTCCGGGGCGAGAAAAGCTGCTCCCGGTGCCCCTGGTCTGCTGGGGACCGTCTCCAGCAGACCAGGGGCATCGGGAGCAAAGCCGCAGTCCCGGCGGGTTTGCTCGCGGTGCCCCTGGTCTGCTGGAGACGGTCCCCAGCAGACCAGGGGCACCGCAAGTAAAGCCGCAGCCTCGGCGGGGTCCCGCGCTTCTGAGGCTTTGCTCTGGCAAAGCCTCAGAAGCGCAGGAAGCAGCTCCGGCGGCTTTGCTCGCGGTGTCCCTGGTCTGCTGGAGACGGTCCCCAGCAGACCAGGGGCACCGCGAGCAAAGCCGCAGCCGTGGCGGGGTCCCGGGCTTCTGAGGCTTTGCTCTGGCAAAGCCTCAGAAGCGCGGGACCCCGCCGCGGCGGCGGATTTGCTCCTGGTGCCCCTGGTCTGCTGGGGACCGTCTCCAGCAGACCAGGGGCACCGGGAACAAAGCAGATCCCGCGCCAGAGCAAAGCCTCAGAGGCGAGGCACCCCACCGCTGCGGCTTTGCTCCCCGTGTCCCTGGTCTGCTGGGGGGGGGAGGGGGGCGCAGCTAGTGTGCCCCCCCCCCCCCAGCAGACCAGGCTTTTGTTGTGGACCCTGGGGCAGAGCAGCTGGGGCGCTGCCGGTTGGTCCCGCAGCGCCGCTCTGGGCACTACTGGACCAACCCGGCAGCACCCCAGCTGCTCTGCCCCAGGCGTCCTGATTCAGCCGCTGCTGGTCAGTTTCAGCAGCGGCTGAATCAGGACGCCTGGGGCAGAGCAGCTGGGGTGCTGCTGGGTTGGTCCAGTAGCGCCGAGGAGCGGCGCTACTGGAGCAACCCAGCAGCACCCCAGCTGCTCTGCCCCAGGCGTCCCCAAGTCAGCCATTGCTGAAACTGACCAGCGCTGACTACAAGAAGCCCGAGGCAGAGTTGCTCTGCCCCGGGCTTCCTGGAATCAGCGGCTGATCAGTTTCAGCAGCAGCTGACTTGGGGTTCTTAAGTTGAATCTGTATGTAAGTCAGAACTGGCGGTCAGTTTCAGCAGCAGCTGAATCTGGACGCCGGTTCCGACTTACATACAGATTCAACTTAAGAACAAACCTACAGTCCCTATCTTGTACGCAACCCGGGGACTGCCTGTATACCAAAGGATACAATTTTTAAAAAAAGTGTTCATATGTGTTCATTTTTTAAATTGTATCCTTTGGTATATCTGGTTGTGACAATTTTCTTCCACTATTTGATCTGAGGAAGTGGGTCTGGCCCATGAAAGCTCATCACCTAATGAACCATCTTGTTAGTCTTTAAAGTGGTACATAGTCCTGTTTTTTGTTTAGGATAAGAATTTGAATGAAACAAGTTTCTTAATGCATTAGATTTAACTGGCATCTTCTGTTTATTTTAACTTAGTAACTTACTTTGCAAGTGAAAACAGATCAATCACTTAAATCCTACTTTTTATATTTTATAAAAACACTTTTGTTTATCATCAAGCCCAGGGTCAATAATTGTTACCTGGGGAGGAGCAATCATTGATAAATGATAAAACGGGCTGACCTCATGAGCTTTCTCTATGTAAAGCTTTTCTACAGGGTAAGATGGATTTAATTGGGGTTTTGGTTCTTTTGGGAGACTGGTTTCCTTGGTGCTATGAGTGGCCTTTATAGCTGAATACTCTCAGAGCTGAGCTGGTTCAGTGTCTGTGCTGCTTTGCAGGAGGGGTGGTAACCCCAACTCTGTGCCTTGGCTGGGGGAGACCAGAGGATCTGGACCACCAGACAGGGTGGTGGGGAGCCCCAGAGAGCAGGAAGGCAGGCATCAATGGCTTGATCAGCACACTGGAAGACAACCCCAAGGGGATTTCTGTGATCCAACCCATCACAGTATCACTAGCAGTCCTCATTAGCACATTTGGAATTAAAACCATATTCACACTTCATATTTCTAACTTCACAAACAAGAACGATACATGCACAAAAATAGAATATACACATTCATTTAAATTATGTTACATGATCTGTTTTGCATAAAGCGTCTTTGAGAAATGCATATTCATAAGCCAATTTTCATAAAGCATGGAAGAGGCCATGACACTGCTAGAAAGTGTGAATCCTGCAGAGAGAGGATCACTGGGGTTCTGCTGACTCACTGAGACAAACTCCTCATTATTGCTATCTAAATTCTGGAAAGGGAGGCTGCATGATAGCTCCAAGAGGGAGACAACACAAATCTCTATTGAAAAGCTCAGTTTGCTTGAGTAGCTTAAGTCTCAGATATAAAGAGAGCATTCGGCCTGGAACATATGAACATGGCTCTTGGTTTTGAAAAGGAACCTCGCCAATATGCCATCCACTGAGAATTAGCCTGCCACAATGCACAAAAACAAAATGCATAAAGCAAAGCCTCAGAGCCTGGTTAGAAGAACAGCAGCCCACGGAGGCTGAAATACCACAGAATATCTTGTAAGCCAATCCAAGCAAATAAAATAATTTTCAGTGTGTTTCATTTGATAAGACATGTGACCTATTTTGGGCTTCACTCCAGTCTGATTATAATTAATAGTAATTTGTACAGATTTCAATTTAATACATGAATTAACTCATCCAGAAGGGAAAGCTGGGTGATTTCTTTAGCTTTTTTTCCCCATTGAATTAAGAAGCTTTTTTCACCATTGTTTTTGATATTTTTAAGCTGAAAAACTAAAAAAATCCTCCAAAAGCACCCACCCTTTCTCTGCGCTCCAAATCACAGTTTTAAAGATACTTTCATGTTGGAGCAAATATTAAACAAAATCAAAAATAAGATTTTTCAGCCTTGAGATATCTGGATTCTTCTTAATGGAAATACTGTATCTGGGTTTTAATAATTGTTTTCTTTGACACAGCCTGGCTTTTCCCATAGCTTGATGCTGCTGAGAAGTGATAACTCAGCATTTATTTTGCTTTTTAATTTGTAAATAACTCTTCAATTCACAGCAGTACATTAAAAATGCAAAAATATATAGTGAATGCATTAATAATGAAAAGAAAAGAGTATTGTCTTATTTTCTTCAGGTGCTATACATTAATACCAGCAATTGTCTAGAAGATTACACAACAAACAGGAGACAGGCTTGAGCTGTATTCCTGCCACTATTCACCTGTGTGAACTTTGGCAAGTCACTTGGACCTAGGTGCACAAATGGTGTTAAGGATAGTGATACTCAATTAGTTCACCATCCAAGCCAGTGTTTCTTAAACTTTTTAAGACCGAGGAACACCAAACAATTTTTTTTTTTAATGGGGAACACCAAGGATTTTTTTGTTGAGGAAAAAAAAGGAGGCTTGCCCCTTTAAGGGCAGCCATTCCCAAGGGAAAAGTTGTTGACCAAAACAAAAACAAACAAACAAGGATAGGGAAAAGAAGGTAAGCAAAAAAAACCAAAGTTTGCCCTTTTATCAGGAGAGCAGGCATTGCCAGTCTAAGGGCGGCCATTTTGAACTCTGGTCTCCGTGGCACACCTCCAACTGCCGGTGTGCCGCGGAACATACTTTAAGAAACGCTGATCTAAGCTCATATGCAAAGAATAGGGATGGACCGACTCCTTAGACCAGTGGTCACCAACAGTAGACCGGGATCTACTGGTAGATCTTGCAGCCTCTAACAGGTGATCCTGACTGGTTTGGCCAAGAGGCTATCAAGTGCTGGCACTTCAGCTGCCCCTCCCCCCACAGCTGCTCATCTCTTGCCCCTTTGCCTTGGAGCTGCCCCAGGGAGCCTCCTGCTTTCTATGCAGGGCAGAGCAGGGCAGGGCAGGGGAGGGAGGGGCGCTGATGTCAAGGTGCCCCCTCTCACACTCTGTATCCAGTCTCCACAAAGCAGAGAGGGAGCAAAACAGGACTTGGGATGGAGTTTGTTGGCTGCTTTACGGAGTGGGCCAGGGCCAGGGCAGGGGGGAGCCTGTCTTAGCCCTACTGCACCACCAACCAGGAGCCACCAGCAGTGCCCATCTCAAGGCCACATCCCAAACTTCTACCCCAGTCATGAACCCCCTCCTGCTCTCCAAACCCTTGTCCTAGCCCCGAGCACCCCTGCATCAAAACACCGTCTCAGAGCCTGCCTCTAGAACCCCCTCCTAGACCCCAACTGCCTGCCCCAAGAGCAGCTCAGAGCCCCTCTCACAGTCCAGATCCCTTAATCCAAGACCAGAGCCTGCACCCCAACCCTCTGCCCCAGCCTGGTGAAAGTGAGTGAGGATGGGCAAGAGAGGGAGAATGGAGTGAGCAGTAGCAGGGCTTTGGAGAAGGGGCAAGAGTCTTTATATTTGAGGTAGATCTTGTGAGGTAGATCTTGGATTGCACCTAAATTCAAAGTGATCTCGTGCTCAAAAAAGTTGGAGACCACTGTCTTAGAAAAGCCTGTATGCTAGGCAGGGAACTGTCTAAACTAGCCAATGTGTGCTTACCTGTCTCAAAGACAGGCAAGTGCAGGCTATAGGAAGGTTATGCACCTATGTCATTTTAGCCAAAAACCCTGGCGGAAAGGGGGATTCCTCATAATTTTTAGCCCTTTGCACAGGATATTCATTTGGAATACAGGAGATCCCCATTTCAAGTCCCTCCTCCACCTCAGAAGGACAAAGCATTTGACTGGGATCTGCCACCAATCAGATGAATGCATGAACCATTGGGTTAGAAAATATCTCAGTGTGGGAGGACTCCCTCAATTTCTCTTGTTGAAGCTGATGCCCTATAAATAATTAAGTGACTGGGGCAGGAGGACTGGACCTTCTTCAGAAGATAAGTAACGTCATGTGGGTCCCTTGAACAATACTGTCAAATCCTGATGCTACTGGAGCAAAAATGATTCAATGGATAATAAGCATGAAAAGGTTTAATTCACAGACTGGCAAGGCAAAAATAAATTAAAGATTGAAGGAGAAGAGAGCACAAGCAAGAGATGTGGCATTACGCTAAAAGAGGACACAGCAGGAGCAACAAGAAATCTTCCTGACTTGGAACTTCTTTGAGATTGTCATGTTAGGAATATTAGTAGCCGTTCCGGAGACTAGGACACAGGACAGGACCTCAGGGGGGTCTTGAAAAGGATAAACAACAAACACACTCTCAAATGGCATTTCTCAACTCAGGGGCTGGATCCAGTATTGAAGGACCTGACTATCTTAAGAGCAGGTTCTGGTGAAAATTTGTGTACGTTTCACCTGTCTTCCTCCCACTCCCTCCCCAGAGCAGCTCCTACTGCAGATGACTTCAGTGCCAGGGATTCTGACAGCAGCCCATCATCTGACCCAGCTTCTTCTTACAGCTGACAAAAGTGTTCTCAAGGTCACTAAACTCTGCCACAGTAACATCTGGGGGCTTATCTTCCTGATACCTCCATGAAGCATCCACCTCCCCCCATCATCAACAGACGCATACATGTTGTTTTCTGGTGCATGGCCGTGCATGGGGACTTACTGAGAGAGAAAATAGCAAGAAAAAAGTACTGCCACAAAAACAAAAAGATACAGAAAATAACGAAAGGCAGAAAAACGGGACCGAACAAGATAGGAACTATAGGCCCTCTTTTCAAAATATATACTCTAGGATCAAGCATATGTTATGGTCTGGGTTATGCAGCAGGACAAATAATTGTAATGATCCCTTGTGACCTTAAAAACCTATACATATAGCAAGGCGAGAGGGGAAGTCCTGGGTCCGCATCCAACAAATCGCTGCAATTGGGACAAAAAAGGTTCGGAGCCTATCTCTCTAAAACACACCATAGCATAGAAACCCAGGGAACAATCTGACAATAGTTCACTGTGCACATGTGTAATGTATTATTCAAGGTGAGTGAAAAATTTAGTGTGAGGAGTGTTACTTCATAACTGGCCTATTCATCTTTGTCTGGTGCCCAAGGGTCAACCTCTTCTATCGGACGTTGCTCTTTGGAAGTCAGAACCGTTTTTAACATACCGTAAAATCACGAGTATAATGTGCACTTTCTTTCCTGTTTTTTTAGCATCCAAGTCAGGGTGCGCATTATACATAGGAGGTTTTCTGTTAAAGTTTTAAAAACTCACCCTTCCCTCTGCACAGAAACTTTCCCGCCAGGATGCTGGACAAGGCGAGGAGCCGGTGGCGCTGTTAGGCTGCAGTGCCCTGGCTCGGTGCCTGCCTGGTCGCTGCCTGCCCTGGCTCACTGCCTGCCTGGCAGCTGTCCGGGAAGGGCGGGGGGCTCAGCGGGTAGTTGCACAAGGGGCCCCCACGGCAGGCGCAAGCTCAGCTGGGCAGGGGGCCCCCACAGCAGGCAAGGTGAAGAGCCGGCGGCACCATCAGGCTGCAGCGCCCTGGCTCGCAGCCTGCCCGGTCTCGGCGCGGGCAACTGGGCTGAGGGCCCCCGCAGCAGGCGCGAGCTCAGCTGGGCAGGGGCCCCCCACGGCAGGCGCGAGCCCCTCCCTTCCTGTATATACACACCGTAAAATCGTGAGTAAAATGGGGGTGCGCATTATAGATAAGAGTTCAGTTTATTCCAGAATTCTGACATTTAAAAGGCAGGTGCGCATTATACATAGGTGTGCATTATACTCACGATTTTACGGTAAATATCAGACTACTCAGTGATAGAAGTCCAATCCCTTCCGCTGCTAGAAAATCCACTGCAATTTTCCAAAACGGAATATCAATAGTCTACTGACAGTGGAAGGAATGGTAAGAGCAAAGTCAAGTTTTCCATTATCTTTTTCCTGTACACATTCTGATTTGGAATTTTTGTTGTTGTTTTGGTGGGAACTATCTTAGATTCTATTTTACAATATAAAATTATAAATCCAAAGGGTTAATCTTCCCCCTGCCGGAAGATGAGGTTTATGTTTCTGCTAAGCACCCCTCCTCCTTTTCCACACACACCATCACTATCCCCTAACTCAAAATTAGAACTCTAGTCTTAAAATATTGTTAGAAATGTAGATTGCCACTTGAAAAGAACCACTGGTAAGAAAAAGGATGGGTTTAGCATAGTAGTCATTTCTTCTTTAGAATAAAAGAATAAAGATAGTAATGATTTAAAAAACTGCCATTACACCCAATCCTGGAGACTGTTTTAACAGGAGACTATCGTTTTTACTGAAATGCCCACATCTTACCTAGCTTGAGGAAAACCAGAACAATTTTATCTTGCTAGTCCTTTAATACATCCAAAAATTTTAAAAATAAAACCAACCAAACTGCCCCTTCACCAAAACTGGATTTTCTATATTATGCACTGAATGTCATACAAGTGCTGAGATAATACAGATTTTAGACAGCAGCTATTTGGAAAATGCAAGTGCCATAAATGTTCAAACATGAAGCAGACCCCCCAAAAGGCTCCCTTCATAGATACGACAGAAGAATAATACGATCTTCTAAATTGAACCAGATATGTGGTTTTTAACTACTCTCATTTTTCAGATTTTGCCCAAGCCACGCTAACCGCATCCCTGAGTTTGTGGCTAAACGATGCAAAACAAATTCACCTTCGTTAACATCCTTTTAGGAAACAATTAAAATAAGGTATCCAGTGTTTTTCTTGTGAGTAACAATGACAGTCTGTTGTGCAGAATCATTCTTGCTGTAACTCATCCATCTAACAGCTTAAAATAAAAACTATTTTATTGATCAAACATGTTCACTAGACCTTCAAGCAAAAGCACACACTGGTTTGTTATTAAAGAATGTGCTAACTGTTGGGATGCTTTTTTTTTTTTTTTTTTTTTTAAGAAATCAAAATACTGAAACATGTGGCTTTATATTAAGGAATAAAAAACAGATGGGACTTTGCAAACTGATACAAAATGTTAGGGCTTATTAAATCTGCGATAGATACTGCAAATACTACCGAGCAAAGTGCGTCCTACTATAACTGGTCCCATTGCAGTAATAGCTTCACTTTTAACCATCATAATTTCATCCGTTTTAGCTTAAAACATGTACTATACCATGTAATTCAAAACGACAATGTTCTGAAATGTTCCCAACATGTAAGAATAAGCAAGAATGTACATTTTCAATATAGATGCATTTCATAAGGACATAAGAATGGCCATAGTGGGTCAGACCAAAGGTCCATCTAGCCCAGTAGCCTGTCTGCTGACAGTGGACAACGCCAGGTGCCCCGGAGAGGGTGGACCGAAGACAATGATCAAGCGATTTGTCTCGTGCCATCCATCTCCAGCCTCTGACAAACAGAGGCCAGGGACACCATTCCTACCCCCTGGCTAACTGCCTTTTTAGCCTAACCTCCATGAATTTATCTAGCTTCTCTTTAAACTCTGTTATAGTTCTAACCTTCACAGCCTCCTCTGGCAAGGAGTTCCACTGGTTGACTACACGCTGTGTGAAGAAGAACTTTCTGTTGTTAGTTTTAAAGCTGCTACCCATTAACTTCATTTGGTGTCCTCTAGTCCTTATATTATAGGAACTAATGACTAACTTTTCTTTATTCACCCTCTCCACACCACTCATGATTTCATATACCTCTATCATATCCCCCCTCAGTCTCCTCTTTTCCAAACTGAAAAGTCCCAGTCGCTTTAGCCTCTTCTCAAATGGGACCCGTTCCAGGAATCAGCCGCTGATCTGTTTTAGCAGCGGCTGAATCGGGGACCCCTGGGGCAGAGCAGCTGGGGTCCTGCCGGGTTGGTCCTGCAGCGCCGTCCTTTGGCGCTGCGGGACCAACCCATCAGCACTCCAGCTGCTCTGCCCCAGGCGTCCCCAAGAGCAGCTGGGGTGCTGCCGGGTTGGTCCCGCAGCCCCGAGGGGCAGCGCTACAGGACCAACTGGGCAGTACCCCAGCTGCTCTGTCCCAGGCGTCCCCAAGAGCAGCTGGAGTGCTGCTGGGTTGGTGCCGTAGCGCCACCCCTTGGCACTGCGGGACCAACCCGGCAGCACCCAAGCTGCTCTATTGCAGGCATCCCCGATTCAGCTACTGCTGAAACTGACCAGCAGCAGCTGAATCAGGGACGCCTGGGGCAGAGCAGGACTATTGTAAGGGGGGGGGAGCTATGAGGGGTCTGGGGTGGCATCCCCTCCCACCCCACTCCAGACCCCTCATAGCCCCCCCTTCTGATAGTCCGGCATATTTGATAATCCGGCACCCCCTGGGTCCTAAAGGTGCCGGATTATCGGAAGTTTACTGTACTATTTTGTTAAATTTGCCCATCATCACAGAGAGAAGTTGTTGGTATTTATGTAACAGCCTTCAATCACCAAGGGTACTTCATAATTTAGTGTAACAATTCACTAAATGCTTTTAGCAACTCAAATTCTAGCCAAACTACAGTTAATTTGGGACCAGATTTTGAGTAATCCCAGGCTCTGTCCTGTCTAAACAAAAGGCTAAACACAGGAGGAAAATGTCCTGAGACACATGAAACTGAGACACCACCTTAGGCGAAAGGCTGGATGGAGGCAGAATCTGACCTTATTGTTGGGGGGGGGGGGGGGGGGGGGGGACATGTAAAGTGGGCCTGAGGTAAGTGCCGAGCGCTGAAGAAACAAGTAACCAGAAACACTGGTTGCTTGAAAATATGTTCTCTTTTTACACAGAGGCACATGCAGAAGCACCAACCTAAGTCAAATAATTCCAGCTCCCAAAATAATTTAGCCTGGGACTGTACAGAGCTTGGTTCAATGCCCTGTTCCATCAGATTTCCTCTGTAACTTTAAATATTACTAGACCACTCTGTGCTAAGCACATGAAAATTTTACGGTTCTCTTTTACTACATATTGACCCTCTCTAGCTTAGTACCCTTGGGAACTGATGGGTGCTGAACTAGAGAATTTGCTGAACCACGGGAGGTCAATATTATAGTGAGTGGGCCTCTTTATTTTGCTGAGGTGAATACTGATGGCTGTAAACAAACTTTATGGGACACAGGAAACTTGGCCACACCCACGATAAACAGACATCCAGCTAGCTAAAATCATGGACCTTGGATATTGCTGATCAGACATTGCCAGACTAGAGAGGTTCGATCTGTAGAGCAGTGATGGGCAACCTGCAGCCCACGGGCCACATTTGGCCCACTGGGATTCCACCTGTGTCCCACAGACCCCCTGTCTCCTCCCTCCCCCATGCCATGGGGCACTGGAGCCCCACACTTCCTACTCAGCTCCTCCCTCCCAGCACTTTCAGAGCACTTTCAGTTGTTCGTGGTCGTTCAAGCTCTGGGAGGGAGAGAGAAGAGTGGGGAAGGTGCACGAATCAGCAGATTCATGGCACTCCAAAAGTGCTGAGAGGGAGGAGGACGACATGTGGGGCTCCAGTGCCCCAGTGCGAGAGGCGCATGGGGGAGGGGAGCAGACAGCAGTTGCATGGGCCGCAGGTGGAACCCCTCTGGGCTGCAGGCCACTGGTTGTCCACCACTGGCAACCATGCAGCCCATCACTAGTCTTGGTTGCTCATTGCTGCTGGAGAGCAAAGGCACCCAGATAAATACCCAGATAGATACCGGACAGATATAGTCAAAATGACTCTTCTGATCTGTGTTTGAAAGGCTGAGGGACTAGCAGAAGCAACTCATCCTGACAGGAGAGCCTTTGGGGCAGAAGATTCCAGCAGCAATGTTCCCAGTGCACCTGCGGAGCCTTGTTTGACCCTTCAGGACACGTGATGTTCATCTTCCTACCCACTTGAGAAGTTCACTCCTGTGCAAATGACCAACAAAGGAATGGGCAACACTCAAGTCCTTCCCCACATATCGAATGTAACTGAAGGTGAGAATCTAAGGTTCAGGCTAACAAAAATAACCAGTAATGTTCAACTGAATCACCAGATCCACAACCCATTCGAAGCAGTGTTCTAACGCTCACAAAAAGATGCATTCTATTTAAGCTGTGAACAGCTGAATCAAGAGGATTCCAAGTACATCAGCCCTAGGCACAAAAACAATCTCCCAGTAATTCTCTGAATGAGTTCTTTCCAGAACATCTGTTATGTTCCCTCAGATAGTTATCCAGAGACAAACTAATTCAACCTATGCCTCATTGTACTGTCCTTCAATCTAACTGTGAAATGTACCTAGTGTTCTCATCAACCCCTTCCCTGTAATGTACCCTGGTTTGCTTACTTTTTGCAAGACGTGGTAATCAGATATTTCTGAGGTTTGCAGGAAAGAATTAAAATCACCACACCAAAATATTGTGTTTCCTTTTTCTTTACAGTTACTTTCAGAGTAAAGGATAATTTAGCTTTGCTCTCATCTGCAGTATTTAAAGATCAGCATTAGCAGGCCCAAGTAGAAACATGCACAAATATTCTGCAGCTCCTTCTTTCTGAGTCAAAATAGCATCCAGTTTCAATATTCCTTGGAGATGTTCTTTTTGGCAACTACAAAATCCATTTCATGAGTAGGCTTGTTAAATATTCTCACACCTCCCTGAGGAGGCAAGTAAAATCCACTATAGCAACTCTGTGTTTCTATTATAAAGCCTGAGTCAATATCTAACCCACTGCAATCCATGTCTAAAATAAGTATTAAATAGCAGCTGACCACTGTAGATATGATGGACAGGATTTTCAACTTGGTGGTAAATGCACAGTGGCAAACTTATTCAAACTGTGGTCAAAATTCTTTAACAGCCCAATTTCCTCCTATGCTTTCTTCCAAACTAGAGCATGCACTTAAAATCCCCCATCGTCACAAAATACAACAAGAAATAAAAGTTAAAGAGCTTTCCCATAAGAATCATGAAATTATATCCCGTTACACCCCCAAATAAATAAATAAAAGACTCTAAAACCCTCTAGAACCACCACATTGATATTTTTGCTTAGAAATATGTGAATAAGTTGCCCTTCCATGGCTCCCTCAATCCAAAGACCTAAAAGCATTTTGCAATACTAGGAAATTATTTATTTCAAAATAACTCCAGAAATAACTATTTCAAAACAAGGTTATTACCCAATGAAAGCAGGAGTTATTTCAAAATAACCAGCACGTTATTTCGAAATAGTAGTGTGGATGCTCTGCTTGTTATTTAGAAATAAGGGGAATTATTTGAAAATAACTCCTTAGTATAGAGCAGGGGCTAAGTGCAGAAGGATAAGTCAGACAGATTTATGGCTGGCAGCCATGCTCACGTGCAGCATTTACTACCCTTGCATAAGAAGTGCAGTGAGAGCATCATTGCCAGCGTCAGTTTGCTACTGATAGATAGTACAGCGGAGGCAAGTGTGATCTATCCTCCTGTGAGCTGACACACAGGAATACTATGTACCATCAGCAGTATGAACCAGTCCCCTTCTACAGTAAACTTCTGATAATCCGGCACCTTTAGGATCCAGGGGGTGCCGGATTATCAAATATGATGGACTATTGGAAGGGGGGGCTATGAGGGGTCTGAGGTGGAATGGGGGGATGCACCCCTTGGCGGTGCAGGACTAACCCGGCAGCACCCCAGCTGCTCTGGCCCAGACTTCCCCAAGTCAGCCACTGGTCAGTTTCAGCAGCGGCTGAATAGTGGAAGCCCAGGGCAGAGCAGCTCCAATTGTCTGGCTGCCCAGAGCACTTCCGGGTTCCAGATGGTGCCAGACCATCAGGAGTGCCGGACCACTGTAGTTTTACTGTATTGAAGGGGCCCATGCATTAGTACTGTTATTGCCTCTTAATGAGAATGGCTGGACTGGGTCAGACCAAAGTTCTATCTAACCCAGGATCCTGTTTTCCAACAATGGCCAATGCCAGGTACTTCAGAGGGAATGAACAGAATAGGACAATTGTGCAGTGATCCATCCCCTGCTGTCCACTCCCAGCATAGGGAAATCAGAGGGTAGGGACACAGAGCACAAGTTTGCATTGCTGACCCTATCCTCCTCAAACTTATCTAGTTCTTTTTTGAATTCAGTAATATTTTAGGCCGTTACCACATCTCCTGGGAACAAGCTTCACAAGTTGACTGTGCTTTTTGTGAAGAAATACTTCCTTATATCTGTTTTAAACCTGCTTCCTATTAATTTCATTGGGTGAGCCTGGTTTTTGTGTTATGTGAAAGAGTAGGTAACACTCCCTATACCAGTCACAATTTTATAGATCGCTATCATATCCCCTCTTAGTTCTCTCTTTTCTAAGCAGAGAAGTCCCAGTCTTTTTAATCTCTTCTCAGACAGAAGTTGCTCCATAATCATTTTTGTTGCCCTTTTCTGTACTTTTTCCTATCCTAATCTATCTTTTTGGGGACAGAACAACCAGATTTGCACATAGTATTAAAGGTATGGGTGTACTATGGATTTATATAGTAGTCTTAAGATATTTTCTGTCTTCTTATCTTATCTATCTCTTTCCTAATGGTGCCTAACACTGTTAACCTTTTTAATAGCCTCTGCATAAGGGCAAAAGGCCCTATCACCATCTAGCATACCTGTGCTAGGTCTAGCATTTTTCAATTTTGCATTCAAAAACAAATGTAGGAATAACTGTCTTGTAGACCTGAATCTTGGTGTCCTGCCATAGGTTACACTTCATGAAAACACATTCACTATTTTCACAAAGGAAGCATATTGGAGCCTGCAATGGATCTCTCTGATGATTTTTGCATTTTATGGAGCTAGATCAGGCCCATTTATAGGTCAGAGGGGACATTGTATAAGTGACATTAGAAATTCTTCTTTGCATCAACAAATCCATAAAGGTACAGCCTGGGAAGCAACTGGCTTTCAATTGAGAATGTAAAAAATGCCTAAAATAGTTTCATTGGTTAAACTATTTAGTACACTGCTGCTTAGTGATACTTATCAGGTAATGTAGAGATAGAAATGTAGCCGTGTTAGTCTGGTGTAGTTGGAACAAAAAAACAGGACTATGTAGCACTTTAAAGACTAACAAGCTGGTTTATTAGGTGATGAGCTTTCGTGGGCCAGAAAGCTCATCACCTAATAAACCATCTTGTTAGTCTTTAAAGTGCTACATAGTCCTGTTTTTTATCAGGTAATGCTAGTGCTTACCAGGTAACTGTTTAACCTTTTACATTCCTACTTACAATAACTTCTAGCCTAAGAGGGAGAGATTTCAGATTCAGAGATTGGCATTAGTCTTGATTAGATATTTACCCCAACACAAAGACCTATTTTAATCTGGAGGGGAAGTGGCAAAACCCACACAAATTCTGACTGGAGAAGAAGCACTGCAGTATATTGTGGAGTAAAAGATGCTTTTGAAAATGCAGAAAAACTATGCAATTTTCATTTTCCACTCTCTCCTACACCTACTCTTCCACTTCTGAATGCTGTTAAGTGTGCCAGCATCAGCATATAAATGGGGCAATTGTGTTGTGGAAGAAATTTGTTATTTTGTTTGTTTAAAAGGCAGGAAACAGAAAAACAGACCAAGGTTTGGCCCAAGAAAGACCTTCCAGTAGAGCATTTATGATGCAATGCATAACAAATTTCTTGTTTCGCCACACATTCTCAGCATCACTGAGCAGCTGTGTACTAAATACACCCGTGTCGAGTCTATTGCCCAGCAGAACCAGTGATGTCAATGCTCCATTTATACACAGCTGGAACATGGGCTTAAAAAGTATTATTTCTCAAGAGTGGCATTACACCACAGGTTTGGAGCACAGGTCAGCACTAAAAAACCTGTTACATATGTCCATGAGATAACTCTGTCAGCGGCAACCATCTCCAATGTCAAATATCAAAACATCTTGAGTGACAGGATGTCACTGAAAACACTGATCCATGAAGCAGCAACTCGAAGAGTTTACATGCAGCCATGAATTTACCGCTCTTTCAAAAAGAAATTACAGCTCTAGAAACTGAGGCTTTCATATGAAATGAGTGTATTAAAATTCCAACTATCCCATTAAGACTAATAAAAATAGTTATGTATTAAGTTATGTGTGGCAAGAAGATATGTACATGAGGAGACCCTAACCAGAGATCCTATTTACACTGTAAAGCTCTTCCCATATTCTCCATTCTATCATCTCACAAGCCATCAACTGTTTTCCTCCCCAAATGACCTACACAGCTTGCCAGTTTGGGCAGGTTTCTGAGGGGGCAATTCTGTGGGGGGAGTTAGGATGAAGAAAAGCCATTCCTGATTGTGGTTCTTTATTGCTCATCACAGCTTTGAGCTAGTGCATACCTGCTTAAAGGACAAGTGAAATGAGTCATCCAGACAATTCTGTGAATTTTTATTTAGCAATGTGAAATAACTAAGAACAAATATTTTTTATATAGATCTATAGCCAGGTGGTCCTTGTCTCATTATTCATAAGTAGGTGACAGCTGGAACAACTTATCAAATTTCACATGCAAATTGACAAACATACCCCTCTCTCAAAGCTGCCACAATGGTGTAGGCGCATGGAACCGAGATGGTTGATATTCAAGGGTCTCATTACCATTTTTTCTAAAGGACCCAATTCCAACTAACTATCTCCTTTTCAATGAACCTAGGAGCAAGCTTTGCAAAGCAGAAGAAAACACAAGCTGCTTCTCTAGGAGAGAGGCTGGAGAGAACTCAAATAGTAAATCAACATTCCCTCCAAAGAAAACAAAAACACATGAGCTGCTTTCAGCCTTATTCCTGATGGTGAATTAAAACTTTTTTAATGAAGACTAAAATCACAGTTATTTATTCTTTAACGAGTGTACTTGGCATGGAATAAATTGGTGGTCCCCACCCTAAGGGCTCAGTTCTGCTATTATTAGTGATGCTGACTCTGTATCTGATTCTGTAACTGAGGAATCCTCTGATTTCATGAGACCATTGACAGAGTAAAGTAAAACAATGTGAAAGATGACTGAAAAACCTGGCTCTTAGTGAGGTAAATTATGCAGTCCCAGAGTGTAATATGCTAATTGATCAGAGGAAGGTACAATCTGAAAGCCAAACCTTTTCCTGTCCTGCTTTGTTAAACCCTCAAATACACAACACCAACTACAAAAGAGAAAGTGACAGCAAAGAAACACAGCTTGGGTTAGTGGTTAAAGCAGTGGTTCTCAATCTTTTTTTCTCACAATTCAGTTGAAGAAAATGCTCATGACCCAACCTAAGCATGTCTTTTGACTAGAGGGCTGGCTCTGAACTGCAGAACAGGGTTCCTAGTTGGGAGGGGGGCGCCCTTCAGGGCTAGAGAAAGAGGTTGGTGCTTGTGGTTGGACACAGGCTTACCTCCAGCAGCTTCTGGTCAACAACTTTGTGGGGGTGCTAAGGCAAGCTTCTTTCTTTCCTGGTACCGCAGACCACGCTGTGCCCTGGAAGCAGCCAGCAGCAGGTCTGGCTCCTAGGCAGAGGCCAGAACTGCTGCATTCTGCTCTCGCCTGCAGGTACAAGACCTCCCTCCCCCCTAGCTCCTACTGGCCGGGAAATAGCCATTGGGAGTGTGGAGCCAGTGCTCAGAGTGGGGGCAATGCATGGAGCCCTGGAGCCCCTCCTGCCTAGGAGCCAGACCTGCTGCTGGCCACTTCTGGGATGCAGCGCAGTCCACAGTGCCAGGGCAGGCAGGAAGCTGCCTTAGCGCCCCCATTAGTCATCGAGTCACCCTACAGCAAGGTGACCCAGTGCCTGACATTGTGCAGCCCAGTGCTGGGTCATGAGTTTGAAAACCACTGGATTAAAGAATGGCTCTGGGAGACAGGAGAAGTCTGGACTCTGTCAACAGGCCATGGTGAAACCTTGCACAGGTCACAACTTCTTTACACCTCTGTTAAACATGAAAATAACCACCTGGAGGAGGGCTGTAACAAGCAGAGTTGGAGGGCTATGGTTTAATCCCCTAATGTTTACAAAGCATATAAAAAATTCTGAGATAGAAGGCATTTTAGAAGAACTGCAGGAATATTATGATTTGGGCTAATCTTTAAATGTTCAGACTCCCCTTTCCAGGTTGACACTTGAAACAGAAAACAGGTCTGTTACCTCTTATAGGCCTTCTGCACCATGGAAAAAAAAACTGTAATGATTCCAGTGGGACTAGGATTTGGTCTTTAGCAAACCAACGTTATTCACCATCATAGCTTGGCTTCTATAACATGCCAACCCATGGGGCACCTCCATCTGCCCTTCATTTACCAAATATTACAGTTACAATAAAGGCTTTAACACATCTGCATTTATTCTACATGATTTTCTAAAACTCTAACACTTAGAGGGTTTTAAACCCTGCTTACTCCAAAACAAAAAACAAAAAAATAAAAAAAACCAAGGACTCCCCCAAAACTGTGGTACAGAATAATGAGAAGCCTCCTCCAAGCAGCTTGCTACACAGCACTGATTTAAAATCTAGGCCCTTTATATACGTATCAGTGCAGCAGGTATGCTTTGTTGGCAGAAAAGCCTCCGTGAGCAGCCAGGCAATATGGGTGGAAGAAGCTCTCCCACCAACAGCACCATGCATGTGAGTGTTTATGTCAGTGTAATTTATGCTGCATGCAGGATGCTTATTCCCACCCCTCAGTAACATAAATTATGCCAACAGAACCCAGTGGACAGGAGGCCCCAGGAAATTTGAGATCTATTCCTAGACCTGCAAATGATCAGCTGCGAGACCTCTGGCAGATCACTTCCAATTTCTGAGCCTCTGTTTCTCTAGACTACTTAGACTGCTCCTGCCCCCAGAGAATTTACAATCTCTTACTCTCTCTGCCTGTACAGTGCTTCACACAAAAGATACTCAATGGGGGCCTTTACCATAATTAAAATAATACAGGTCAGTGTGTCTCTGCCATAATATAAAGAAAATAAGTCCGCCTTTTTAAAAACACAGAGGTCATTTCAGGGTCTACACCTACCCTGAGTTTCCCTGCTACACACATTTTCCTATTTTAAAAAAAAATTGTTCTCTCTCCTGTTATTTATGAAAAAAAAAGTCTACAAAAACAGGCAAAACTCACTATGGAGAGGAAAGTGCAAATGAGCACATACAAAGAGCTGTCAAAAATGCACAGCGTGGAACAAACAATACAGGAAAAATCTTAGGTGTTGTTTTAACAATGGTAGGTTAAAGAAAGTTCATTGGACTGTGATTTTTAAACTGTTATGACTTTTTAAAAACGTACAGCAACAAAGCTAATAAATACAAAAAGGAATTCACTGCAAGTTTTAATTAGTGCAAAGCAGTGGTTTTATATTAAATGGCAAAGCATATTTGCTCCTAAATATCCTTATAGGAAACTTATGTCAATGGAAAGTTATTTAATCCATGAGGTTTTTTTCCCAAGCTTTTTAAGTAAGTAATTCTGACTTAATTCCATCTTACCCCCACAGCTTGTGAAAGCCTGAAAACACGACAGTGTAATTCTTCAAACTCAATGACAGCAGCTGAAAATAGAGCAGATAAACCACAAATTTCCTTCCTGATGAATGTGATCTAAAAGCAATTTATTGACGCTAGAGACTTAGCTTTTCAGAGCCTCCCTGACCTCTTCCTTCCCTAGCGAAACCATTCATCAAATTTACAGAATAAAGCTGAAGGAGACTCCTTCACATTCCCTCAAGCTAATGAATTTAGGGTTCAGGCCAGTTCCTATTCAAATTGGTGGAAAAGTTCCCAAGTTCTTAGAGCCTTATGCAAATTCCACTGAAGTCAATGGAGAGATTCCTATAAGCTTCAATGGGATTCAAATCAGTCTAACACAAATTTAGAACCTCATTCTTCAAAATCCTTCTAGTCATTCATGAGTATACCTTGTAAAAGTATGGACTACCCATGTGAATCAGCATTTGCAAGATTAGTTCTTGGACTGCATGAATATATGTTGTAAATGCATCTCTTGCTTTCAGTATTAAAGTAATTTTTAAAAACAATGCATCAAACTATTGAAGTTTTCACAAATTCCTGTATCTGTTTAGAAAAGTAAAATATACAGCATCCCTCAAGTATAAGTTAGGCATAGAGACTTCTGAATTTATTATGTGAACAGGTGTTAAATATTCTTCCCTTTCTCCTCCATGGGGAGGAATATATTTCCCCAATTTTCTCTCTTACACATGATCAAACAATTTTTTATTATATGTTGTACCTCTGTGATCCAGCACCCTCAGGACCCAAACCAGAGAATTTGCCAAACCAAGCAAGGCCAATGTCGGCCCCTCTGTTGCCATCAGATGTGAAGCTCCACTCCAGGGTCAGCAGAGGAGACGGAATTGATCATTGAGCGTCAGGGGTGTGGGCACTCAGAGAGGCTGTGTCTAGACTACAGGGTTTTTTCAAAAAAAAAAAAAAAAAAAAAAAAAAAAACACACTTCACTTGCTTCTAGACTACAGCCGCGTTCTTTCAAAATTAAATCGAAAGAACGCAGCTTTTCTTTCGATGGTGGCAATCCTCATTTCACCAGGAATAACGCCTTTTTTCGAAAGTGTTCTTTCGAAAAAAGGCGTTTTTGAATGCAAACAGGGCTTTTTCGAAACAGAACATCCAGACTGCCTGGGTACTCTCTTTCGAAAAAGCGGCTCACTTTTTCGAAAGAAGAGGTTGCAGTCTAGACGCTCTCTTTCGAAAGAGGCTTATAGTCTAGACGTACCCAGAAAGAAGCAGTGTGGCTGCAGAGCCCGGCAGCAAGGTATCAGTACAGCACTGTAGGAGTACACCTAGCCACATGGCTGCTAGGTTGCATCTCTAGGCCCCTATTGTGGGGCTCTGCAGCCACCCTTCCTCTTCGTGAGCGTCACCCCCTTTCCCGCTCCTCCCCACCCTCACTGAGCTTGAGCACCACACATGAACTATCTGTGGTGCTCCAGAAGCTCTGGGAGGGCGAGGGAGGAGTTGCTGAGCACTGGACCTGGTTTTTTCCCCCGCGGCTGCCCCAGCTTGGCAGCACCCACAGGGATACCAGACCACAGATGATGTCAGATGACTAGAGAGGTCCAACTTGTATTGCAAATTGATAGCTGACCAAGTGACTTCAGAAGCTGAGATTGTAGAAAGTGTTTAAAATTTTTAAAAATGAAACAACTTAAAAATAACAAATAGTCTTGCAGCATCTTAGAAACGAACAAAAAATGTAGATAGTATTTTTAGCTTTCTGCAGTATTGTTCTGGTGTCCCTCATATTTGAGACTTACCCCTTCCTGTATCCTTCACAAGAGCCTCCATACTGTTATACATGCTTGCAATCTACTTATTCATGGGTTATCAAAGCAGAGTAGCCAGAATGATGTCACTGGCATGGGTTCAGCTAAACAGCAGAACCACTGAAAGACACAAAAGGTGGGTCTCCTGCTGCCAGTTGTTAGTCTAGTACTTGCTCTTCCTCATGCATGATTAATGTTCAGGCATGCCCATGCGCATGCGCACACCCCCACCCCACCCTCTCAGAATGAGCTCCAGAGATGGGGGGTCCTTTCACCATAAACAGAACCATAAGCCCTTTAGGGGTTCAATAGATGGGCTAAACAACAATCAGTCACCCAGCAAAGTAATCTGGTGACAGTACCATGGGCTAACGCCTGAAAGCACAAGATTTTTAAAAGGGACCCTCTACTCCAGCCTCATTTTGTGAAGGTGCAAACCACACTTACAGAAAATGTAAATGCTGGGATTACTGAGTGTGCCCAGAATCAGGTCCCTGGCCATTCAAGTGTTAAGATTTATACTTGCCATTGCTGGCACACAATAGCAGATGATGGTATCGTGGGCACAAACAGAATTTGCAACAACAACAAAAAAGAGTGGAAGTGCTTTAAAAATATGGCCTGCAGCTATCACATTCCAGTGTACTACGGAACACCATATGTACACGTGTACAGCTCACGAAACTGTTCTAAAGTGTCTCTATAACGGTAAGCGAATTATGCGATTTCAAAATTCCAGGTGGAAGGTTTTATCCTTTATTAATTAATCTTTAATTTGCAACAGAAACATATATTCCTTGCAACACTTACTGCACAAGAGTGTACTAACAGCTCAGAAAGATGGAGGAAATAGATGGTTTTAACATCCTAGTGTTAAAATGATGGCATGGGGGGGTGAAATAAGCTGTTCAAATTCTCTCAGAAAACACTACTTCGTTGATTCATCCTATTGAAAGAAGCAGAAGTTATTCCATGTGTAGAGACACCCACATTCAAACCATGATTCACCAGGATATCTGGCTGCCAGCCAGTGCTGCAGTTCCAGTTACTATGACAATGTCAATACCTCAGTGGCCTACAATCTTACCCAACATGGTAGTAATTCAGAAATAAATAAATAAACCTACCAGCCCACCCACCCCTCACCTCCTGGGGAGGTCCATGTAAAAGAAATTCAAGGAAATGTTTCATCAAAAATCCTTGACAGAAAATGAAACACAGAGGAAACAACAACAAGATTTGCAATCAATTGAGGATGCTATTTTTAGAGCAGGACACCACCTGATCTCCTTGAATATCTGCTCTGCCAACCTAACAAATGTTAATTCTGTGCAATAACAGAAAGGACCCTCTTTTATAAATGCTTCTGGTGCAAAGGAAAGGTTGCTACTCCTGCCTGAATATCTTGCATGGATACAAAGCAGATCCATATAAAACCTGACCCAGCTACTAATCTAACAGTTTAAAACAGCTTCTAATCTAAATGGAGAATCCTGTTCACCACAAGAGGAAAATGCAGACACTCTGCTCACTTGGACAAAAATATATATAAGTGAATAATGGTCCTATTCTGGTATTCATGCTTGTTTGTTTATTTTTAATGCTCTCGTGGGTTATTTATCTGTACAGAAATAAAAGCAGAGAATCTTTTTAGGGTAATATTTTTAACTTGCTCAAACAATTAAAAACAATGAGATGGAGGTGAGGGGCAATTGGGTGGTTGGCAAGTGAACTTGATCCAACAAGCTACGTATGCCCTGATCCTGCTAAGAGAAGCATGCGAGCAGATCTCTGCACCCACTCTGAGTCCTGTGGACTGCAAGAGGCTTTGGGTGAGGTGCCGGGGTCTGTCTGTAGTGTCCTCTTTGCAGAGCCAGGTTCTAACTTTATACACTAGGGACCCAAACTTGTAGACACTTCCTGCTGTGCATAGTGCTTGTAGGATGAGGCTTAAACTCTGGACTGCAGAGTCACTGTCACTCATCAGTCTGTTATCTGGGAATAGCATACAGCTTGCGGCTGTGCAGATCGTTAATTTTTTTTCCTGGTCTAGCACACTTTTAAGCTGTGAATGAACAAAGCATGCCAATAGAAAGATTAACAGATTGAAATGCTATTTAGGATTTGCTAGTGTATCTTCACTACAAAAAGTGTTTAACTATTCTAATGCAAGCCAGTCCTATCAGTCTAGTTTTGCGAGGACAGATTTATCTTCGTGGCCTTGGATTTGTTAGAAAAGAAAAAACTATTTGTACTACATACTGTTCAATAGCCTTAATTTCCATTTTGCCTTTAGTCTTCAAAATTTAAAATTAAGTTCTATTAAACCAGTAACCAATTCCCAGTAATGGTAAATGATTTATTTGAAGTGTAACTGTTTCAGGATCTTTTTTTATTGTCATCTCTGTTCATTAAAAGAGACAGCGTGTAGATTACTGGTACTGTACAAGCCTCAACCAGTGTCACCCAATTGCCCCTCACATCTCTTTTTTTTTTTTCCAATTGCTTGTGAGCAAGTTAAAAATATTAACCTAAAAAGATTCTTTTGTATTTCTAGACTGATTTTATTCACAGTTCCAACTTGTTGACTCCCTGAACAGCTATTTGTTTATGACAACACACCTCAATGTTGCAAAGTCATTTGTTATACATCTCCATGATTAAATCTACTGTATTTGAACTCCTAACTCCACTTCAATTAACTTCAAACATTTTTCTACCATAAGTACCTTGCTCAAACATATGAAATCAATCTTCTATAGGGATGGGTTTTGGTTTTGTTACAAGAAGAAGTGGGCAAATCTTTAAAGAAAGTCTTGCACATCCCAGTTTGAAGAAACAGGTACCGGATAGTTATATTACTGAGCATAGGTTGGCTGAGGAGTAGGAAAAAGAAAGTCCGAGCTCACTTTGAAAGCACTGGACTAAGATTTAGAAGATGAGAGTTCAAATCCTAGCTCTGCTCAGACTTCCTTAGAAAAGCCATATTGTCTCCCGGTACCTCATTTTCTTATATGTAATACCGTCCTAAGTCTTGGATCCATGTGCTTAACTTCAAGCATGCAAGTAGTTCCACTGATGCCAGTGGGGCTACACGATGTTTAAACTGTTTTGCTGGAGCAGAATCTAAAAGTATATTTTTACAATTACATTCATCTTCCTCCTCCCCCCCCCCCCCCCCCCCATGCAAACAAATCCTGGAAAAATTTCTCCCTAATGAAAATTGTTGCAATATTGGCATCAGCTAAAGGTAGGGAGAATACTTGTCCATTCTGATAACATACAGCCCTTATCCTTGCCTTTACATTTAAGTGGCTGTGGGTGATTGGAGACAGAAGAAGAAAGGCTCTAACTGCAACAGGGCAGGGCACTCTTACATGTACACATACAAAATTTAAATCATGCAAATTGACTATACACATTATTTTCAGTGACAGTAAACTTCATTTAGAAAAAAAAACTGTTCCACGGCATGTATGTTTCTATATTAACCACTAGACAATGCTGCCCAGCCAAATAAGGTCAGATTTACATTAGTTTCAGCTCCACTGGAAGTCCAGAATTAGTTGAGAGAAACAAGTTTGCCATGCATATAAAAGTTGAGGTAAAATCTGCCTGGGTGCAGACTGCTAGTACCTGGCCTATGCACCACTTAAGTACTGCTGCCCCAGGATGAATTTCATGTGAAGAGAGAAAAGGAAAAATGTTTTTCAGGAGGATATTACAGGAAAAAGGAAAAACAAAATGAGACACACTAAACGTTTAAGAAAAAGAACAGAAACAGATGGCAGATCAAAAGGCTCTATTTTACATCCCATTGAGGTTATCTGAGATTTGCATTTCACAAGCTGACAGCCTCTGGCAGTACTATATATTGGATATATTTGATCAGCCTCTTTAAAACAATCTTTTTCCTAAGGCACGTTAGGGCTCATCTCCTCTACTTTTCTCCCCCTTAACTCCACATGTTTTATAACTGACGGATGTTGAAATATTGCCAGTATTATAATAATTGAGATTTAAAAAAAAAAAAAAAAAAAAAAAAAAAAACTTACATCCCCATACATTATCACCATCATCAAATAAAAAGGGAAAGAAAGACAATCCAGGGAATTACAAACCAGTCAGTTTAACCTGGTACCTGAAAAGATAATGGAGCAAATAATTAAGCAAACCATTTGCAAACTTCTAGACAATAATACAGTGGTAAGTAACATTTAGGATGGTTTTGTTAAAAACAGTGCATGGCAAACCAACCTGATAGTTTCCTTTCACAATGTAACAAGCCTTGTGGATAGAGAGGAAGTGGGAGATGTGGTATATCTTAACATCAGTAACGCTTTTGACAGTGTCCTTCTCATTAAAAAAAAAACTCGGGAGATGCAACATAGATGGAGCTACTATAAGGTGGATGCACAATTGGTTGGAAAATCATTCCCACAGAGTAGTTATCAATGGTTCACAATCATGCTGGAAGGGCAAACCAGGTTCTGCAGGGATCGGTTCTGGGTCTGGTTCTGTTCAATATTTCCATAAATGATTTAGACAATGGCATGAACAGTACACTTGTAAAGTGTGCAGATGATTCCAAGTTGGGAGAGGTTGCAAGTGCGTTGGAGGATAGGATTAAGATTCAAAATGATCTGGACAATCTGGAGAAATGGTTTGAGGTAAATACGATGAAATTCAATAAGGACAAATGCACTCAACTTAGGAAGGAACAACTTAGGAAGGAACACCCATAGAAAATGGGACATGGCAGCCTACGAAGGAGTACTGTGAAATGGGATTTAGAGGTCATAAGGATCTTAGGTTAAATATGAGTCATCAGTGTAACACTGGCAAAAAAAAGCGAACAGTATTCTGGGATATATTAGCATAAGTGCCATAAGCAAGACTTGTGACGTAATTCTTGACCTCTACTCTGAGCTAATGAGTCCTGAACTGTATATGTAGTATTGTGTTCATTTCTGGGTACCACATTTAAGGTACAATGTGGAGAAATTGAAGAAAGTCCAAATCAGAGCAACAAAAATGATTAAAGGTATAGAAAACATTCTCTGTGAGGCAAGATTGGGGGGAAAAATGGGGTTTGTTTAGTCTGGAAAAGAAAAGACTGAGAGGGAACGTGGGAAATGTTTTCAAGTTCCTAAAAGGTTATTATAAGCAGGAGGGAGAAAAACTGTTCTCCTTAACCTCTGAGAATAGGACAAGAAACAATGGACTCAAATTGCAGCAAGGTAGGTTTAGGTTGGACATTAGGTAAAACTTCTTGTCATGGTGGTTAAGCACTGGAATAAATTGCCTAGAGGGGTTGAAAAATATCCATTAAGGGAGATTCTAAAGAGCAGGTTAGACAAACACCTGTCAGGGAAGGTTCAGATAATACTTTGTTCTGCCAGAGTGCAGGAGACTGAACTAGATGGCCTCTCAGGGTACGTCTAGACTACAGGCTTCTGTTGACAGAAGTTTTGTCGACAGATACTGTCAACAAAACTTCTGTCGACAAAGAGCGTCTAGACTACATTGAGTTCTGTCGACAAAGCAAGATGCTTTGTCGACATCGTAGTGTGGACGCAAAAGACAGTTTACATGCAATAACACCTTCTGTCGACAGAGTTTCTGTCGACAGAAGGCGTTATGCCTCGTAAAATGAGGTTTACCAGCGTCGACAGAACTCAGCGGTAGTGTGGACGCAGGTATAGTTTTGTCGACAAAAGTCCACTTTTGTTGACAAAACCCTGTAGTCTAGACACACCCTCAAGGTCCTTTCCAGTCCTATGACCCCATAATCACCATGATGTTCCCCTTATACCTCTGGCGTTTAGGTTGGCCACAATGCACCTCCACTCCTTACTGTTTCTGGCAAGTCTTTCAATGGTGCCCCACATGTGCCCCATACAGAATTTTTAGAATGGATCTTGCTCTACTGTTGATTAGAGGGCAATGCTGCATCACATGCAACTGGAAACAGGGCTCAACCCTATAAGTGGGACCAATGGCCTCACAAGTATGACTCACAGGAGTAAAACTTGTAGGATTGAGCCAGGCTAATGAAACAGTCTTACAGAGTGAAGAAAGATGAAGTCACTAAGATCTTACAGAAATCAGGAATCTCAACAAAATAAATATCGATATCACAATAAGAAGCCAACACCAAATGGTTTTTTAAATGTAAAAAGTACGTGCTATGAATAGAATTAATCCTTTTGTGGAAAGTCATAAGTGAATAACAACAAAATTTTTTTGAAGAAGTCACCCTGAAAATCTAGATAAATTAAAATAGAATAACATGTCCACAGTACTTTCCAGCATCCTATGGAATTCTACAGCCATGATAAAATTATCCATTAATTTGTACTGGACTTTCCCATGGCAATAATGCAACACCTTTTAGGCACAAAAGGCCCAATTACTTATTTTCCCCTTTACATGTCAGAGATTGAAAATATCACTGATACAAGGACTGAGCAATGATATTCCCTCCTAGATCATAGCCAATTAAATTAATAGCAGGACAATAGACAACATAAGAACATAAGAACGGCCGTACTGGGTCAGACCAAAGGTCCATCTAACCCAGTATCCTGTCTACCGACAGTGGCCAGCACCAGGTGCCCCAGAGAGGGTGGACCGAAGACAATGATCAAGCGATTTGTCTCCTGCCATCCCTCTCCAGCCTCTGACAAACAGAGGCCAAGGACACCATTTTATCCCCTGGCTAATAGCCTTTTATGGACCTAACCTCCATGAATTTATCCAGCTTCTCTTTAAACTCTATTATAGTCCTAGCCTTCACCGCCTCCTCTGGCAAGGAGTTCCACAGGTTGACAACACGCTGTGTGAAAAAGAACATCCTTTTATTAGTTTTAAACCTGCTACCCATTAAGGGATACCTTTAACATCCAGTATTTCATGAAACATCAGATCTATGCATGAACATCTCTCAATATTGGAAGCTAACAATCTCGTTTATTTTATCAGCTAATACCTCACTAGCTGCTACAGTTAGGGATTCATGTTTTACATTAGTTGAAATCTGGGATTCCGGGTTTTCAGATACAAAGCACTGAAGTCTAGAAGCACCCATGACAGTGATAACTACAAGTATATCAAAATCAGAGTAGTGGGAGATGAACCAAAATGGTATTCTATATTTGTGATTTTATAGCATCACATCCCACTATCTATAAGGCTAGAAACACTTTGGCTGGACCAGTACAAAATGCATACAAGACTAGTAACCTTTCCAAGGTCAGTGTCAGCGTTCAGAAGTTTTGATCCCAGTGTTTTCATCTCTTTCAACAGTAATAATGATTATGGGGATCAAGCATTTCCAGGCAACTGCTGAGTCCATCCATCAAACTCCATTCAGCCTGTAGTTATTTGCCAGGAACTTATGTCTTCCCATTATTAATTACTCTTTTAGACCCAGTGTATGTGCAAGAACATATTCCATTTGACTTATACATGGTTTACACAGGAAGAATTCTTGTGCCTTATATAGCGTGAATGCTTCAGTAAGAACATCCCACCTTACTCCTTGTAGATAAGTAAGTATCCCCTGCCTGAGAAACAGAACTTCACAAAAGAGCTGGATAAAAAGGGTGCATTCCTAGTGATACTGTAAAATACATTTGAAGATTGTACAACGGGTCTACCTGAGCATTGGGAATCAGCAATCTCATCAGGTCTCTTAAAAGATGTAGGAACCATACCATTCTGCCTAGTGCATCAGCTTACAGCTACTCAAATGGGAATTTGCAAATATGTTCAAGCAGAAAAATATCTTTTCTATGTCCATCAAGCCTCATCTTTGTAGGACCTTCAAGATTTGTTGTCATGTGTTTATTTCAAGCAATCCCTTGGTAAAGGGAAATGCCTTTGTATGCAGACAGTAAGCAATGCCTGGACTATAGTATACAGAATTGCTTCTTTATAGCTTTCATCTTCTAATATTTAATGTCCGTGACATCAAAGGCCCAAAAATAACTGTATTCTCATTCAACAGAAAACAAATGCTTATTTAAAAGGCACTGGGAAGTCCACCCACATTTCATAAGGTTTGAATAGAATGTAAGTAATACTTACTTAGCATTGATTTTGTTGTGATTTTTTTCCCCTTTTGGAAATGCCAGGAAAAAAATAGCTTTTTGGAGGCTGAGTTTCAGGGGAGCACAGCAGCCAGAACTCCAAGTGAAGTCATGGGGGTTGTGGGTTCATAGCACCTCTGAAAATCAGGTACGTCACAAATCCAAAAAAATCAAAAGGGAGCCTTTTAAGATTTCTGCCATATTATATCTCATTTTGAACTTGCCCCTTTTGCTTCCCTCAACCTTCAAGTGATCAAAAAACATCTCACTCCCTTTCTCCTATCTCAAAGACAAGACCAAGCGTCCCTCTCAAAATAAAGGCTCTCCCCATCTTCTGAACACACCCATATTCCTGCCTTCAATGGCTGATTCATTCTCCCTGCCATATTACTCATTCCCACATGCACCAACCTGCATTGCAGACCTGGCCTCACTTACTGAGATTAATTCAGTTTCACAGATGGGGAACCTGAAGCACAGGGCCGTCATACAGAGTTCCAGTGGCAGATGTAGTAGTAGAATCTTGACTCCTAGGCTGGTGCCTTCCTAGTAATACCTCCCTCCTAACTTGTTCAAGGTGAAGCGTTACCAGAAGGGCATCTCAGTCCTTCCAAAAGTATTTTGGTGCAGGAAATACTGTTTAGGTAATTGAAACCACAAAGGAATGGTACTGCTGACAAGTTCAGTAATCACTAGTTCACTGTAGGCTTCCAGGAGGCATTAAGCTTGCACCTAACTAAACTGCTTAAGAAAGAAAGTACAAAAACAGATTCTATTGAGTGTGCTAAATTAAGGATAGCTGTTAAGTTCCAATTTTCTGACCACTTTGATCTCCCCCCCCCCCCCAAACCTTTTCCTTAAAAGTTGTGTGCATAGACGACTATCGTCCATTTTCAGTTTTGGTAGAAAAAAAACTTTTCATTGCTGAGCCAGCAGGGACCAGAAAGACTGAAGTTGCAACATGCTGAACACCTAGAGGGATAGAGTGCCTCTTATCAACTGAGAGAGGTCCCTCTGGCTGATTAAGGAGCAGAATTCACAAGTTTCAAAGAAAATTACTACTCATAGAAGATAGTAGCTATGTTACAGACCCTCCAGGGATCAGGTGGCGAGGAGAGCATAAAGCCTGGGGAATTGAAGACAATCGCAGTGCTTCAAGAAGGACACAAAACTGCTCATTAACACACACGGATATTTTAATTTTGCTAGAGCAGCACAAACAACTGTAAACTATTGCAGTCACATGAAATGTGGGTCGTGAGGTTTGATTTCAGAAGTGGGTCAACAGCTATGCATCCTGTGACTTCTGACAAATCAAGAGTGGCAGATACAAGCTTCATTTGAGGATATCTTGTCTTCTAAATAATCCATAGCTGTCTGCCCTCCAGAGACTCTTGGGGAGGAGGCAAAATGGCCTTGGTCATTCAAGATTGACTGCTTATAGTTAGAGATATAAAGTCTCTCTTCTATACCCAGTGATCCTTGCTGAGCTAGTCAAGAACCCTCACCACTTGGCTACAGAATGTCCTTCAATATAAAGATGGCTTTAATATTCTCCTCACTACAGGTCTTTCAATCATCAGCTTCATTATCCGATCAAGAGGCCTGATCCAGAGTGCAAAGTCTCCTATCCACTTCTGATCAAAGAGAACAGCTGAGATATTAAAGAGGTTAGACTTATCCACACTAATTTTGCCTTCATGATTAAACTGAATTCCTGGAGGGTTACTAAGACTCATCTAAATCAACAGGCTTGTCTATACTACAAAGTTTAGTTAACAAAAAAACTATATTGACATGGAATAAAAGACAAAACAAAAATCACCAAAGGGTGTTAACACTTGCTTCCTTTGTCAACAGATCACGTCTCCCTTGGGGCATCATCATTGACAGCATGAGCAACACACTGTGGGCATCTTGGGACCATGCTAAATGTCCCACCATGCACTGCTTTCTGTCCCAGCCCTCCATTGGCTTCCAGCTCTCACTGGTTATACGACAAAATTTGATCATGTAGATGAGGCCAAAAGCAGATAGTTGGCTTGATCCTCTAATGGCAAAAGCTCATCCATATTCAGGGAAATACATGGATAGAGTGTCCGTTCTACAAAAGTTACTACGTCTTTTATATAGTAAATAGCCTTGAATTAGTCTTCCCCATCCATATAATTAAAGCATCGTCATTTCACTGTGATATTCTAGGCCTCTTTTTTAAAAAAATAGTTAATTTCTCTAGGCTGTTTTTTTAATGCACAGAATTCTGCATGTTAAATCAAAACATTTTTATTCCAAATGCACAAAGCAACTCAAAGTCAATTAAAATTAACCCAATTTCCTTACCACAAAATAATTCCACACTGGAAAAAAAACACCACACTTTTGGTCCTACAGGATAAAGCAGAAAAGAAAAATTCTGAGAAGAAAAACAAAAATAATTTCAACTCTAACTCTGTTTGCCAGCAATGTTCAAGGTCATCTTCTTAATGACACTTAGAGACAAAGATCATTCTGTCTTTATGAGGCAAATACTACTACTTATGGCTTTTACAGCACTGCTAATATTTAAAGTAACTTACAAACATGAATAAATATTCTGAGTACCTCTGTAAGTTACAGAAGTATTCTCATCATGCCTGTTTCACAGATGGGAAAACTGAAGCTCAGAAAGTTTAAGTAATTTGCCCTAGGCTACAACTGTTCAAATTGATAGGCCATACCTAGCACAACATATAGTCATTCTTTAGAATAAAAGACCCAATCCTGCAAAAGGCTAAGGATAAAGGGTTAAATCACTGGTCTCCAATCTCCTTACATCCAAGATCACTTTTTAAATGTCAGGGCAAGACAAGATCTACTCCAGTGGTCCCCAACGCGGTGCCCACGGGCACCATGGCGCCCGCCAGGCCATTTCCGTGCGCCTGCCGAGTGATCGGGGCCGGCTCTGCCCCAGTATGGCCATTATGTTATTTTCTAATACTATTAATACTATTAATGCAGAGCCGCAGAGGGGTAGTTGCTGGGACCTGGCTTGAGTGCTTACAGTGCTAACCCTAACTGATTAATCATGTAGCAGATATTTTTTTTGTCAACTACACAATTAATGAATTCCACAATTCTTAACATCCCTAACCTAAAGCCCTCCCACTCTCTGCACCTTGCCCTCACTTCACTATGCTCACCCACCACCTCATTTTTGAGTGAATGTTTCAAAAGCTACCATATGATTAAGGGTATTGTCCGCACTGAAAAACAAAAAGTCACAAAGCCTAGGTCAAGTGATTTGTGCTCCTGGCGTTAATACTATACAGGCTGTCCCCAGGTTACATGGATCCGACTTACATCAGATCCCTACTTACAAACGGGGTGAGGCAACCCCGCACTAGCTGCTTCCCCCCAGCAGACCAGGGAGACACGAAGCTAGCGCCCCCCCTCCCCCCCCCCAGCAGACCAGGGAGACACGAAGCGGCTTTTCTCAGCATACACCTCAGCTTGAGAATAAAGGACTGAGGGAAGTGAGGTGTGGGAGAATAAAACTGAGCTCTGGAGAAATGTTTGGCTAGAGTTTCCCCTACAATATGTACCAGTTCCGACTTACATACAAATTCAACTTAAGAACAAACCTACAGTCCCTATCTTGTACGTAACCCGGGGACTGCCTGTACAGCTAATAACTGCTGATATTTGAGCTCAATCTACCTACAAATGAAAAAATAGTCAGCAGCAGGTTTTAAAACGAACAGAAGGATTTCTTCTACAACACACCTCCTGTGAAACTCTGCCAGAGGATGTTGAGAAGGCCAAGACTATAACAGGGCTCAGAAAAAGAGCTAGATGAATTAACGGAGAATAGGTCCATCAATGGGTATTAGCCAGGATGGGCAGGAATGGTGTCTCTAGCCTCTATCTATCAGAAGCTGGGAATGGGCGACAGAGGATGGATCACTTGATGACGCCCTGTTCTGTTCATTCCCTCTGGGGCACCTGGCATTGGCCACTGTCTGAAGACAGGATGCTGGGCTAGATAACCGTTTTTCCTGGGCTAGATAACCGTTTTTCCAGCTTGGGTCACAGAACCACCAAGGTAAGCCCCCAGGGTAAGCCCCACCACTTTTTTTTATTTAACACATATGTAGCTGTGGAACTTTGAAGCTCCCATTGGCTACAATTCGTCGTTTCCAGCCAAGGGGAGCTGTAGGAAGTGTGGCTTACCCTGACAGCCCCACAATCCAACTTTGAAAAAAAGCTGGGCTAGATGGGCTTTCGGTCTGACCCGGTATGGACAGTCTAATATTCTAAGCGGGAGTTCAGGGTTTGAAATGTGGAAAGGAAGGTGGCTCTGGGAACGTGTCTTAATTTTGGCTGTGGAATCTCGAATTTATGGTTCCTCTAGGTGACAGTCTGTCATGCTCTCCGCTCTAAACATAGCAGCCTATAATTGATTCAACACATGTTCATTAGTAAGGAAATACAGAAATCCCTCCCTACCCAGCTCTTCACTGGTGATTCATTCCCCAAGTATCACTGGTGGGTTTGTGAGCTCTTTCGCCTCCACTAGATTTACAACTACGCTCTGCATCTGTGCTGTTAAGCGTTAGTATGCAAGCACAATGTCTTTTCCCATCTGTTACCATAGCAGCCATGAAGTAGCATAACATGCCTGTAACAAAAGACTTTTATAGGTAGAAGACTAGGAGTTGTCAACAGCAATGACCTCAACCTCACAGCCACGGATATCCAGCAGATCAACAGCAATGAAATTCTGATTTTCAGAGAGTGCAAGGAGTTTTTTTGCAAGTCAAAAAATGCAGCTTCTTTCACAATTAACATAATGAATTGTGTGAATTTCAGATTTGCAAAAGAAACTTAACTCTTATACTGCTTACATTTTTCAAGGCTGAAGGGCTCTTCTGCAGCATGATATACAAACTTACTTGCTACCCGTGCTTGAGAAATTCTTTTCTTCAAGCTCTACCTATCAACTTTCCCTTTCCTTTGTGAGTATGGGGGAAGGGGAGAAAGATGTTTAACCAATTTCATTCTCAAGTGTTCACATCGTTTCACAGAATAATTATAAACAAACTCCTGTATGAAAAATAGGGAAAAGCACTTAGATTCAGAAACATTTATAAATGTGGGGACAATACCAATTTTAAGTGTAGAAGGCAGTTAAATTAAAATTTCACACTTTCCTATAAATAGTTCAAAATCCCCAAAAAAGGGTCACAACATGCATCCTGGGACATTATAATTATAACTATTCCAACTCAGTATGAATGACTGTTCATCCTCTGCTAGATAACTGAAAAAAAGGTCTACTACAGTCAACAGGAGCATTACAGCCAGAGACTGAAAATCCATAATTCCACCATATGCTTCATACAGAGAAAGCAGCAGCGAAAGCAAATGAGAAAAATTTGTTCTTAAAAAGCAAGGCCAATAAAAAGTTTAGGACAGAGGTTTCTGATCCCTATGAAGTATGTGCCATATGTAAATGATGGTGCAAATTTTCTAGAAATGTAGAATTGGTTATTTTGGGCAAAAATTACTGAAGTGAAGTAAGTAGATTTACAGGCCTTGAAAATTTAATGTCTGGGATAAAATAATAAATGGCAGGTGGAGTATATTAATACACCTATTTAAAAAACATCTTTTCTCTTTGGAGGCAAGGATCCTATATTATTTTTCTACTTGTTTTGCATGTTATTTACACCCCCAAACTAGGCTGAATACCACTTAAGCTTTCCAAAGATGGATAAATATTATTTCCATTTTGTAAAAGAAATTTGCCAAGGTTCAGACTAAGTTACTAAGCAGAACTACAAATATCCGCAGATACCCAGCCTTGTTTCCTATCCATGGCCTCACATTCTGTATGTATCCTATGTACCTCTACTCAAGGCTAGCAGTTAGGGCTTTTAAAAAACATTTAAGTCCTAAGGCATTTATATTACTTTTTAAACCAAATTTATTATTAACCTCTTTCTGATCTTACTGGGCCACACAACAGCAGGCTGCATCTGGCCCACAGGCCATATTTTGCCCACCCCGATCTAGACTGTCCCTGACTGACATGTGTTTGCCTAAACTGTGCTTAAAAATCTTCAGAGATGGAGATTCCAAATAGCCCTAGACAGTTTATTCCAGCGCTTATCTTCCCTCACGGGAAGTTTTTCCTAATGTCCAACCTAAAGCTCCCTCACCACAATTTAAACCAATTGCTTCTTGTCTATAATCAGAGATTAAAAAGTTTGGAGACCACATCCATAATCACAAGATCACCTTTTAAATTTAAGTGCAATGCAAGATCTACCTCAAACCCAAACACTCTTGCCTGGCTTCCTTCCCTCCCTTCTCTGAGGCCTTGTCCTGCTTCCTCTGTTGCCCTTCCCTTCCTGAACCTCATTCACTTTCACCAGCCTGGGGTGGGGGTGCAGGCTCTAAGTCTTAGGCATGTGGCAAATGCCCTATCCCCTTGGCCACCCCTGAGTCCACCCCACCCTGCCTTTAGGGGGTCCCTCAACCTGCCTTTCTAGGGCAGGAGCCAGGTCCATCCCTGGGGCAGCCAGTGTTGGCAGCCCAGCCATTGCATGAATGGTTGGAGGGGGCGGGATTGAGCCCACCAGCCTGTATTCCAGAGGAAGATGCTCATCCCGCTCCACACCCCTACCTTCAAGCCCACCCCCTCCACCCACCCTGGGACTGACCAGACACAGGTTGAGGGACCCTCTGAAGGTAGGGAGATGGGGTGAACTGGAGAATAGAGCAGTTGCCTGGGGAGCACAGAGTGGTGGGTTCAAGGCCTGCCCACCCTGGGAGCAGCTGGACAGTTGTCTCAAGGATGGAGCAGCAGAGCCAAGGCAATCCTACTCATGCCCTGGCCCCACACCACTCCCAAAAGCAGCTGGCATATAGAGCAATGGCTCCATGTGCTGCCCCTCATCCACAGGCACTGAGCCCACAGCCTCCACTGGCCACACCTCTCCATTATTGACCAATGGGAGCTGCAGGAGTGGTGTCTACAGGCAAGGATGGCACGTGGAGACCCCCCTGCTCTGACTTTCTCAGGAGCTGCAGGGACATGCCAGCCCCCTCCAGGAGCACAACCAACCAAAGGGATGACATGACAAACTCCAGGCATGACAGGCTAGGCATTTTAGTACTCAAAGAATTAAATTTAAGCATAAGAGAAATGAAAGTTAGGAAATGCACAGTCCAGACACAAACTAAAAAGAACCCACTTTGCAAGCAGTAAAAGTAGTAACAACCCCCCATGTACACGTTGGGTCAGGAGATGAGAGGGAAGGACAGTGTGTGTGCGTGAGAATGACAGATACACACACAATGTGAGAGAGTGACAGAAATTTGCATTGCCAAGCTCCCTCCATCCCCTTCCCTCTGTGTGGAGATGGGGTACAGCAGTGGGGGGAGGAGGGACACCCTGACATCAGCACTCCTCCTGCACACCAAGCAGGAGGCTTCTAAGGCAGAAGACAGGAACAGCATGACAATGGGGGAGGGACAAATGAAGTCCCAGCACTTGATAGCTTCCTGGCCAGACTAGTCAGGATCACCTGACAGAGGCTCCAAGATCTACCAGTAGATCCCAGTCTACTGGTTGGTGACCACTGGATTAAGGAGAATAATTTTCCTCCATCCTCAGTGTAAACAACATTTTAGGTACTTGAAAACAGTTATGTCCCCTCTCAGTTCTCCCTTTTTCCAGACTAAATAAACCCAGTTATTTTCAATCTTCCCTCACAGGACATGCTTTCTAGATCATTTTTGTTGTTATCATCTGGACTTTTACCAATTTCCCAACATCTTTCCTGAAATGTGGCATCCAGAAATGAACACAATCTCCAGTTGAGGCCTAATCAGAATGGAGAGGAATACAAGAATGATTTCTGCTAATGCATCCCAGAATGATGTTTGCCTTTTTTGCCTCACTCCTACATAGTAGAGAAAAAGTCACCTGGTCTCCTGAACACAATTATTCTCCAGTTATTTCAATTTTTGAACAAAGAATATCTTGCCAAGTTTGCGTGCCTATAGCAGATTACAAATTCATCAGAATCATCACATTATGCAGAATTGACAACTATATATGCACTAAATATTTATGTCCACGTGGTATTCTTTACAGTGAAAGCTAATGACCTTTACATCACAGTAAAAGGCTAAATTCTTCCCAAAAATACACAGGACTAGAGCCTTGGCTGGTATTAATAGATATAACTCGACTAAAGTCCACAGAGCTACAATGATTTATCCTAGGTGGGCTCTGGCCCATGAACTTTGCCATCACTAATTTGGCTACTACTGTAGGCTGGGAATACAATTGTGCCTCTACACCCTTTTCCACAATTCTTGCCAAATAGATGATGTTTGGCTTGCTGTGTCACACAAGCAGAAAGAGAGAAATGCCTCACAAGTGCTTTTTAGTATCTAGAAGCTACAAATTCCTAATGTTCTGATACGGGAGCATTTGTTTCCCCTCGGGTTTTCTTTCTTCCCCAACGTTACTGAATATATGGATCAGGGAAACAAGCTAGACCACAGCTCAGATTCCCATTTCTTCTTCAGCCATCTTGTCATCATAATACGTCCCATTCCTGCTACACTTCTCTTTGTCATGATACACTTCTTTTTATCATGACGATAGACGCAGCCACTGGGGAGCAGTAAAGGAAGAAAGAAGCAGCTTGCCATCACCCAATCCCAGATAAACCAGATCATCTGGATTGTAGATACTGAGCATGTGCTCAACTAATACTTCTATCATTGTGAAATTTGCTCACGCAGTTTTACCCTGATACTACAGAGCATTACAGAAGCCATATTGACTCTCAACCACTATAACACTGGGAATAAAGAACATGCACCATTTGCTACATTCCTTCCAGCAAAGTACAGTAAAGGTTGTTGATAATCTCAGTGCATTCTATATACCTCCTGCCGCTCAATTGTGCTTCTTTTCAACACTATAGATAATAACGCAGTAGAAGAGAGAAATCTAAAGTAACTGCATTCTAAAGACAGGCATAAAATCACATCATGCAAAGCACTTTCACGCTACTGCCCATGTACCATAGGCAGTAAAAGCTTCAACGTTCAATCAAGATGCCATTCTGAAACTACTAGAAATTACTTGCATGCTTCACCGGTTCTGTGGATAAAAGCCTTTTTAATGTTAATATTTTACAAATATCATAAAATAAGCATTATAATAATATTTTAGCATCTCCCATTTGAGGCTCTCAAAACCCTTTGCAGATATTAACTAAATGAACCTCACAACCTCACTCTCCCACCATCTTGTCTGATATGCAGATGAAAATATTGAGGCACAGATGAAGCAAGTACAGTAACTTTCCTAAGGCCTAAAAGCAAGTCTCTGGCCAGGTCAGGAATAGAACACTTCCAACTACGATTTAGTCTCAACTACTTTTAGTGAAAGTTATGGACAGGTCATGAGCAATAAACAAAAGATCACAGCCTATGACATGTCCATAACTTATACTAAAAATACCTGTAATTAAATCGGGGGAGGGGAGTCTAGAGGGGCTGCTGGTGGGGTGGGGGGCATCAGAGGTCTGGGGGACTGCTGCTGCTAGGGAGAGAAACCAGGAGACCACTGCTAAGCAGGGTGGAGGGAGATCAGGGCCAGTGACGCCAGCTGCCAGGGGCTGCAGACTGCAGCTGCTCCGGCCAGGGCTCAAAGCTACAGACCATAGCAGCTCTAGCTACCCTGGGACCACAGCCAGGGTCCACTGGAAGCCATAAAGCAGTGTCATTTGTTTCTGCAATAAAAGGCCCAAAATAGGCAGATTTCACTGAATGATTACAAGTTATATATAAAATATATGCATGGCTATAGCTCATTAGTAATTATTAACACTAGCAATATGCTCACTGCTATGCAAGACACAACAATAATACAGGGATTCTTTCCCAAAGACCTTACAGTCTAACAAACAAAATGGAGTAGATAAATCACACTGGAAAAGTCAGACTATGGAATGGTTGGATGACTTTACTATTATTTGTTATTTGCGATTTACCTTTTTGTGAGTGCTGCGGAGGTATCTTTTGCAGGAATCTGAAATAAGAAAGAAAGAGTTGGCAGGCTGGAATAGCAAGGGCATTTGATGCATGAAGGACGATGTAGAAGATGGCACAAAGAGGCTGATTCCCCAGTCTTGCACCATATGAAACAATTTATATCTGTGCAAAATGGACTTAAAGACACCAACCATGGCATAAACAGATAAATGTGATTTAGAAACATTTAATACCTACTCTGCACACAGGGTGCAAAACTATACCCAAGATGCAAGACATATGAGAGTATCTGTTTTATAGAAATGACAACATTTTGTAACATCTATGATTCAGAAACATGTAAAACTGGGATACATGGGTGTCTTGCAGCTTAACAAACGGAAAGATTTATTTATTTTTTGAGTCTCCTTAAAATTTGTATTGGTCAAATAAGCAATGGTAAAACAACATACGTCTATGTTAAGATTAGCTAGTTTTCTTAAGCTTCTTACAGATATCGGACTGTGAAGGAGGATGTATTTGCCTCCCTTTCTGTTCTTCACCAGAATCACAGGAGGAACCCAGGAAATATTTAAAGTTACCAAATCAAGTGAAACTTCTGAAATACAGAAATAAAATCAAACCAGATGGTCATTATGATGTAAAATCCATTTGCTCCTTTTAGATGAAAGGAGAACCCTTGACAATACCCCATTTTCCTGACCTCTGCTCTTTTTAACTCCCACCAACACCACTCATCAGATTTGAATGGAGATATAATTTTGACCAGCTAAACTCCAAGCAGCATTTCAGTTCATCCCTGGTGGGCCAGATGCTGCTCTCTCTGGAGCTTGCCACCACTGTCATCTGAGCATCAGCTGTGTCAAGAGCAACACAATCCAGAGACTGAATGTGCTGCTTCTATAGCAGTCCCAGTCCAGGGAACAAAATATAGACTGAGACCCCCATAACTCAGCTTGTTCCCTAGTGCTGAACTACAACCATAGTTCCCTGCCCACCTCTTCTGGAGAGTCATGCATACTCGTCTGGTGGGAAGGGCCAGATGAGACCACATGGTGAGGGAACCACTCGTGCAGGTGGCTGGAACCTGCCACAGCCGCACAGCAGAGCGGAGTGCAGAAGGCCTGCTCCGGTGGCTAGGTCTGCCACGTGGCAGGGGGGTCAGGACCTGTTCTGGCGGCTGGGGCTGGAAACAGGACCTGCCATGTGATGAGGGAAAGAGGGCTGCTCTGGCTAACACGTCTGTGTTAATAAACTGGGTGCCACGGCAGCACACATCCAAACCAGCGCACTTCATCTCAATATTGGTGCACAAGCCAAAACTCACTCCACTCATGAGTATAATGAAAGATAGGACAAAAAGTATAGTATCTGAAGATAATCCACTACAATATACTGTTATTGGATACTGAGTTCTGTTTGGCCTGATGCTCCCTGACATTTCCACTGGTGAAAGAGAACAGAAGTGGGTGAAACTGCAGTGAGGGTTGCAGAAAGGAGAAAACGTCAATTCTACTAAGACTCCCCATGTGCTTTTGAGCTCAAAAAGATATAACCTACATCTTCCTGACTGGAACACAGAATCATAGGGCAGGAAGAGGCCTCAGGAGGTCATCAAGTCCAACCCACAACCCAAAGCAGGACCAATCTCAACTAAATCAACCCAGCCAGGGCTTTGTCAAGCCAGGACTTAAAAACATCTAGGGATGAAGATTCCACCACCTCCCAAAGTAACCCATTTTAGTACTTCACCACCCTTGGGGGCTACATCTACACTGCAGGCTTATTGAGCAAGAACTTTTAGTGGAAGAGATCTTCCACAAAACGTTCTTGCGCAAGAGAACATCCACACTGCCATGGACACTTTTGTGCAAGAAAGCTCTGATGGCCATTCACAGAATAGCCATCAGAGCTCCTGTGCTTCTTCCGATAGGGATTTCTTGTGCAAGACACCCCTGTTGTCTGTCCACACATGCCTTTTTGCGCAAGAGCTCTTGGACAAAAAGGCTTACTCCTCAAAGAAAGAGGAATAACTCTTGCGCAAAAAGCCCTGTCTTCTGACAATTTACTGTACTTTTTCTTGCACAAAAACATGCTTGTATTGTGGATGCTCCGTGAGTTTTTGCGCAAAAACTCTGCCATGTAGACATAGCCCTAGTGAAATAGTTTTTCATAATATCCAACCTAGACCTCCCTCACTGTAACTTGAGACCATTGCTCCTTGTTTTGCCATCCATCACTACTGAGAACAGCCCTTCTCAATCCTCTTTGGAACTTCCCTTCAGGAAATTGAAGGCTGATATCAAATCCCTCCTCCCTTTTATTCTACACACGAAATAAGCCCAAATCCCTCAGCCTTGCCTCATAGGTCATGTGCTCAGCCCCCTAATAATTTTGGTTGCCCTCTCCAATGTGTCTATATCCTTTCTATACGGGGGGGCCCAGAACTGGACGCAATACTCCAGATGTGGCCTCACCAGAGCCAAATAAAGGGGAATAATCACTTCTCTAGATCTGCTGGGAATGCTCCTCCTAATGCAACCTAATATGCCATTCGCCTTCTTGGCTACAAGGGCATACTGTTGAATCATATCCAGCTTCTCAGCCATTGTAATCCCCAGTTCCTTTTCTGCCAAACTGCTACTTAGCCAGTTGGTCCCCAGCCTGTAACAATGCTTGGGATTCTTCCGTCCCATGTGCAGGACTCTACTCTTATCCTTGTTGAACCTCATCAGATTTCTTCTGGGCCCAATCCTCTAATCTGTCTAGGTCACTCTGGACCCTATCTCTGCCCTCCAACGTATCTACCTTTCCCCCTAGCTTAGTGTCATCCTCAAACTTGATGAGGGTGCAATCCATCCCCTCATCTAGGTCATTAACAAAGATGTTGAACAAAACCGGCCCTAGAACTGATCCTCTTCAAGCAATTCATCTTCTATTACCCATTCCCAGCCTCTGACAGAAGCTAGGGAACACCAATCCTACACATCCTGGCTAATAGTTATTGATGGACTTAACCTCCATGAATTTATCTAGTTCTTTCTTGAACCCTATTAAAGTCTTGGTCTTCACAACCTCCTCTGGCAAGAAGTTTCACAGGTCAACTGTGCAGTGTGTGAAATAAATCTTCCTTATGTTTGTTTTAAACCTGCTACCTATTAATTTCATTTGGTGACCCCTAGTTTTTATGTTAGAGGAACAAGTAAATAATTTTTCCGTATTCACTTTTTCCATACCAGTCATGATTTTATAGACCTCTATCATATCCTCCCTTAGTCTCCTCTTTTCTAAACTGAAAATTCCCAGTCTTTTTAATCTCTCGCCATATGGGACCCTTTTCAAACCCCTAATAATTTTTGTTGCCCTTTTCTGAAACTTTTCCAATGCCAATATATCTTTTTTGAGATGAGGCAACCACATCTGCATGCAGTATTCAAGATGCGGGTGTACCATAGTTTTATATAGAGGCAATAAGATGTTGTCTGTCTTATTCTCTACCCCTTTTTTAATAATTCCTAACATGCTGTTTTTCTTTTCTGACTTGCTGCACATTGAATGGATGTTTTCAGAGAACTATTCATGATGACTCCAAGAACTCTCTCTTGAGTAGTTGTAGCTAAATTAGTCCCCGTCATACTGTATGTATTGTTGAGATTATTTTTTCCAATGTGCATTACTTTACATTTACCAACATTATATTTATTTTCCATTTTGTTGCCCAATCACTTAGTTTGGTGAGATCTTTTTGAAGCTCTTCACATTGTGCTTTGGTCTTAACTATAGTGAGCAGTTTGGTGCCATCTGCAAATTTTGCCACCTCACTGTTTAACCCTTTCTCCAGATCATTTATAAATAGGTGGAATGGAATTGGTCCCAGGACAGTCCCTTGGGGGACTCCACTAGTTACCTCTCTTCGTTCTGAAAACTTATCATTTATTCCTATCCTTTCTTTTCTATCTTTTAACCTGTTATCAATCCAATAGAGGACTTTCCCTCTTATCCCATGATAACTTACTTTACTTGAGGCTTTTGTGAGGGACCTTGTCAAAGGCTTTCTGGAAATCCTTGTCCACATGTTTGTTGATCCTTTCAAAGAACTTTATTAGATTAGAAAGGCAGGATTTCCCTTTACAGAAACCATGTTGACTTTCCCCCAACAAATTATGTTCATCCATGTGTCTGACAATTTTATTCTTTACTATAGTTTCCACTAATTTGCCCGGTATTGATATTAGACTTACCAGTCTCTAATTGCCAGGATCACCTCTAAAGCCCTTTTTATATATTGGCATCACATTAGCGGTCTTCCAATTACTAGGTACAGGATCATACCCTCACTAATGCGTCAACAAAGACACTGCGTGTTGCTTCTGCCAAGACAGATGGGTTTGTTAGTGCAGTATAATGAAAACAGATAAGGGATAGAGCTGAAGTGTTGTTGGGTATAGTGGGAATATTTGAGTGTACTACTAAAGGACCATCCAGCCTCAACTCCTCTCCCAAGATGAGGTCAAGCAACCAGGCTGGAGGCACAAGGATGGAAGGTATAAGAAACACTAAAAGCCAAAGAAATGCCTGTCCTTAAGTACAACCTCATTCCTTACCCCTTCCATGAGATTCCAAAGAGGTGGTACCAAAGACCCCAGACTCATGACCCTCCAAAATTAGAACATGCCTGCTAAGAAAGGGAGAACAGGGGCACCAGGAAAAGGCACTGCGGGAGCCCCAAATACCATGGTCTGCCGTCCCCAGCAAGGGCACCATTTTGGGAACGGAGGGAGGGTTTGTAGCCGTATGTACCAACACACTGCTTGCTCGTCTTCCTCTTTACCTGACTATCAGAGAGCAAGGGGAAAGTACACAGCTTGCATGCATTCCTCTCACTCCCGGCTGGTGAGGATGGGGGTCAGAGAAGTAATTCACTCAAATTGGGAACTTTCTTCTAACTCCCTGATCATGAAAGGAACAGGAAGAAGAGCGAGCAACATCCCAGTACCCAAGGCTGCAACCCTCCCCTGAAATGGTGCCTTGGTAACGAACAGGCTCTGTAGCTTGCCATTCCCAGAGGCTCTGCTGCCGACTCAGGGCCCTGGGGCCGACCCAACGCTCCGCAACCACCTCCAGCTACAGCTAGGGTTGCCAATTCTCCTGGACGAGATGCTATCTGCAGCAGAAGTGCCCAGTCCATCTGGTCCAGGAGAGTTGGCAACTCCATGTGTGACCCCAGGGTGGTAAGGCAAACAGTGTGTGGGGGGAGGGGCACAGCTCAGCATCCTCACCCTAAAAACAGTTCCCTTGCCACTGAGCACAGCAGATTAATGAGCAGCATTAACTCCTACTCTGTGTATAGACTCCACTGGGAGTAGACGACAGCATATTCCCTATAGAAGGGCATGCTGCTGGGGAAGAAAGGAGTAAGATACAGAAACTGTTCCAGTGACATCAAATGCATTCTGTTTTCTTTAAAAACAAGAGGGTGCACACATACACATGGTCATTTGTTGAATAATCACCCCATTTGATTAACATCTGCAATTGAAAGTTACTGGAATCAGAACAGTGCCATGAATAGTTATATTCTGCCTCCCTAAACTCTCGCTAGTGCTTCAGCTGAAAAATACATGCAGATTATTGTGCACTGTTCAACAGCTGCCATGTTCCACCACAGAGGGAGATGCACTTCCTTGATGAGCCAAGTGATCTTTATGCCTGTACTAGCTGGAGTTACCCAGAGTTGCTCGGAAAACCGGAGGAACAAAATGTAGAAAAACAGTAGTCCATTATCTTTTTTTGAATGGTAGAAGAGTTGCACTGATTTCTATAGGGATTAAAATATAGGTCCGCGTCATCCCTGGAGGTGGAGGGTGTGACCACAGGGGAGGTTACACATGGGAGGGGCGCCCCAGCTCACGCCCAGGGCTGCAGGTGCCGCTGGGGGTAGGGCGGGTGCCCGAGCCGTTGTGCGCGTGGGGGTCAGGGCACTGCGTGCCGGTGTGGGGGGGAGATGGGCAGGAAAAAGAGGGTCGCTTATGTAACCTCGCAGACAGGAGGGGGCGAGTCCCGGACGGCGCTGGGGGCTGCAGTCGGCGGGCACGGGATCTAAGGACGGGGGGGCGGCCCCTGCAGTGCAGCGCGACAGGTTACTTTTTTATTTTTACAGCTTGAGTTCGTGCCCAATCAGGTCCAAAAGTACCTTAAAACCTTCTCCTGGATGAAAGGTTATCCCATGCGAAGTTTGGTTGTGGTAGTTCTTATAGTGTCCAAGTTATTAGTGCACAAACTTACAAACATTCTCCTTTATATATTAGATAACTGTTTGTTAAGCGAATAAAGTGGCTTGAGGTTCCTTCAACTTAATAGGTGCTATCATTTTTACTGCAGAAAAGCACTTAATTTTTAACATTTGCATAAAAGTTAAATACATATCTGCTCAGAAAGGTTTCATGACTGCTCTTTTGTATTTCAGTACAGAGCAAAAGTTGCAGACTCTTTGCATATTATTATCTCTGAAAACAGCACAATGGCAATGTACACAGACATATGGAGGTAGGTTCAGGCTCTACTCCCAAGTTTAAATGTTTTAGCAAATATCTCAGGAATCATGATAATGTTATCTACCAAGGGATAGAAACTTCAACCTTTGTGCTGCACATAGCAAGTTAAGTACATAAAAACAGATCCAATACCACATTTTATTTCCAAGTGTCCTGCTCAGACAATCCCTGTAGCTTCTAACAGGATTACTCATGTGGTTTCAGTTACAGTACGCATCAGTGCGTTGAACAAGATTAAAATATGAATAGGCAATGGAACGCAGAACACTGTCACATTGGAGTAACATTCCAAGCACTCCTCAGCAGAAAATGTTGAAGTCAATAGTCACATCTAGTAAAGTTAAACTGAAAACAGCAGAAAACTGAAATTTCGCAGACCATAGCCAGAGTTCTAGTAAGTGCACAGGTGTTTCAAAGAGCTAAAATATTAGCATTCAGTCCGACAAGTTTCTTTCCTATCATCAAACATTAAGCTCATCACCTAGTGATCATCTGATGCTAATGGAAGTGAATAGACCGTATTTTGCTAAATTATTCATAAGCCAATATTAAAGGGTTTTAAAATATTGGGCTCTTTACCTGAAGACTGGCAATTATCACTTCATTTACAAGACCATTAAATTCCAATTCTTTAGTGAGAGAAAAATTTGAGTTCCTCAGGACACATTTTGTCCTTACATTTTTTTTTTTTTTTAAGACAACCTTTTCATATGCAGAAGTTTAGAGAATGATCCTTTGCTCTTTCAGACTCATTCTTTTAGATAATTAGTTGTTAACAGGAAAAATATGCCATTAATGCATAAGCTTACTTTTCTCACAGCTTTGTGGCAAAAGGTTTTTCACCTCAAAAGATACTTGTTTGAGGCTTCCTGAAACTAAAATATTTCTATTTTAGAGTAAGACAACAACGAAGGGATTTGGGAGACAGAATGTAAACAATTTTGCTCTAATGAATAATTTTCTAAACATTCTTTTATACATAAAATTAAGTATTGCTTTTAAATTAAATAGTAATGTTTCAGTAAACGGTTAATAACAAGATAATCAACTTCTGGATAATATGTGGCAGATAAAGCAAAATAAAAATGATGCTACTCAGTTAAACAAAATAAACATCAAAGAGGTAGGTGGAAAGAGACTGTCAATCTGGAAACGTATTTTTGCAAGGGAAATTCTCACATTGTGTTTGTTCTTTATTTGTGGCAACTGCAGTCTACTGTTACAGTATTCATCACTGAAGCAGATCAAGTTCCAAAAGACTACTTCACTTCAGCAAATCATTCCAATTTGATTTCATCTAAGAAATATCAATTAAAATATGCCTCTCTCATCACTTTAAAAGCAATTCTCAATTTCCCTAAAGCAGCAATCACCAACAAGTTGATCACAATCCACTGGTCAATCAGGAAGGCACTGCCAGTCGATCTTGATACAGCGTTCCTAGTCCCCAGGAGAGATCGGGGGGGGGGGGCGGGGGGGAGAGGGGGAACGAACTGGCCAGCGGGAAGCAGGGCTGGCCAGGGGAGATGGGGGGGGCGCTGGACCAGCCGGCGGGAAGCAGAGCTGGCCAGGGAGGGGAGCGGGGAAGAGCGAATTGGCTGGCGGGCAGCGGGACTGACCGGGGCGTATGCAGATCCCAGAGCGCTGCCTGTCCCGCGCACAGTCCCAGCGAAGCACGAGCAACTCCGGCCCCAGGGATTCCCTCATGTCCCGGCCCTGCGCACACCCCCTCCTCATGTAGTTGCGTATTGCCTGGCTGGTAGACACACTCACGCAGTGTGAGCGTGTCCATCAGCCAGGCAGTACACAACTACATACTGATACTCCTAATAATAATAAAACTTACCTAATGAGAAAATACCAGACATTTTATATGTCCAGTATTTTCTCAATTTGTTTCCCAGACAGACCCCTCAAATACCAGACTGTCCGGTTCAAAACCAGACACGTGGCAACCCTAACAGCTGGCTTCCTGTGGTTGCCTGCAGATGCTACCAGAGAAATAACCATCCCTGGAGACCTTCAGGTACCAGCCAAGATGCCCATGCCCCCTCCCCCTCCTGGCCAGACACCCACCAGCACCTGTTCCTACCCCCTCTCTCCTGGCCAGATGCCCACCGGTATCCTGGTCCTGCCTCCTGGCCAGATACTCACCAGTACCCTGTTCCTGCCCCTTCCCTCCAGGCCAGACACCTACCACCAGCTTGTTCCTGTGCCCTACTTCCCACCCAGATTCTGCACCCCCATCCCTATCCTACTCACTGGCAACCCTATTCCGCACATTGGAGTGAGGTGTTTCAGTTAGGGCCACATCAGGTGAGGCTCGGGGGATTTTGGAGGGGCTTTTTTTAATTATTTTTTGGCGCATCTCACTTGTGTGGTCCTTGACTGATTTTTCTGTGAGTCAGTGGCCCCTGACTCAAAAGGGGTTCCCTGCACCTCTCATAAATAAAGAATGTTTTGTGTTAGACATTTTATTTAAAAATGAAGCCTGGCCAACAAGCCCCCAGTTGGGGCCAAGCCCACATCTGGCCGCAGCAGCATAACACCCCTGCATGCCCCACACACCCCAACCCTGAGCCCATCATACACCTGAACCTCCTGCCCTGAGCTCTCCAAATCCCCGAACTACTACACCCCACATTTCACATCTTGTGTTACAACACTCTTGCATCACCCACACACTGCAAACATATGTCCTGAGCCCATCATACACCTCAACCCAAACTCCTGCATCCCAATATCCACAAGTCTGCGGCTTGTCAGTACCCCAACACTCCCCGAGCCAGTATCTCCTTCTCTACTTACTCCTGCATCCAAATTCCCTCCCAGAGCTTGCACCCCTCACTCCTTCCCACACCCAAATCCCTCATTCCCACCCCAGAGCCCACATCTCCGGTCTCAACCCAGTGAGAGCGAGTAAGCTTAAAAGCCGGTTCCCCCCAGCACTGTCTCCGTGGTGTCACCTGCTCCCCCCGCACTGCTGCCTCTATCAAAAGGCAGCAGCGCGGGGGGGGTCGGGGGAGGCGCAACTGGGGAGGCTGCCATAAAGCGGCCTCTGTCCACAGTGGGCCCTTGCTCACCTGCATCCCACAGAGCAGCCCCTGTCCACGAGGTTCTTAGTGGGGAGCGGAGACCCTCCCCCATAGAGAGGGGCTTCTGCCAGAGTAGCCTCTGTTCATGGCTAGCCACTGCGGACAGGGGCTGCTAGACCTGGCGTGAGCCGGGACTGAGGAAGCCCAGCTCAGTCTCAGCTCGCGCCAGGTCCTGGAGCTATCCCCACTGTGGCTCTGCAGCTTAAAGGTAGTAAGAGCCAGGTGGGCAGGCAGCCCCGCTCCTATTACATTTAAACTGCAGTCACAGTGGGGTGCACTTCCAGACCTGGTGCGAGCGGAGACTGAAGCTTCCTCCCTTATTGACTAATCATGTAGTCAACAGAAATCCTATCAACTACACGATTAGCTAATTATTCACTTCCTAACAGCCCTACACAGAACTATTGTATTTCTAAACCTTTAAACCCTATTTCCCCAAAATATACAAAGGATCACGCAAAGTGTATTTTGATGTGTTAATGCTTAAACCAAAAGCAGAGAAGAACTTGAATACATGGCTGTTTATTTCTTTGGGTTTTCTATTAAACCAGCATTTATGGTGAGTGCTAGATATGGAGACAGAAAAAACAACTGTGCTCAGTAAATCACAACTGTTCACAGTTATCCTACACACAGATAATTGCAGCTGGAGAAGGCATGTGCTTAGACTCCCTTCTGCACCTCAAAAGTGAAGCCATTTCACTCTTACCCGCAGATGGTGGAAGGAAGCCAGAGAGAAAAGGAAATGCTTTTTTTATAAAAAAAAAGTCAGCTTATTTTCTGTCAGCATGTTGTGATTTACTGAAATCAACAGAAATTTTGCTAACAACTTTAATTGGAGCTGGATTGGTTCTTAAATATTATAACAACTCTCAGGAAAAAAAATACCTTGGGGACCTTCCAATGTTAAAGACAATTATTTTTGTAATTAAGGTGACCATACATCGTGTTTTTAGTTAACATAACTCATGAAGCTACGTGGCTATTTCCAGAATATTTTACTATATCACCATCATTGATTGTTGGCAAAATATTTTATGGAAAATAAAAGGCAATCATTCAAAAGAAAGGCAGGATTCTTAGTGGGCATATATGGTTGTAGCTCCATCGACTCCAATGGTGATAGTTTATAACAGCTTAGGATCCACCTCAGGATCCAAGCATTTTATCACTAGAACCTTTAATGAGAGATTTTGGATGGAAATTATGAATGGTCATAAAAAATGTTAAATGTAAAAAACTAGCTATTATGAGTCAAATCCTGCTCACCTTTCCTTCTGAGAAGAATCCCATTGATTTTAATGAACCAAAACCGTCAGAACTTGGCCTTAAAAGTACAATATACTAGCTCAATTATCTGTTTCTATTTGTACTTGCCAAATGCATGGAGCCAATTCAAAACTGCATTACACATCGTGTACGCCGGTTCTCAAAGGAATTCACAGAGACAAGTACACTCTTTTGCAATTCAATAAACCCCTTTTTCTCACGCTCAAGTGGTGACCTCTTCTTAAATACACAAGCCTCTGAAGAGAAGATACAGCCAAAAACCTAGGGATTTTCAAAGACAATTTACATGTAAAGCAACATGGTCAAGTTCTATAGCCTCAAAAAATCTGCCCTTAAAAATACTGAAAATTCTTCCATACTCCCCTAGACATTAGTGTAATTTAAAAATAAAGACAGACAGATTTACAATAATAGATCTACATAACAAAACTTCGGTGCCTATACTTGGAGTCTGTGTGCATACACAGTGCTACACAGCCACACTGGGAGTTGTGATAGAGATGCAGCCGTGTTAGTCTGGTCTAGCTGAAACAAAAGACAGAACTGTGTAGTACTTTAAAGACTAACAAGATGGTTTATTAGATGATGAGCTTTCGTGGGCTAGACCCACTTCCTCAGATCAATATGTGGAAGAAAATTGGCACAACCATATATACCAAAGTGATACAAATCAAAAAAATGAATGCATGGGAAATTGACAAATCAAATTTTACAACAGAGTGGGGGATGAGGGGGGAAGGTTAGTGTCTGTGAGGTAATGACATAGGGGTGATAATAGGGGAAGTTTCTGTGAGTTGTATTACATGCCCTTCCAATCATGTGCTAAGTGGATCCTTCCAGTAACGGTTCCTTGGCCATTTCATCATTTCCAACATCACAGAAAACTCATGGGATGTAAATATTAGGAAAAGCACTTTGATTATACAGAAAGAGATGTTTTGAGCAAGGAAAAAGTTTGAGGATATAGGCGGTGATCACTATTCTATTCTGTGAGTTTGCAAAAGCAACTCGAGGCAGAAAGGAATCTTGAAGGCACAAATGACAGACAGGCACAAATAAGGAGAAACTCTCACTGGTACTGCAAAAAGAGGCAGAAGCAAGGACTCTCCAGTCTGTGTATTGAGGCTAGGTGGCAAGGGAAGGGACAGAAGATTGAATCAACAGAAGCACCAAAAATTAAGAATTTCTGGACTTGTTTGGTACTTGAATTCTTTACGTTAACTTAGCACTAACAATGTAAGTTGTCTGGCTATGAGAATTTCTTTGTTTTCCTCCATCCCCATCAAATTATACTTTTTTTTTTTTAAGTGATTCCTTACCTCAGTAGATAAATACTTTGTTATGTAGTTATTCAGCTTATGGATAAGTGTTCTTGATATGGATAAAGGGGAAGACCAATCAAGACTCAAATTCTCCTTTTTCAATTAAA